>NC_029781.3:39344282-39365702 GCF_000817695.3 Arachis duranensis
AAAACTCCACCGTTGAAAATACATAAGTAAGAGGTTCAGGCATGGCCGAATGGCCAGCCCCCAAATAGTCAAAAGATTAAACTGTCAAAAGATGTCTAATACAATAGTAACTTATCCTATTTATACTAAACTAGTTACTAGGGTTTACATGAGTAAGTATTTGATGCATAAATCCACTTCCGGGGCCCACTTGGTGTATGCTTGGGCTGAGCTTGATCTATCCACGAGCTGAGGCTTTTCTTGGAGTTGAACTCCAAGTTATAACGTGCTTTGGGCGTTCAACTCCGGATCATGACGTTTTTCTGGCGTTTAACTCCAGACAGCAGCATGTACTTGGTGTTCAACGCCAAGTTACGTCATCAATTCCCGAATAAAGTATGAACTGTTATATATTGCTGGAAAGCTCTGGATGTCTACTTTCCAACGCCGTTGAGAGCGCGCCAATTGGAGTTCTATAGCTCCAGAAAATCCATTTTGAGTGCAGGGAGGTCAGATTCCAACAGCATCAGCAGTCCTTTTGTCAGCCTTTTTCAGAGTTTTGCTCAAATCCCTCAATTTCAGTTAGAAATTACCTGAAATCACAGAAAAACACACAAACTCATAGTAAAGTCCGAAAATGTGAATTTAACATAAAAACTAATGAAAACATCCCTAAAAGTAGCTTGAACTTACTAAAGACTACCTAAAAATAATGCCAAAAAGCGTATAAATTATCCGCTCATCAAGGTGCAAAATGTAACAACTAAAATAAAAGTATCCACAATACTAGTATATACAATAATCCAAAAGTGCAAAATAAAGCAAAATAACCCCTGTGGCATGAACATCTGATCTACTCAGTCCAGGCGTCGCATAATGCGGCGCTCACTACACTCCATGAAGCGAAAAAGACGCTGAATCAGAAGATAAGTTGGCTGGGGTGCTGGTGGTGGTGCTAAGGGTGCTGCTGGTGCTACTCGGGCTCGAGCTCTAGATGCACGCCAGGATGGAGGCTTCTCGTTCACCCACGTACCCCACGGAATAACATCTTCCATGTCATCGTCTGGGGGTAGTGGTGACACGTCATCGTCTCTCCATGGTGCACCGGCTAGCTCAGCCATCCTAGTGACTAAAGTGGGGAATGGAGGTATGCCCCGAACATGTGCTCGCCACATGTATCTCCTGATCAACCGTGGAAAGTATACCTATTTTCCTTCCATAACACAACCGATCAGGGCGAGCATGTCCACCGGAATCTCTGTAAAATGGATGGTAGGCATGACATAGTGTCCAAAGATCTACTGCCAAGTCCTAGCCTCTCTCGATAGGTGAGCAAACAGCATCCCCTTAGGCTTCTTGTTATTGGCATCCATCACCAAAGGGGCATCCGGGGTGGCAATAATGCATCTCAAAGCCTCATAGTCAAAGGTCATACAATACAACTCTACCTCCACCTGCTCATAAGCATCTGTGGCACCGGTCTTAGGTAGACAATGTAATGCATCCTTAATAGCAGCCTCGGTAATCAAAATCTGCCCGCCTCATAGATAAAACGAATCAAGGGGTGCTCTGAAGAAGTTACAATAAAATTCCTTGACCCATGATGTATCTATCCTCCCCAAATCCCTATCAACAAAACCTAGGCCTAGTCCCTCAATACGGGTCTCAATCGCTCACCTCAGGTCTGCGGGAATGGCCAACTTTTTCTCAATGTTCAGATTCTTCTTCTGATAGTTGGGAAGTGGAGTTCACAGTACAGGTTAGGAAACCTGTCTGTGTCAGTAGGCGGTAGCTGCTGATTCTCTTTGTCCACTTCATTAAGTGGGTTCTTTGCATAGTTGGCATAAGGAGAAAGAGCGGAGGCTTGAGGTGTCTTCCTCTTTCTAGAGGTAGCCTTGGCTTTTCCTCTGTCAGACATCCTGAAAAACTGATATAATAGGATATAAATAGTTAAGTCAAGTAGAAGCAAAGAAAGCAATTGATGACATGTTCATGAAGTGAGTTAAAAGTAAAGAATCCCTGGAAAGTAGGCAACAAAAATCAGAAATCAAAACAAAGCCACAAACCATGATTCATGTAATATATGCACATTGCTTGTTTAATAAGTTCAATAAGCGTCATACCCAAAAGAATGGTTGAAGGGTTAGTTGAAAACCAAAAAGAAAAATCAGAATGTTAAGCAAGTTAGAAGTTAGAAAACTAGTTCGAAACTTAGTGGTATGATGAGTATTGGCTCAATCAAGATGAATGCAGAAAACAAGGATAACAAGCATACTCACAATCATGAGGGATATGCAGTCATTGATGGTGAAATATGAAATTTGCATAAAGCATGAAAACAAGGTCATCAACAATGCACAAGGTCACTAAGTGTTACAATAATTGATGTTGAAAGGTTGAACTAGGCACTAGTGTAACCAAAAGCAAGTTGGAAATCGTTTTGAGTAAAAAGGTTACACAAGTAGAATGCACCAATTATTGCAAAAGAATGAACCGTAGTCAAGAAGAGTGCAAGTTAAGATCAAATGGTGACTTAGTATGAGTCAAAAGGCATTTGATTCAACTTGGAAGGTGAAAACATATAAAGGTTCAATGCATATCACGGGGAAGATACGAAACGCGAAAATGCCGACCCAAGTAACCTAAGGATTGAACTTGGTCTAAGTCAAATAAAATTCACTTCCAAAAATGTCAAGTTCAATTCTAGGTAGCAAGTTCAAAAACAAAATAATTTCTTAGAAATTTGGGTAGCATTCTGGCAGTAAATTGGACGTTCCCGGATAGCAAATAGCAGCAAAAATAGTCATATGAGTGCAGAATGTAGCAAGTATGTAAATAGTAAACAATTCATATGCTCAAGTGGCACCAAGCAGAGTCACGTTACTCAAATCAGCCAGGCAGCAATTACACAACTCATGTTAAGCAGAAACAATACAGCAGGGACAATAAACACAGAGCACTACACCATCATTATGCAACAAATAAGCAATGTTAAGCCATTTAGGTAACATGAACGAAGCATTTATCAGGCCTAAGATCATCTAACAACATTGTAACTCCCTAGAGCATGCATCTCTATCTATCTTAACAAGCAGAAATAAATCAACTAACTAACTAAAATTAACAATAATAGAATGAATAAAAGCAAATACAGAAACAGAGCAAAAGGCAGGGGAAGGTATGGAACCTAGAAATAGAGCAGAAAAAGAAATAGGACTGGAAATGGGGATGGGTATAGGGCTGCAGTGCGGTGCTGCCAGTAGTGGTGACAGCGGTGGCTCACGGTAAAGCGCGGGTGGAGCATGGGCAGAGCAGGAGAAGCAGAGCGATGGGCAGAGTGGCACGAGTACAGGGCAGAGTGAGGAATGAGGTTCAATAAGGGGAAAGGGTTGGAAAAGGAGAAGAAGAGAAACAAATTTATGGTAATGGCGGTGGCGGTGAGTCGCCGGACAGAGAATAGAGAGAGAACAGTGAGAGAAGGAAGTGACAAGAGGGAAGAAATGTAGAAAGAGAGGGACGAGGAGGTGAAGGGTGGTAGCCAGCGGTGAGTTACCTGAGTGGGTTGTAGAATTGGGAGCTGAGTGAGTGGAGGGAAGGTGGCGAGCTATGGAGGTTGAGGGGGAAACGAAAAGGGAACGTTAGAGAGAAAAGGGATGAAGTGCGCAATTGCGATAGGGTTGCTCGCGTCCCTGGTTATAATTTTGAATCCACGCGTGCCTGCCCCTTGCGCGTCCGCATGGGTGAGCGAAAAAGGGAATGGGCACGAGCGCGCCAGGTGCGCAAAAGCGTGGATGAGAAGAGTGTGTATCGACGCGGACGCGTATGGCACGCGTCCGCGTGCATTGGGGTTGGGCTATAGGCATAGTGTTGGCCCGGAGTTAGCAAAACTCTCGGGTCATGTGTATGGGAACGATGTTGGCGCATCGACGCGTACGCATCATGTGCGCGTACGCGTGGATGAGATTGTGCCCCATGCCCAATGTTCGCACGAGGTTTGCTTAACTCTCGGGTTGAATGTATGGATGTACCTCCACTCATCGACACGTGCGCATACAGCGTGCGCGCGCGTTGATGCCCCCCTTCTTTTTTTTTTTTTGAGAGGCAGTAAAAACAACCTAAAATCTCTCTAACACTACCTACAACTCAAGAATAACCACAAATGTAAAATTAACAAAAATCTTTTGGTGTTGACACACTTCCAACTACTAACAAGCATAACTTGCATGTCAAGCATACAACAACCAAATTATTAAAGCAAGCCTGTATGAAAAGAAAAACTACCTACAATGGTAACTCAAATCACTTATTAATCAAAGCTAAAAGAGAGTGAAAAGAGTTTACCATGGTGGGGTGTCTCCCACCTAGCACTTTTAGTTTAAGTCGTTAAGTTGGACATTTGGGAAGTTCTTTATCATGGTGGATTATGCTTGTACTCTTCCTTGAATCTCCAAGGATCTTTGTTCCTCAAATGGTTGACAGAAATTCCAACCATCTTCACCAAGCTTGGGCAAAGTTCTACACAAGATATGAGCTTCCATAGTTGGTCTTCATGCTTCGATCTGGGATCCCATATCTTATTTTCGCAGCCGTCTTCTGTAACATCCCTTCCAGCAAAATACCTTGCTTAATTCAGAGTATTACTACTAGAAAGAACGTTACGTGACCTTTTCTAATATTAACTACTTAGTTACTGAGCCTGTGTATCGATTTAGCGTTTCAGTTTTAAGAAAATGCCAGAAAATTTTGTTTTTATTCATTAAAGATATGTATCAAGGATAAACATTGCAAATAATAATAACAATCACATAAGTATTATTAATAGTAATCCTTATACATAAGAATTCATATAAACCCAAATACAACACCTACACCTCTGTTAAAATAAAACCTCAAAGGAGAAGAGCGAGGGGACTCTATGAAAGAAATTAAAACCATAAAGAAAACTTACTAATCGCTCGCAGCTTCATATTGCATCTTCAAACCTGTATCACTGAAAGGGTGAAAAATTTACGGTGAGAACCAAACCACATGTTCTCAGTAGAGGTCGAGAATGCCGTAAAAGTAAAGAATAAATCGCAAATAGTTAATTTAGTTTAACAATAATCATTTTAATTAAATATATAAAACTCTTGAAATTACATTGAAAAAGAATTGGGTATTAGCTTATGTAACTCTCGGTATGAATAGTCAGCCTGTCCCAAGCATAGGTTCATTAAGTCTATGCTGAACCAGTATGACTTTTCATATAATATCTAATCCTAAGCACAATTCAAAAACAGACAAGTAGAACACAAGCAAATAAAATAAGGAACGCAATAAAAGCACAGGAAACATCACAGAGAATAATGCACAAACAAGATGATGCACGTCTAGCCCTAGTGCAGGTAATGAGCTCATCTGTCGGTTTCTATCCGCTCCCAACATAACAAAGCATTACTAGCTGGATATGGCTTTCCTGTTGGCTATACCCCTGTGTATAGGAAATAACTTCTCTGCTACCACAGGGTCCACTGCACACAGGAAATAACACATCTGCCACTGTAGGAATGTATGCCGACACACCTTCTGTATATAGAAAATAACCCCTCTGCCACTACAGAAATGGAAAAGATGTTCACAGTACTTCTGTAGCAGGAAATAACCCCTCTGCCTCAAAATATGGATCTGTACTGTAGGAAAGCATTCTCAGTGGTCACACTACTATCTATTTGATTGCCTCAATGCAGCAGATGATCATACAAGTATATTTGGAGTTGCCATAATGCAACAAATAAATAAACACATCTCTTGGGTTGCCTCAAGCAAGAAATAACCTTTCAACAGGTCCTCTACTTTTTATTCTTTTTTATAATCATAAATACGCAAGCATGATAAAACCCACGTCCTTGCCAACAATTTCATAAACTGATTGTCTTTTCTCAAAAGAATTGTTGAAGTTATCATCATTAAACCAATTCTAAATATTCATTTTGATTAAGTCCTTATACTTTTATAAAAATTTGGGCATAATTTCCTCTGAAAATAGGACATAGCCACCCTTACGAGTTCTCTTAACCTCAACAACTCATCAACCTTTTCTCAAGAATTATCAAAACAATACATTTTTAAAAACATCTGATAATAGTATAAAAATCCGTTCTTGAGTTCCATATCCAAGGTTATTACCAAAAACAATTTTGGCAGTCTAATTTCAATTCTATTTTTATTATAACAAATAAAATCGAAATTGTACAAATTTTATGTCCAGGCGACCGTCTCAGATTAAACTTTCTAATAAACAAAAAACCATATTTTTCTGATTACTCTAGACTTGGTAATAGAAGGAAAACCATGACTGCTCTGCAATGTCTTTAAAACAGAAAACAACAACAACGTACAACATTCAAAATTTCATATAAAATCCAAGTTAAATCCAATGACCATAAAAATTAATATAGTTCAACTTCACTCATCCAGGTTTCTTTCTAAACTTGGTTCTGGGTTAATACCATTTTTAATGAAGAAGTTACATAACCTGGAAGTTAAGTAAAAATAAGTCAGAATCTGTTTTAGAAACCAACAAGCTTTGTACTTTCCAATTTGAATAACTCTTATTACAAAACTCCAATTAAGCTAAATTTTTAATTTGGAAACTCCTAACTCATATAGAAACAAGTGTATCTCTGTTGCAACCTAATTGCTATTTAATTCTAAGAGTTACAAGCATTGGAAGTTGATGCATAGCTTGCTGAAATCTGTTTCTTTTCAGCTTTGACCACCAATATTCAAAAATTCACAACTCCCAATCCTTACCTCCTAAAATTCTGAAGTTTTAGAGGAATGAACTAAGTTAATAAAATTTTATAACGAAATTCTTTTCATTCAAAAACTCATCTCGTAGAAGTCGCAGCAAGACACACAATTTGCTGCCATGTTTGACCTTTTCAGCTGTCGAACAGATTTAACAACCTAATTTTAAAAATTCACCATAAATTGTATATTTAATAAAAAGGTCTCAAATTTTCCAGTTTAGTTCCTTATATTCCCAAGGTTAACACAGAATTGGTCTCATGTAATTCTGATCATTACATAATTAGTTATAGCTTTTCAAAATTTTTGATTTCGTTTAAAATTATGCAGAAAATCAGATTTTAGAGTTCAACTTTGAAAAATCATAACGAATTCTCTAGTTGATATGAAACCTTCAAAATTGAATATTAATAACTATACTTATTGTAGTTCGATTAACTTTTAATCTCATAATTTTCCAATCTTTATTAAGTTGCTGGTTCAGTTTCAAATTTGCCATTTAATTTCAAAACTCAAATTTTTCAACAATCAATTCAATATCTCAAATTCAATCCTTTAAACATTCTGTTAATCCAATTCCAATCAATCATCAACTAAATCCATCACCAATATAATAATCATATAACCAGGTCAACATTACTCAACCAATACAATCCATCAAGATTCAACATTCAATCACTCATCAACAATTCGTAATTCACATGGAATCAATCAATTTCACAAAAACCACAACCTCAATCACATTTCCAGCCACAATTCAATATCCGTAAAACCAATCAATTACTCATAAAGATTAATCTATTTACAGTCATTCAATAAACTTTATGGGCATTCTATAATTAAAATCATTTAAGTTAAACCCCTACCTCAATTAGTCGAAATCGTCGAATTTAAACGCAACGATCCCCTTCTTTTTTCTAGTTTACAACAGCCAACGTGGCTGGAACAGCAGCAGCAACCTCACTTCTTCTAGGGTAGCAACCACAATGACAATCGTACCTATCCCAATCACCTCTGTAGCGGTGACATCAGTGGTTTTGGAAAAGGAAGATAATACTAAACAGAGACATTAACATATGCTATTGTAATCAGAACAAATTATGGTAGAGAAATAGATTCGGGAAATAGAGCATGAGCAAGAGTGTTACAGTTTCAAGAATAGAATTGGGAATGCAAGAGAAGCTGCTGTTGGGCAATAGCAGTGGCACTTCCCTTCAATCTTGATGGTGATTGAACTGTGACGGCGAGGTTTCCTTCGACGGCAATAGTGACAATGCTGTGTGGCGTTGGCGTCGAAGACTCCAGTATGGCGACGAGAACGAAGCTTCTTCTCGGTCAAAGTGGCTCAACGCTCGCTGTTCCCTCTCAACATCTCTCTCTCATCTCTTTTCTATAGCAGCGGCGTCAACTGGCGCTAGCGGCGGACATCATCCACAGCGATAGCAAAGGCTCGGACAACAGCGACGGCACACGACAGTGCACAACGACAACAGCAAATTCCTCTCTGCACGATGTTGACTCTATGCCTCCCTCTTTCTTCGACTCGGACCTGACGACGGACTCCAAGGCAGCGGCAAGAAGCTCGACGGTGTTTGGTCTCCATATTGACGGCGGTGAGACACCGGTGATTGCGAGCCAGATAGCGACTGGACGGCGACGTGACGCAACTCCCTCTCTTCCTCTCTGTGGCTGGTGTGGGTGTGTTATGTGTTAAGTGGGTGAAGGAGAAAGCGGGTGAAGGCTGTGTGTTTCAGCCTCAGAGGAAAGGGAAAAATGAGGGTTAGGTTCCCAATTTGGGAATTAGGATTTCTGATTGAATTTGGGGATTTTGGGTTTTAGGTTTAGAAATTAGGATTTTATAAAAGAATAAGGATAGATATGAATAGATATTTTGATAAAATTAAAGGGTAGAATAATTTTAAAACCAAATATACTCTCTTAAAAATATCTAAGAACATTATTTATCAATATATTGCTAAGTTCAATTAATTATTTCTAGTTTAAATTATAAAATAAGCATATTAATCCCATTTTTATAAAATGTAGTTTAAACTCTATTTAATTATTCAAATTAAATGATATAATTTTTTTTATTATTTTTCTATCACCGAAACTTTAATTTGAATTTACAAAATATCTTTTAATTATAATAAAGTTACTAAAACTTTAAGTATTTATAGAAATCCATTTAATCATTCCTAATAAATTAATCTCTAAGAGCTCAAACTAATAAAATAAACCATAATTCATTCATAATAGAAATTACTTAAATTAAATTATATAATACTTCCATTACTAAATTTTATTTCCACAACATATGAAATAACCAGTTATAAAAATTACATAAGAATATTAATTAACTTAAACTCCAAATATTAATAAAACCAATTTAATTACTGTTAATTGTTCGGTTTATAAAATAAAGAGTTCAAATTAATAAAATAAATTACTTAAATTATATTGTACAATTCTTTCTCATTTTTTTAATTACTAAAATTATACAAAAAATTTCATTATAATAAGATTACTTAAGAATATTAATTGATTCAAAATAAAACTATCTCTGAATCTATTTAATTATTTCTAATAAAATAATTTCAAAAATTATAAAGTTTAAACTTAATAAGATAAAATCACAATTTATTTATATTTAGGTTTTCAAAAATGCGGGATGTTACATTGTATCCAACTTATCAAAATTTTCGCCCTCGAAAATTGATATAAGATGGAGAAAAGAGTTATATTCACATCCCTTTTTGAATATTAAAGAGATCAAGAAAATCATATCACAAATATAGATGAAAATATATTAGGTGATGCAAAAGTTGATAAAAATAATTTGATGCAAACCAAATTTCAAAATCTAAAATTAAATAGGCACAATGTTCGTTCACAACTTTTAACAAAGCATGATCACTTCCTCTCGTCGCCTCAAAACTCCATAACTCCTTATAACTTCGTATAATGACTAGATTTACTTTTCGTACGCACAGATCGTCTCCCTAAAAACTAGCGCATATAAGGAATACGAAACATGAGAAGAGAAAGACAAACGGCACGAAAGATTTATGCGAGAAATTGGAGGAATACTCGGTTCGTAATTGTACAAGATGGCATTTCATAAGGATTTGAAGGAATACGTGAGATCGTCAACAAACAAGGATATATAAGCATAAACGGAGTTAATTCAAAGCTTAGAAAGAAATTTTAAATCGAACAGTTTCAATATGAGCATCATTAGAGAAAAATAGTACAACAATTTTGAACAACTTCAATTTGAAATAGAGGAAATTAGTTTATCTTTTTCAAAAGAATATATATAAATCTAACATTTTTCAAAGTACTAAACTTAGTATAAATAATATGTTATATCGATTTAATTTTCAAATCAAAGCAAATCATGCATGGTTTGAAAATTAAGGCTTGTTTGATATTAAGGGCAAAATATTTTCTTTAAAAATCTTGAAGGATGCTTAAGTACATAACTAGGTAAAGATAGCCATAGAATTATAATAAAGTTGGAAGAAAATCAGGTTCTATTCAAAGAATAAATTCTGAAATAAAATTTTCTATAAATCACTAAAAGATAAGTGGTATACCACAAATAAACAAGATTAAACTATATAAAGAAGTTTCAGAGTTTGTGTAAGAAAGTCTAGGCCGAATTAAAAATAATCCCATCAAAATTTAAGCAAGGGTTGTGGATACAGTCAAATAAGAAATGATTTAAATTGAAATTTTTCTCAAAGAGAATCTGAAACACGTACTCAAGAAGGAAATTACAAGAAATGATAGGTTGCAACAAAATAAATCCGAGTTCAGAAAAAGGAGCATAGAGTTTGTAAGGTAAGGATAAATGTTTCAAAAGATTCAAACAACAACCAGATACAGAGTCAAGCAAGGTTATGCACAAATGATGATGCAAGGTTAGCAAGAAAGAGACCAAAAAATAGAAATTCCAATACAATTAGTAGAGAAAGAGGTAACACTAAGCACGAATAAAGAGCATACGTTGAAACGGAACTAGTCTCTAGAACTTAGTTTCTAACGTCCTCAAAACCTCGTAATTTGCGTTAACCTATCACTTCTATTTCGTCTATGATAACCCATTAGTGTTCCATATACATAAATCATTAGTATTAAGTTGGCCAAACTTGATACCATGAGGTATGCAATGGTAAAATAATAGCGTTAATCACTAAACAGTCATGCATATAAAATATAAACTCTTGTCATCAGAACAAGCTGTAAAGCATGACAGACACTCAGAGTATGCAATGAAGCATAGTCAGTCCACTCCCAAAGCTCTACATAAAGGACTGTTCTAATACCATATTGTAACATCCTTTCAAGCAAAATACTTTGCTTAAGTCAGGGTATTACTACTAGAAAGAACGTTACGTGACCTTTTCTAATATTAACTACTTAATTACTGAGCCTGTGTATCGATTTAGCGTTTCAGTTTTAAGAAAATGCCAGAAAATTTTGTTTTTATTCATTAAAGATATGTATCAAGGATAAACATTGCAAATAATAATAACAATCACGTAAGCATTATTAATAGTAATCCTTATACATAAGAAGTCATATAAACCCAAATACAACACCTACCCCTCTGTTAAAATAAAACCTCAAAGGACAAGAGCGCGGGGACTCTATGAAAGCAATTAAAACCATAAAGAAAACCTACTAATCGCTTGCAGCTTCATATTGTGTCTTCAAATCTGTGTCACTGAAAGGGTGGAAATTTTGGGGGTGAGAACCAAACCACATGTTCTTAGTAGAGGTCGAAAATGTTGTAAAATTAAAGAATAAATCACAAATAGTTAATTTAGTTTAACAATATTCATTTTCATTAATTATATAAAACTCTTGAATTTACGTTGAAAAAGAATTGGGTATTAGCTCATGTAACTCTCAGTATGAATAGTCAGCCTTTCCCAAGCATAAGTTCATTAAGTCTATGCTGAACCAGTATGACTTTTCATATAATATCTAATCCTAAGCGCAATTCAAAAACAGACAAGTAGAACACAAACAGTCAAGTAGAACACAAGGAAATAAAACAGGGAATGCAATAAAAGCACAAGAAATATCACAGAGAATAATGCACAAACAAGATGATACATGTCTAGCCCTAGTGCAGGTAATGAGCTCATCTGTCGGTTTCTACCCGCTCCCGACGTAACCCAGCATAACTATCCGGATATGTCTTTCCTGTTGTCTATACCCCTGTGTACAGGAAATAACCCCTCTGCCACCACAGGGTCCACTGCACGCAGAAAATAACACATCTGCCACTGCAGGAATGTATGCCGACACACCTTCTGTATACAGGAAATAACCCCTCTGCCACTACATAAATAGAACAGGTGGTCACGGTACTTCTGTAGCAGGAAATAACCCCTCTGCCTTACAGAATTAAAATATGGATCTGTACCGTAGATAAGCGTTTTCAGTGGCCACACTATCTATTTGACTGCCTCAGTGCAGCAGATGATCATACAAGTATATTTGGAGTTGCCGTAATGCAACGAATGAATAAACATATCTCTTGGGTTGCCTCAAGCAACAAATAATCTTTCAACAGGTCCTCTGCTTTTTATTCTCTTTTATAATCATAAATACGCAAACGGGACAAAACCCACATCCTTGCCAACAATTTCATAAACTGATTGTCTTTTCTCAAAAGAATTGTTGAAGTTATCATCATTAAACCAATTCTAAATATTCGTTTTGATTAAGTCCTTATACTTTGATAAAATTTGGGCATAATTTCCTTTGAAAATAGGACTTAGCCACCCTTACGGGATCCCTAAACCTCAACAACTCATCAACCTTTTCTCTAGAATTATCAAAACAATACATTTTCAAAAATATCTGATAATAGTATAAAAATCCATTCTTGAGTCCCATATCCAAGGTTATTACCAAAAACAATTTCGGCAATTTAATTTCAATTCTGTTTTTATTATAACAAATGAACTCTGAATTGTACAAAATTTATGTCCAGG
Source organism: Arachis duranensis (assembly GCF_000817695.3). Taxonomy (NCBI): domain Eukaryota; kingdom Viridiplantae; phylum Streptophyta; class Magnoliopsida; order Fabales; family Fabaceae; genus Arachis; species Arachis duranensis. The sequence goes on from NC_029781.3 coordinate 39,357,065, forward strand.
CGACCGTCTCAGATTAAACTTTCTAATAAATGAAAAACCATAATTTTCTAATCACTCTAGACTCGGGAATAGAAGGAAAAGTATGACTACTCTGCAATGTCTTTAAAACAGAAAACAGCAGCAGCATACAACATTCAAAATTCCATATAAAATCCAAATTAAATCCAATGACGTTAAAAATTAATATAGTTCACCTTCACTCATCTAGGTTTCTTTCTCAACTTGGTTTTAGGTTAATACCATTTTTAATGAAGAAGTTACATAACATGGAAATTAAGTAAAAATAAGTCAGAATCTGTTTTAGAAACCAACAAGCTTAGTACTTTCCAATTTGAATAACTCTTATTACAAAACTCCAATTAAGCTAAATTTTTATTTTGGAAACTCCTAACTCATCCAGAAACAAGTAACAAGTGTATCTCTGTTGCAACCTAATTGCTATTTAATTCTAAGAGTTACAAGCATTGGAAGTTGATGCATAGCTTGCTGAAATCTGTTTCTTTTCAGCTTTGACCACCAATATTAAAAAATTCACAACTCCCAATCCTTAACCCCTAAAATTCTGAAGTTTTAGAGAAATAAAAAAAGTTTATCAGATTTTATAACAAAATTGGTTTCGCTCCAAAACTCAGCTCGTAAAAGCCGCAACAAGACACAAAATTTGCTGTCCTGCTTGACCTTTTCTGCTGCAGAACAGATTTAACAACCTAACTTTAAAAATTCACCATAAATTGTATATTTAATAAAAAGGTCTCAAAATTTCCAGTTTAGTTCCTTATATTTCCAACGTTAACCCAGACTTGGTCTCATGCAATTCCAATCATTACATAATTAGTTGTAGCTTTTCAAAATTTCTGACTTCGTTTAAAATTATGCAGAAAATTAGATTTTAGAGTTCAACTTTGAAAAATCATAACTAATTCTCTAGTTATACGAAACCTTCAAAATTGAATATTAATAATTATACTTGTTGTAGTTCGATTAGCTTTTAATCTCATAATTTTTCAATCTCTATTAAGTTGCTGGTTCAGTTTCAAAGTTGCCATTTAATTTCAAAACTCAAATTTTTCAACAAGCAATTCAACATCTCAAATTCAATCCTTTAAACATTCTCTTAATCCAATTCCAATCAATCATCAACTAAATCCATCAACAATACAATAATCATATAACCAGGTCAACATTACTCAACCAATACAATCCATCAAGATTCAGCATTGAATCTCTCATCAACAATTCGTAATTCACATGGAATCAATCAATTTCACAAAAACCACAAGTTCAATCACATTTCCAGCCACAATTCAATATCCGTAAAACCAATCAATTACTCATAAAGATTAACCTATTTTCAGTCATTCAATAAACTTTATGGGCATTCTAAAATTAAAATCATTTAAGTTAAACCCCTACCTCAATTAGTCGAAACCGTCGAATTTAAACGCAACGATCCCCTTCTTTTTTCCAGTTTACAACAGCCAATGCAGCCGGAATAGCAGCAGCAGCCTCACTTCTTCTAGGGCAGCAACAACAATGACAATCGTGCCTATCCCAATCACCTCTGTAGCGGTGACATCAATGGTTGCGGATAAGGACGATAATACTAAACAGGGACATTAACATAAGCTATTGTAATCAGAACAACATATGGTAGAGAAATAGATTCGGAAACAAAGCATGAGCAAGAGTGTTACAGTTTTAAGAATGGAATTGGGAATGCAGGAGAAGCTGCTGTCGGGCAATAGCAGTGGTGCTTCCCTTCAGGCTTGATGGTGATTGAACTGTGACGGCGAGATTTCCTTCGATGGCAATGGTGACAATGTCGTGCAGCGATGAGAACAAAGCTTTTTTTCGGTCGGTGGCTTACAGCTCGCGGTTCCCTCTCAACGTCTCTCTCTCATCTCTGTTCTATAGCAGCGGCCTCAATTGGCACCTGCGGCGGACTTCACCCACAGCAATGGCGACGGCTCGGACAACAGCGACGGCACACGACGGCGCGCAACGACAACAGCAAATCCCTCTCTGCGCGACATTGACTCTATGCCTCCCTCTTTCTTCGACTCAGACCTGACGATGGATACCAAGGTGGCGGCAAGAAGCTCGATGGCATTTGGTCTCCATAGTGATGGCGGTGAGACACCGGTGATGGCGAGCCAGACAGCGACTGGACGGCGATGTGGCGCAGGTCCCTCTCTTCCTCTTTGTGGCTGGTGTGGGTGTGTTGTGCGTTGAGTGGGTGAAGGAGAAAGGGGGTGAAAGCTGCGTGTTTCAGTCTCTGAGGAAAGGGAAAAATGAGGGTTAGGTTCCCAATTTGTGAATTAGGGTTTCTGATTGAATTTAGGGATTTTGGGATTTAGAGTTAGAAATTAGGATTTTATAAAAGAATAAGGATAGATATGAATAGATATTTTGATAAAATTGAAGGGTAGAATAATTTTAAAACCAAATATACTCTCTTAAAAATATCTAGGAATATTATTTATCAACATATTGCTAAGTTCAATTAATTATTTCTAGTTTAAATTATAAAATAAGCATATTAATCACATTTTTATAAAATGTAGTTTCAACTCAATATTTAATTATTCAAATTAAATGATATAATTTTTTTTATTATTTTTCTATCACCGAAACTTTAATTTCAATTTACAAAATATCTTTTAATTATAATAAAGTTACTAAAACTTTAAGTATTTATAAAAATCCATTTAATCATTCCTAATAAATTAATCTCTAAGAGCTCAAACTAATAAAATAAACCATAATTCATTCATAATAGAAATTACTTAAATTAAATTATATAATACTTCCATAACTAAATTTTATTTCCACAACATATGAAATAACCAGTTATAAAAATTACATAAGAATATTAATTAACTTAAACTCCAAATATTAATAAAACCAATTTAATTACTCTTAATTGTTTGGTTTATAAAATAAAGAGTTCAAATTAATAAAATAAGTTACTTAAATTAGATTGTACAATTCTTTATCATTTTTTCAATTACTAAAATTATACAAAATATTCCATTATAATAAGATTACTTTAAGAATATTAATTGATTCAAAATAAAACTATCTTTGAATCTATTTATTTATTTCTAATAAAATTATATCTAAAATTATAAAGTTTAAACTTAATAAGATAAAATCACAATTTATTTATATTTAGATTTTCAAAAATGCGGGATGTTACATCTTCAAGTTGAGCATAATGATTCTTCCATCCGGGTGGTTGACACATAGAATTCTCCTTAGCACACCAAATTTTCTTCCTAGACCCAAACAAAGTAGCATTCTTCCAATCATGGTCCCTATGTCTTGAAAACTTGACCTTAATGAGCCTAATACCAAATTTCTAACCACTACACAACTCCTTCTTACTCTTAGTTCTACAAAGAACTTTAAGTTGTCCATCTGTTTCAATCAAACCATATTCAAGTGAAAAAGTGAAGCTTAAGGATAGGAATTTTACCCACTTGAATGTTGTGGTGGATGATGACTTGGGAAGGGTGACTTCCCCACACTTAGACAATGCGATGGCTACTTCCTTATGCTCTTCTTTGGATATCTCCTCCTCTTGACAACTTTATTCAATTTCTTCTTGCTTGTTAACTTCGTCCAATTCCTCCTCATCATATATCGAGTCAAACTTTGGAGGTTGTGTGAAATCTACTTCAACATTGGCTTCACATTCATTGGAAGAGTCTTCAACAAAGTCGTCAATGTTACTTGATGTTGAGTTGTCTTCAATAACTTCAACTTCAAATTCCATGTGAGATGATTCCATTATAGATAGGAATTCGTCAATGATGGAATATTCCTCTTGGTTAAATTCTTCAAAGTCTTCAACTATGATATACTTTTGAGGTTGTACACCCTCCTCAACATCATTATCAAGCTTCTTAGGGAGAGGTTCTTGAGATTCCCATGGTGGTTTCACATCTCCCGAATCTTCAACCACTTCTTCATTTTCTTCAATAACCATAGGTTCCTCCAATTGTTCTAATACGAAATCTAACTCCTCGCTCTCCACTGTACTTTCCAATCTCTCCTTCACGCTATGCTCTTCTTTTGATTTTTGACACGTGGTCACGGAAGCACCTTGAGTGTTCAAGCATTGGTAGACTAAAGTGTGCACTACCTTGGTCAAGTTAGCCACAAACTCTAGTGCATTCCATTTCATGGCCTCTTGTCCTTAGAGTAGCAAAGTGAGAGAATCGTCTAATGGGGCTTGGGGTGGATAGGAGGGTTCATAATTTTGGAGAAAGCGTTCATAGTAGGAAGGTGGTTCTTCTTGGTAAGAGTATGAAGATGGCGTGTATTGAGGTGATTCTTGGTAATAATCATGATGGAATTGTGGTGGTTCTAAAGGTGCTCGTAATGGTCACAAGGATAAGGTATGGGTGATTGGTCATATGATGGATAAGAGTCATATGAAGGTGCTTGGTGAGGAGAGGCTTGTGAGTATGGTTGAGGACTACGTTGAGGAGGTAGTCTATAGGCATGTGGTAGTGTTTGGTGACACGTACAACAAGTGCTACCACATCCATTAGATTGATATGCATTAGGATTGGAGTTATACCTATATGAGAATGGAGGATGTTGTTGCCAAGAAGGTTGTCTACAAGCTTGTGGCTCCTACCAACCTTGATTGTTCCATCCTTGATGCATGTTGTCATTGAGGTTCTCATTTCCTAAAACACAATTTGTACCAAACTCATAGACAAAGGGGAGAGAATCCATGGTGAAATAAAAAACAAACTAATAAAGTCCTAAAGCTAACACACACTAACAAACAAACAAAAGAGGAACATATTCACAATAATCACATATATACAATAACAAATAACAAGGCACACAATTGCAACTCACTGGCAACGGCGCCATTTTGATGATCAGATTTTTGTGTGGTATAGAATTTCATTAATGAATTCTCGTTGCAAGTATAGTTTCTAAACCAACAATAATCCTTTCATACAAAAATTTGTTTGTCACAAGTAACAAACCCCTAATAATCCTAATTATTATTGGTTATGAGTTGTATATTTTGGGGTTTTGGATGAGAATTAAGAAAAGTAAATTGTAATGGAAATCAAATGATAAAGTGATCTTAACAAAGTTTGGTGGTCAAGGATCTCTATCTTTATTACTAAACTCATCATGATAATTACAAGGATCAATCCTATTAAATCATCCTCTAACTAGTAAAGGAAGGTTAAAGGAGCTATATCAATCCAAGTCCATAGGTCCTAACTCTTCACTAATTGAATTAATGAGAGCTAGAGTCAATGGCTATCAATCATTAATCACTTGGATATTAGTGACTCAAGAGTTCCTAAATTACCATCTCAAGCCAAGAACCTAAAATTCTACTGTAACATCCTTTCAAGCATTTTATCAAACACTTGAAAGGTATAAAAGTAAAGTATATTAAATTGACAACAAGAATGAATTCTAATAACAATCAATTGCAAGAATTAACAACAATAATCAAAGAAAACACAATAAACATGAATTACCTCAAATGCATTAAAAGAAAATAAGAAGAACAAGAGTAGATCAACTACAAAGTATGAAAACAGAATAGAAGAAATTGCAACAAGAGATTAGCGGAACAAGATGTAGCAACATAGAATTGGAAGGTAGAAGTAGATGAAAGCAAAGATTAAAACCTAGATCTAAGAAATTCTAACCTAAACTTAATCCTAATTCTAGAGAGAAGAGAGAGCTTCTCTCTCTAGAAACCAACTTTAAAACTAAATCTAAAACTAACTAATGTGTTGAATGATGCAATGGTGCATTCCCCTTCAATCCTTAATCCTTTTAAGCATTTTGGCGCCAAAGTTGGTTCAAATTGAGCCCCACATCTCCTGTGAAGTCGCTGGGCACGATTTTACTTAAAAATCACGTGCCAGCACTGACACGTATGCGTACAGCACGCGTACGCATCCCTAGAGCATTGCGTGATCCATGCGTAAGCGTCTAGTGCACGCGCGCATCCATGGGCACATTCCAAATCTTTGACTATTCATGATTTCTCCACTTTGCATGCTTTCTTTTTACTCCTTTGATCAACTCCTAAACATTTTCAATCTGAAATCACTAGCAAATACATCAAGGCATCTAATGGAATCAAAGGAAGATTAAAAGTATCATATCAAGGATCTAAAAGCATGTATTCACACTTAAGCACAATTAAAGGAGGAATCACAAAACTATGCTATTTCATTGAATAAATGTGAGAAAAGGTTAACAAAATGCTCTAAATTCATCACAAGATAAACCCTAAAAACGGTATTTATCAATAGGATCACAATCAGGCAAAGAAACATATGAACGATAAAGTGTATTTGAATGAATTAATCAAATCGTATTTTAAAGAAGGATTCCGGAACAAAGAATTCCGATGAAAATAATGAAAGAGGGGAGTTACACAGCACAAATAAAGAGTATACATCGAAACGAATATTTAAAACATAATTTCTAACAATCTCAAACCCCCATGATTCGCATAACCTATTATTTCTATCTCGTCTATGATAATCCAGTAGTGTTCCCATATACCTAAATCATTAGTATTAAATTGGCCAGACCTAATACCACGAGAAATGCAAAGGGCGACTCACAGCATTACTCAATAGACAATCATACATGTGAAACTCTAACACTTGTCATTAAGACAAGTCCTATCACATGACAAACACTCGGAGTATACAATAAAGCATAATCAGTCCATTTCCAAAGCTCTAACCAGAACGAACTGCTCTGATACCCTAATATAATACGCTAACTTTTAGCACCTCATGATCGTACTAAAAGCATAGGTGTCACATACCTTTAAACCTTTTTATTATATACTATCTTTATTTAATATTGAGCCTTCGCGAATACGAGCCGAAATTTTAATTAAGGAAACGAAATAGTTTTTACTTATTTAATGATTTTCAGCTACAAATCCTACTCCGTAAGAAATCAAAATCAATGAAAACTATGGGGAAGTTTTTTGATCAAGCTGTTGAAGAAGAAATCATCAGAAATCGTCTGTGCCTCCTAAAACTCCAATTTTCTGAACTCAAGAGGAAGGAGAGCTAAGTCACTGTCAATTTCTATCGGATAAAAGTAACACCAATGTGAAATGGAAGAAATTACAAATACTTTTATTCGATTAAATTTTTTATTGGAGTTATGAATCTCAAAAAATCAAAATCAAAATTTTGGTGGGAGTTACGGTTCTCTCCATGCAAACTTCAGTCTCGCTCTCTCACCGTAAGTGAGAAATTAGTCCAAATGAAAATGTATTGATGATGATGATTAAAGAAGATATTTGTTTAATGAAGGGTGATTTGTCAGGGCAAGAATTAAGTGTCATTAGTATATTAATAAAAAATCTTTCTTTTCTTTGCTTCGGTTCCTTCTTTCCTTTTTTCCAAATTCCATTCGGTGGAATTGAATGAATGAAACCTTTATATTAATAAGGAAATTATATATATATATGGTTATACATAACCCGTTGTTTCATTTCTTTCCTTTTGTTCCTTTATGTCTTCGCCCAAGTAGGGAAATAATAATAATAAAAATAATAATAACAATAATAATAATTTAAAATTCTCAACAAATATAACAAATCCTGAATAATGCATTATTTAATTTAAAAAAAATTGGGTTATTATAAGGAACACACCCAACGCGGCCATTAGACACTGTCCAGAGGGCTCGCGTACGCGAGATGTGTGTCGCATACGCAGACATGAAATTTTTTTTGATTGCGTACGTGGTGCACGAATTTGTGATTCGCACAACTAACCAGCAAGTGCACTGGGTCGTCCAAGTAATACCTTACGTGAGTAAGGGTCGATCCCACGGAGATTATTGGTGTGAAGCAATCAATGTTTATTTTATTAATCTTAGTCAGGAGGTCAATAAGGTTATTTAGATTTAATTATAAGAGGTCACGGTATTTAAAATTATTAGAAAAATAATAGAGAATGATAGCGTTACTTGTTGTGCAGTAATGAGGAATATGTTGGAGTTTTGGAGATGCTTTGTCCTTTGACTTCAACTCTTCCTTGGAATCCTTCAACACACGCAAGGCTCCTTCCATGGCAAGCTCTATGTAGGGTGTCACCGTTGTCAGTGGCTACTTCCCATCCTCTCAGTGAAAACGTTCCTATGCTCTGTCACAGCACGGCTAATCATCTGTCGGTTCTCAATCAGGCTGGAGTAGAATCCATTGATTCTTTTACGTCTGTCACTAACGCCCAGCCTTCAGGAGTTTGAAGCTCGTCATAGTCATTCAATCCCAGAATCCTACTCGGAATACCACAGACAAGGTTTAGACTTTCCGGATTCTTATGAATGCTGCCATCAATCCGGCTTATACCACGAAGATTCTGATTAAGGAATCTAAGAGATGTTCATTCAATATGATGTAGAACGGAGGTGGTTGTCAGGCACACGTTCATGAATTGAGGAAGGTGATGAGTGTCACGGATCATCACCTTCTCCATAATTAAGCGCGAATAAACATCTTAGATAAGAACAAGCGTGTTTGAATGGAAAACAAAGGAATTGTATTAAATCATCGAGACGCTGCAGAGCTCCTCACCCCCAACAATGGAGTTTAGAGACTCAT
>NC_029781.3:39366504-39367546 GCF_000817695.3 Arachis duranensis
TAGTTATTTTATGAGTCTTGGCCGTGGCCCTAAGCACTTTGTTTTCCAGTATTACCACCAGATACATAAATGCCACAGACACATGACTAGGTGAACCTTTTCAGATTGTGACTTAGCTTTGCTAGAGTCCCCAGTCAGAGGTGTCCAGAGCTCTTGAGCACACTCTTTTTGCCTTGGATCACGACTTTAAACACTCAGTCTCAAGCTTGTAACTTGGACCTGCATGCCACAAGCACATGGTTAGGGACAGCTTGGTTTAGCCGCTTAGGCCTGGATTTTATTTCCTTGGGCCCTCCTATCCATTGATGCTCAAAGCCTTGGATCCTTTTTACCCTTGCCTTTTGGTTTTAAGGGCTCGTGGCTTTTTCTATTGCTCATTCTTTTTTTTTTTGAATGCTTTTTCTTGCCTCAAGAATCAATTTCATGATTTTTCAGATCATCAATAATATTTTTCGTGTTCCTCATTCTTTCAGGAGCCAATATTCATCAAATTCAAAGTACAAATTATGCACTGTTCAAGCATTCATTCAGAAAACAAAAAGTATTGCCACCACACATAATTAATTATAATTTTTAATTATTAAGAACTCAAAAAAAATATAGATTACTTCTTTATTCCAAAAAAAAAATCTACTACTTTATTCATGCCTGATGATGATGAGAAAGTTAAATTATAGCTTAATTGGAAATAAAATCAAAATAGACATACTAATTACTACTAAATATCTCCTAAGGTGAATTTCTATAATAATACTATCACTAAGCTAAAGCAGAAAAACTGGAATTCAGCAACCTGTTGTTTTGAGGAGTAGATGTTCCTCTAATCTGTGGGGTGTTGTTCAAGGATTAATTTTTGGCGCTTCAGCACCCTTAGATAACGCCCTTGCTCTTCCTGTTCCTTGAGCAGTTTGCAAAGCATGCTACTTTGATTATTCTATTCTTCCTTTAGTTGATCCAGAGCTTCTTGCAATTTGGAAATAGAAGCCTCAAGATGTTCCCAATATTCGAATTGAGGCAGTTCTGGGAGGGCTTCTTGTGCTCT
>NC_029781.3:39367714-39369317 GCF_000817695.3 Arachis duranensis
TCTTCTCTTTTGAGTTGAACTGGGATGCCAGTCGTGCTGGTAGTCCACTTGGCTCCAGGGATGCATATGTCCTCCAGAACCTTGTCCAGCCCTTTATTGACCCTCATCATTCTCCTATTAAAGGAGTCTGGGTCATCTTTCAGTTGGGGAAGCTTAAATATCTCCCTGATCTTGTCAGAATTGGTATGAATGATCTTTCCTCTGACTAAGGTCCGATGGTCAAAGAGAGCAGCTCCAATTATTCTTTGCCTGTCTGTCTGCCATAGATTAGCATAGAACTCCTGAACCATGTTCCTTCCCACTTTCGTTTCAGGATTGGCCAGAATTTCCCAATTCCTGTTTCGAATTTGCTCTTGGATCTCCGGATATTCATCTTCTTTCAGATCAAATCTGACTTCCGGGATCACTGATCTGTGACTCATTATCTTGTAGTAATGGTCTGAATGTTCTTTAGTTAAGTGGCTTTGGAGTGTTCTCTTTCTTGCCTCTTGAGTTGGGTTGTTTTCCTTTAGGAGCCATGATCTTTAGTGGGTATGTTTTTGTGATCACGGGATAAACACACCAAACTTAGAGCTTTGCTTGTCCTCAAGCAAAAGAGAAGAAAGAAGAGGGATAGGAGGAGAGCAAGTGTTTGATGGTGATGGGGAGAGGGGCGCCGAATTCAATATATATAGGGAGGGGGGTGGGTAATTTTCGAAAATAGGAAAAGATAAGATATAAGATATGATTTGTAAAAGATAGATATGATAAGAAAAAGATATAGTTTAAAAGAAAAGATTTAACTAATAATTAAAAGATAGATCTGAATTTTTAATTTTGAAAAAGATTTTAAAAAAAATAATTGAGTTTTGAAAACAAAGTTAAAAGAGTTGGATTAGATTGGGAGACCATTTGGTTTTATGGATTAAGATATATTTAAAATTTTTGAAACATGGATTTTTAGAAATCAGGGTTTTTAGAAAACTAACTTGATATGATGGATGACAATTTGGAACATGTTTATGTAAGAAATCATGAATTGAAACATAAAAATTTAGAAAAATTAGGATTAAAAACGAATTTTTACCTCCTCCCACCATCCTGGCGTTAAACGCCCAAACGATGCATGTTTTGGGCGTTTAACGCCCAATTGTTGCTTCTCCTGGGCGTTCAACGCCCCGCTGATGCTTCTTTCTGGCGTTGAATGCCAGGAAGTCCTTTGTCACTGGGTGTTTTTCTGAACGCCCAGGATGCTAGCAGTCTGGCGTTAAACGCCCAGAAGGTGCTTCTTTCTGGCGTTTAATGCTGGTGCGCGAAATTGTGAACAATACTTTTTCACAACTCTCATAATCCCCGGTCATGAACCCCAAAAACTTGGTAGCTCAGTACCATGGCATTACACAACTTCGCATAACTAACCAGCAAGTGCACTGGGTCGTCCAAGTAATAAACCTTACGCGAGTAAGGGTCGATCCCACGGAAATTGTTAGTATTGAAGCAAGCTATGGTCATCTTGTAAATCTTACTCAGGCAAACTCAAATAGTAATGGTGATGAACGAAAATAACACAAAGGTAAAGATAGAGATACTTATGTAATTCATTGGTAGAAACTTCAGATAAGCG
>NC_029781.3:39371149-39371508 GCF_000817695.3 Arachis duranensis
TTTAGTTGTCCCATGTTGGAACTCAATTCTCCTAGGGAGGTGTTTAGTTGCTCCCAATAGTCTTGTGGAGGAAAGTGCATCCCTTGAGGCATCTCAGGGATCTCTTGATGAGATGGGTCTCTTGTTTGCTCCATCCTTTTATGAGTGATGGGCTTGAGGTCATGCCTTCTCAGTTGAACCGGCTTTCCTCTTGAGTTTCTCTTCCATTGAGCATCCTCTTCACAAATGTTTATGAGGACTTGGTCCAACCTTTGATTAAAGTTGACCCTTCTTCATGGCCACAACTTCATAGAAGTGGTCTTGATGCACCCTTGAGATGAATCTCTCCATCTCCCATGACTCGGAGGTGAAAGCTTTTG
>NC_029781.3:39371748-39372599 GCF_000817695.3 Arachis duranensis
CAGTGTTTAGGGTGTGTGAAAATGAAAGAGTGAAGATGATAGTGGGATTTGATAGGTGAGGGGTTTTTTGGGGAAGAGGTATTGAGGTGATTGGTGAAGAAGAGAGAGAGTGGTAGGGTAGGTGGGGATCCTGTGGGGTCCACAGATCCTGAGGTGTCAAGGAAAAGTCATCCCTGCACCAAATGGCATTCAAAAACACGTTTTGAGCCAATTCTGGCGTTAAACACCGGGCTGGTGCCCATTTCTGGCGTTTAACGCCAGTCTGGTGCCCCTTTTCTGGCGTTAAACGCCCAGAATGGTGCCAGACTGGGCGTTAAACGCCCACCAGCTAACCTCACTGGCGTTTAAACGCCAGTGGGTGCGTCCTCCAGGGTGTGCTGTTTTTCTTCCTGTTTTTCATTCTGTTTTTTCTTTTTTCGTTGATTTTGTGACTTCTTATGATCATCAACCTACAAAAAAGAGAAAATAACAAAATAAAATAGATAAAATATAACATTGGGTTGCCTCCCAACAAGCACTTCTTTAATGTCAGTAGCTTGACAGAGGACTCTCATGGAGCCTCAGAAATGCACAGAGCTATGTTGGAACCTCCCAACACCAAACTTAGAGTTTGAATGTGGGGGTTCAACACCAAACTTAGAGTTTGGTTGTGGCCTCCCAACACCAAACTTAGAGTTTGACTGTGGGGGCTCTGTTTGGCTCTGTTTTGAGAGGAGCTCTTCATGCTTCCTCTCCATGATGATAGAGGGATATCCTTGAGCTTTAAACACCAAGGATTCTTCATTCACTTGAATGATCAACTCTCCTCTATCAACATCAATCACAGCCCTTGCTGTGGCTAGGAAGGGTCT
>NC_029781.3:39372846-39373059 GCF_000817695.3 Arachis duranensis
GAGGTTTACACTTGACCCTAAGTCACACAAGGCCTTCTTGAAGGTCATGGTGCCTATGGTACAAGGTATTGAAAACTTCCCAAGGTCCTGTCTCTTTTGAGGCAGTTTCTGCCTAGACAAGTCATCCAGTTATTTGGTGAGCAAAGGGGGTTCATCCTCCCAAGTCTCATTTCCAAATAACTTGTCATTTAGCTTCATGATTGCTCCAAGGTA
>NC_029781.3:39373277-39373555 GCF_000817695.3 Arachis duranensis
ACTCTTCTTCCTCCCAAAATTCGGCCATGTTGATGGCCTTGCACTCTCCTTTTGGATTTTCTTCTGTATTGCTTGGAAGAGTACTAGGAGGGAGTTCAGTAATTTTCTTGCTCAGCTGACCCACTTGTCCTTCCAAATTTCTGATGGAGGACCTTGTTTCAGTCATGAAACTTTGAGTGGTTTTGATTAGATCAGATACCATTGTTGCTAAGTCAGAGGTATTTTGCTTAGAGCTCTCTGTCTGTTGCTGAGAAGATGATGGAAAAGGCTTGCTATTG
>NC_029781.3:39377576-39378879 GCF_000817695.3 Arachis duranensis
GTGCCAGTTTGGGCGTTTAACTCCCATTTGGGTGCCAGTTCCGGCATTTAACGCTGGAAATCTTGAAGGTGACTTTGAACGCCGGTTTGGGCCATCAAATCTTGGGCAAAGTATAGACTATCATATATTGCTGGAAAGCCCAGGATGTCTACTTTCCAACGCCGTTGAGAGCGCGCCAATTAGGCTTCTGTAGCTCCAGAAAAATCCACTTCGAGTGCAGGGAGGTCAGAATCCAACAGCATCTGTAGTCCATTTTAGTCTCTGAATCAGATTTTTGCTCAGGTCCCTCAATTTCAGCCAGAAAATACCTGAAATCACAAAAAAACACACAAAACGATGCATGTTTTTGGCGTTTAACGCCCAATTGCTGCTTCTCCTGGGCGTTCAACGCCCAGCTGATGCTTCTTTTTGGCGTTGAACGCCAGGAAGTCCTTTGTTACTGGGTGTTTTTCTGAACGCCCAGGATGCTAGCAGACTGGCGTTAAATGCCCAGAAGGTGCATCTTTCTGGCGTTTAACGCCCAGAAGATGCTCCTTTATGGCGTTTAACGCCCAGATGGCTACCCTTACTGGCGTTAAACGCCCAGTGGGTGCTTCTTTTGGGCGTTCAACGCCCAAAGTGTTTCTTACTGGCTTTTTCACGCTAGTGAGCTTCCAAATTTCCCTGTAACTCTGTGACTTCAACCAATTGCTATTTCACCTTTTGAAGATACTGTAGCATCTACCTGTAAAACTTTAATTTATTAGAAAAACGAATAAAATTAAATTTTGTGATTGGCTGGGTTGCCTCCCAGCAAGCGCTTCTTTAATGTCGTTAGCTGGACTATTACTGTTCTTCAATTAAGTCTCAGTCTTGAGCATTCTTGCTCGAAATTACCTTCAAGATAATGTTTAACTCTTTGTCCATTAACAATGAACTTTTTGTTAGAGTCATTATCCTGAAGTTCTATGTATCCATATGGTGATACAGTTGTAATTACATATGGACCTCTCCACCGGGATTTCAATTTCCCGGGGAATAATTTGAGCCTTGAATTAAATAGCAGAACTTTCTGCCCTGGCTTAAAGACTCTGGATGACAATTTCTTATCATGCCATTTTTTTGCTTTCTCCTTGTAAATTTTTGCATTCTCGAAAGCATTGAGTCTAAATTCCTCTATCTTATTTAACTGGAGCAATCGTCTTTCTCCAGCTAGCTTGGCATCAAGGTTCAGGAATCTGGTAGCCCAGTAGGCCTTGTGTTCCAGTTCCACTGGCAAGTGACATGCCTTTCCATACACAAGCTGGTATGGAGAGGTCCCTAT
>NC_029781.3:39378962-39379504 GCF_000817695.3 Arachis duranensis
CTTGCCCAATCCCTTCTACGGTTAATTATAGTCTGTTCCAGGATTCTTTTGAGTTCTCTATTTGAGACTTCAGCTTGCCCATTAGTTTCTGGGTGATATGGAGTAGCTACCCTATGGCTAACTCCATAATGTACCAGAGCAGAGTAAAGCTGTTTATTGCAGAAATGAGTGCCCCCATCACTGATTAATACTCTAGGGATACCAAATCTGCTGAAGATATGTTTCTGGAGGAATTTTAACACTGTTTTAGTGTCATTAGTGGGTGTTGCAATAGCCTCCACCCATTTGGATACATAATCCACTGCCACCAGAATATAAGTGTTTGAGTATGATGGGGGGAAAGGTCCCATGAAGTCAATGCCCCATACATCAAACAACTCAATCTCCAATATCCCTTGTTGAGGCATGGCATAACTGTGGGGTAAGTTGCCTGATCTTTGGCAACTGTCACAATTAAGCACAAATGCTCGGGAATCTTTATAGAGAGTGGGCCAGTAGAAGCCACTCTGGAGGACTCTTGTGGCTGTTCGTTCACTTCCAAA
>NC_029781.3:39379748-39380221 GCF_000817695.3 Arachis duranensis
TCTGCAAACCATGGCACTTCCTGGATGGCAAACAGTTGCTCATTCGGAAAGGTTTCTGAGATCTCAGTGAGAGGGAGGGACGCCCCTTCCACTGGTTCTATTCGGGACAGGTGATCTGCTACTTGATTCTCTATCCCTTTTCTGTCTCTTATTTCTATATCAAACTCTTGCAGAAGCAATACCCATCTTATGAGTCTGGGTTTTGAATCCTGCTTTGTGAGTAGATATTTAAGAGCAGCATGATCAGTGTACAAAATCACTTTTGATCCTACTAAATAGGATCTGAATTTATCAATGGCGTAAACCACTGCAAGTAGCTCTTTTTCTGTGGTTGTGTAATTCTTCTGTGCATCATTTAGAACACGGCTGGCATAATAAATGATGTGCAGAATTTTGTCATGCCTTTGTCCCAACACTGCACCAATGGCATGGTCACTGGCATCACACATCAATTCAAATGGTAATGTCCAGTC
>NC_029781.3:39380859-39382094 GCF_000817695.3 Arachis duranensis
CAGGAGCTGAATGAGTCTCCAAATACTGAAAAGTCATCCATGAAGACTTCCAGAAATTTTTCCACCATATCAGAGAAAATTGAGAGCATGCAACTCTGAAAGGTTGCAGGTGCATTGCACAGGCCAAATGGCATCCTTCTGTATGCAAATACTCCAGATGGACATGTGAATGCCGTTTTCTCTTGATCCTGGGGATCTACTGCAATTTGATTATAACCTGAATATCCATCCAGGAAGCAGTAGTATTCATGACCTGCTAGTCTTTCTAGCATTTGGTCTATGAATGGTAAAGGAAAATGATCCTTTCTGGTGGCTGTATTGAGCCTTCTATAATCAATACACATACGCCACCCTGTAACTGTTCTTGTAGGAACCAATTCATTTTTTTTGTTATGAACCATTGTCATGCCTCCCTTCTTAGGGACGACTTGGACAGGGCTTACCCAGGGGCTGTCAGAAATAGGATAAATGATCCCAGCCTCTAGTAATTTAGTGACCTCCTTTTGCACTACTTCTTTCATGGCTGGATTCAGCTGCCTTTGTGGTTGGACCACTGGTTTGGCGTCATCCTCCAGTAAGATCTTGTGCATGCATCTGGCTGGGCTAATGCCCTTAAGATCACTGATGGACCACCCAAGAGCTGTCTTGTGTGTCCTTAGCACTCTGATGGACCACCCAAGAGCTGTCTTGTGTGTCCTTAGCACTTGAATTAGTGCTTCCTCTTCTTGTGGCTCTAAGGTAGCGCTTATAATTACAGGAAAGGTATCACTTTCTCCCAGAAATGCATATTTCAGGGATGGTGGTAATAATTTGAGCTCGGTTTTGGGAGGTTTCTCCTCTTTCTGAGGGATTTTCAGAGGTTCTATTATTCTCTCTGATTCCTCCAGATCAGGCTGAACATCTTTATAGATGTTCTCTAGCTCTGATTCGAGACTCCCAGCCATATTGACCTCTCTTACCAGAGAGTCAATAATATCAACACTCATGCAGTCATCTGGGGTGTCTGGATGCTGCATGGCTTTGACAACATTCAACTTAAACTCCTCCTCATTGACTCTCAAGGTTACTTCCCCTTTTTGGACATCAATGAGGGTTCAGCCAGTTGCTAGGAAAGGTCTTCCTAGAATGAGAGTTGCACTATTGTGCTCCTCCATTTCCAGCACCACAAAGTCAGTAGGAAAGGCAAATGGCCCAACCTTGACAATCATGTCTTCAATCACGCCTGATGGGTATTT
>NC_029781.3:39382224-39402920 GCF_000817695.3 Arachis duranensis
AGTGGGTTGGGAAGCCTTTTTAGAAGGGTTGTTATCAGCACTTGTATGTGACTGATCACCCACTGGCATTTGAATGCCAGGGGTGGAAGCTGGAGTGGCCTTAGACGCCATCTCCCCATTTGTTACTGGCGTTTGAACGTCAGAACCATGTTCCCTTTGGGCGTTCAACGCCGGATTCATGCTTGTTTCTGGCGTTGAACGCCAAGAATGAGCATGGTCTGGGCGTTCAGCGCCAGCATCATTCCTCTCTGGGTTCTGATTGTCCTCAGGGGGATTTTGAGTAAACATCTGTTCATTTCTTGGCTTCCTGCTGCTTTGAAGTGAGGTATTTAATGTTTTCCCACTTCTTAATTGAACTGCTTGGTATTCTTCTGCTATTTGTTTTGACAGTTGCTTTTCTGTCTGCTTTAATTGTACTTCCATATTTCTGTTGGCCATTCTTGTTTCCTGTAATATTTCCTTGAATTCGGCTAGTTGCTGAGTTAGAAAGTCTAATTGCTGATTAAGTTCATTAGCCTGATCCACCGGACTGAGTTCTGCAGTTACTGTTTTAGCTTCTTCTTTCATGGAAGATTCACTGCTTAGGTACAGATGTTGATATCTGGCAACTGTATCAATAAGCTCTTGAGCTTCTTCAATTGTTTTTCTCATATGTATAGATCCACCAGCTGAGTGGTCTAGAGAAATCTGAGTTTTTTCTGTAAGCCCATAGTAGAAGATGTCTAATTGCACCCACTCTGTAAACATTTCAGAGGGGCATTTTCTTAGCATCTCTCTGTATCTCTCCCAAGCATCATAAAGGGATTCATTATCTCCTTGTTTGAAGCCTTGGATGCTTAGCCTTAGCTGTGTCATCCGTTTAGGAGGGAAATAGTGATTCAGGAATTTTTCTAACAGCTGTTTCCATGTTTTTATGCTATTCTTAGGCTGGTTATTTAACCACCTCTTAGCTTAATCTTTTACAGCAAATGGAAACAGTAATAATCTGTAGACATCCTGATCTACTTCCTTATCATGTACTGTATCAGCAATTTGCAGAAATTGTGCCAGAAACCTTGTAGGTTCTTCATGTGAAAGACCAGAATACTGGCAGTTTTGCTGCACCATGATAATGAGCTGAGGATTCAGCTCAAAGTTACTAACTCCAATGGAGGGTATACAGATACTACTCCCATATGAAGCAGTAGTGGGATTAGCATATGACCCCAGAGTCCTCTTGGACTGATCATTCCCATTTAATTCCATAATGGAATAAAAGAGATGATATGTATGTTGCTATTTTATTTTATAAAAGTGGAATAAATAAAAACGAAATATATAAAAAGAATTTTAAAAATATTTTGTGAAAATTTTTCGAAAAATTTTGAAATTGAAATCTGAAATTTATATAAAAAAAATTTCGAAAATGTAGTTTTTAAAATTAGTTAGAATTTCGAAAATGTAGTTTTTAAAATTAGTTAGAAAAGATATTTTTTTTTGAATTTTATGATGAAAGAGAAAAACACACAGAAGGCACAAGACTTAAAATTTTTAGATCTAATGCTCCTTATTTTCGAAAATTTTTTTGGAGGAAAAACACCAAGGAACACCAAACTTAAAAATTTTAAGATCAAGACACAAGAAAAACTCAAGAACACTTTGAAGATTCACAAGAACACCAAGAACAAAAGAAAGAACACCAAACTTAAAATTTTTAGAAAACTTTAATAAAATTTTCGAAAATTATAAAAAGGTTAACAAGAAAACACCAAACTTAAAGTTTGGCACAAAATTAAATCCAAGAAAAATTATTTTTTTTTAAAAAGGTTCCAAAGGGGATAACCAATTATCAAGAACAACTTAAAAATCAAGGAAGAACCAAGAACACTAACACGAGATTTTTAGAGAAAATATAAAACATGCAATTAACACCAAACTTAGAATAAGACACTAAACACACGAAAAATTAACAATTAATTAAGAAAAATAATATTTTTGAAAAGAAATTTTTGAGAAGAAACTATCCTATCAAAATTTGATGACTCTATAATAACAAAAATAATTTATTCCTAATCTAAGAAATAAAATAAGCCTTCAATTGTTCAAACTCAACAATCCTCGGCAACGGCGCCAAAAACTTGGTGCACGAATTTGTGATTCGCACAACTAACCAGCAAGTGCACTGGGTCGTCCAAGTAATACCTTACGTGAGTAAGGGTCGATCCCACGGAGATTATTGGTTTGAAGCAATCAATGTTTATTTTATTAATCTTAGTCAGGAGGTCAATAAGGTTATTTAGATTTAATTGTAAGAGGTCACGGTATTTAAAATTATTAGAAAAATAATAGAGAATGATAGCGTTACTTGTTGTGCAGTAATGAGGAATATGTTGGAGTTTTAGAGATGCTTTGTCCTTTGACTTCAACTCTTCCTTGGAATCCTTCAACACACGCAAGGCTCCTTCCATGGCAAGCTCTATGTAGGGTGTCACCGTTGTCAGTGGCTACTTCCCATCCTCTCAGTGAAAACGTTCCTATGCTCTGTCACAGCACGGCTAATCATCTGTTGGTTCTCAATCAGGCTGGAGTAGAATCCATTGATTCTTTTGCGTCTGTCACTAACGCCCAGCCTTCAGGAGTTTGAAGCTCGTCACAGTCATTCAATCCCAGAATCCTACTCAGAATACCACAGACAAGGTTTAGAGTTTCCGGATTCTCATGAATGCTGCCATCAATCCGGCTTATACCACGAAGATTCTGATTAAGGAATCTAAGAGATGTTCATTCAATCTGATGTAGAACGGAGGTGGTTGTCAGGCACACGTTCATAGATTGAGGAAGGTGATGAGTGACACGGATCATCACCTTCTCCATAATTAAGCGCAAATGAACATCTTAGATAAGAACAAGCGTGTTTGAATGGAAAACAAAGGAATTGTATTAAATCATCGAGACGCTGCAGAGCTCCTCACCCCCAACAATGGAGTTTAGAGACTCATGCCGTCAAAAAGTATGTAATTCAGATCTAAAAATGTCATGAGGTACAAGATAAGTCTCTAAAAGTTGTTTAAATAGTAAAATAGTAACCTAGGTTTACAGAATATGAGTAAACTAAGATAATTGGTGCAGAAATCCACTTCTGGAGCCCACTTAGTGTGTGCTGGGGCTGAGACTAAAGCTATCCACGAGTAGAGGCCTTTCTTGGAGTTAAACTCCAAGTTATGACATGTTTTGGGCGTTCAACTCCGGATCATGACGTTTTTCTGGCGTTTAACTCCAGACAGCAGCATGTACTTGGTGTTCAACGCCAAGTTACGTCGTCTATCTTTGCGCAAAGTATGGACTATTATATATTGCTGGAAAGCCCTGGATGTCTACTTTCCAACTCCGTTGAGAGCTCGCCAATTGGACTCTTGTAGCTCCAAAAAATCCATTCCGAGTGCAGGGAGGTCAGGATCCAACAGCATCAGCGGTCCTTTTTCAGCCTAAGTCAGATTTTTGCTCAGCTCCCTCAATTTCAGCCAGAAAATACCTGAAATCACAGAAAAATACACACACTCATAGTAAAGTCCAGAAATATGATTTTTGCCTAAAAAGTAATAATATTCTACTAAAAACTAATTAAAACATACTAAAATCTACATGAAATTACCCCCAAAAAGCGTATAAAATATCCGCTCATCAGTACGCGACCACATGGCACGTGACGTGAGCAGTGCTTTCGGGTTGAGGCACTCGCGTACGCGAACCAGTGCCGCGTAAGTGAGGGGTCCAGTTTTGCCAAGCTGCATATGCAAAAGGTGGCACGCGTTGCGAGCATATGCTATGGACTACGCTTCTTGTAACACCCCGTACCCTAAGCATTACTTCGTACCGTAAAGTGAAGGATAACAAAGTGCGACGAGAGTTCTAAGGCTCATATAATATATATATATCAAGGTATCGATTAAAAAAAACAAGATGTATATATATAAGTATAATATACCAAAGAGAGCACTAGTCACGACCTACGGAGTATATGATGGCTAGTCAAACTGAATACAACAGAA
This sequence comes from Arachis duranensis, assembly GCF_000817695.3. Lineage (NCBI taxonomy): Eukaryota > Viridiplantae > Streptophyta > Magnoliopsida > Fabales > Fabaceae > Arachis > Arachis duranensis. The sequence goes on from NC_029781.3 coordinate 39,386,253, forward strand.
TTTTGAAGTTTTAAAATAGCAACAACCTATATCTCAAATATTTTCAGAAATAAAGTCTCTAGGGCAACAACGTCAACTATACAAAAGGTGAGAGAATAACTACAACAAAAGTTAAATAAAATGAAATGTAAGGAAGATCATACTCCGCTCTGTCACCATATCCGTAAACTCTCCGTGGTGGGTTGCGACCTGCATCAGAAAAACAACAAAAATATATGGTATGAGAACCGGAGGTTCTCAGTATGGTAACGATGCCCAATATATCGGTTCTCAGTATGGTAACGATGCCCAATATATAAGATATAAGGTTCCAAGGCGCCAAAGCCAATCTTAGAACTTCACCTCGATACAGATATTCAAGCTTAACATAATGAAATAACTTAAACCATATCCATAAATAAGGTTATCTAACTTAGGGGATTTCTAACTAATACCAAATTTACACTGGTATCCCACGGCCTTCGCTAACCTAGCCTCCGTGCGATCCCATTGCCACTGCCTACCGAACCCCCTCAATCCTAGCAGAAGGCACAATTAATGCATACAAGTAAAGCACAAGTAATATACATATACAGCAAGTAATCAAATAGCAAGTAGACATGTGATTCATTTAGGCATACTGAAGATAAGCAAAGCAAACAAACACATAGTAGATGCATATGATAAATGTCTATCCTATTGGCTCGTGATATCACTTGTCGGTTCCTAAATGCCAACCCGACACATCCTTTCGGATGTGGCTGTTCTGCCACTCCCACGGAATTAGTATCGGGCACACTATATTGACCTACAGATATAGTGCCGGGCATACTCTATTGACCCACGGATAAAGTATCGGGCACACTTGCATGCATAACCCAAGGATATGGTCCCTAGCACACTCTTGTAGCAAAAAAAGTTGTTAATCATAATTCATTACCATGGACATAGTGCCCTGTACACTATCGTACTTAACCCAAGGATATAGTGCCTGGCACACTCTTAACATTCAACAAGATTATCACTCTTTGTTGAGTTATCAACATACTTAACCCAAGGATATAGTGCCTAGCACACTCCCGTTCATACTCATTCCATTAACCATAAACATTCATTTTCAAGTTCCAATCTCATCATCCATCATCAATATCTCAAGTTCATCATCAACCTGGCTCTCCATTGGTTCACAAGACAAAACTACCTAACTGACATACTAAGCCTAAGTCACCATCGTCTAAACTCATACATAAATTACAAATTAGTTCACTAACATATCTCTATTAGTATTAAGGCCTAATTACTAATTAACAATCTTCAACAATAGATAGATAAGTTTAGAAACCTAGAAAACTCTTGAAAAGTGAAGAAAGACCATTTTTCAGCAAAACAGGGTGTATGCGTACACATGCATTATGTATGCGTATGCATACATACAATTTGGCCCATTTCGTGTACGCATACACATGTATGCATACGCATAGGTGCCAAACAGAATGGCATGTATGCATACGCATGCACTCCTAGACTTAGAAAATTTTGCAAAGTTGCAGAAATTAGTTTTAATCCTCAAACTTTAAACGTTCATAACTTCCTCTACAAAAATCCATTTTCATCAAACTTTATATCAATTTAAAGATCTTTGAATGAAATTTAATTTAAGAGAAATTTCAACTAATTTGAAAACTGAGGCTCAAGTTATAATCCGTCAAAGTTCACCAAAAATCAAGTTTTACACAAACACATCAAAGTTCTCAAATTTCCAAATTTCATAACCAAAACACACCAAAACATACCCAAACATCATAAAACACTACCACACACTACAGCTTACCATTTTATTGTACTTCCATCACTTTCACACCTAATTTACTCAACCTTTCCACCATAAATCAACACAATCCATAATTTCCATCTTAAGATCTCAACAATTAACAACCCAATACATCACATCACCATCCCTAACACTTATTAACATAAACAACTAATACAAATCTTCATCAACGTCAATATTCATACTTTTCACAATTAAACTCAATATTAGCAATCATTATCAGCATTCATATTTTCATAATCCTCATAAACACTCATAAAAATCAACCAACATCATCCATAACAAACTCAATAATTATCAATCCATATGCTAATTAAAACACATTATTAATGCCAGGGCATCTTGGCTAGTTTCACAAGCCATTTTTAGTATATTTTCGGTTAGTTTCATGCATTATCTTCATAAATATACAAGCATTTGGATGAGTTATCTATGCATGCCTTGATTCATCAAACATTATTGAATCATAATCATTTTCATGAGATTTATGCAAGAACTACTTGATGCATGGAATGATGCAATATCTTGTGATTATGGCAGAGTTTTGATGCACTTGTTTGATTGATAATAGGCAAAGAAGAAGCAAAGGAAGGCATGAAGGTGCTGGTGTTAGTGGCAAAGTTAGCCCACTAACGCCAGTGCTAACATTTTCTACAAGGAAGAAGCTGGCGTTAGTGGCAAAGTTATCCCACTAATGCCAGTACCAATGTTGCCAATGAAGGAGGTGCTGGCATTAGTGAAAAAGTTAGCCCACTAATGCCAGTGCCAACGTTAGTCAAGGAAGAAGGGAGCGTTAATGGGCAACGTTAGCACACCAATGACAGTGCTAATGTTGTGCCCAGCGTTGTGTGCTAATGCCACCAAAGTTAGCATACTAACGTCTTCGATCAAGGCACGAGTTGGGGCTAGAAGATTTGGCTAGTGTGCATACGCACGGAGCAGCGTGCATACGCACCAGAAGAAAATTGGTCAGTGTGCGTATGCATGAAGCAGTGTGCGTAGGCACAAGAGACAAAACTTACAAGGTTGCGCACGCACAAGCTAACATGCGTACGCACAACAGGTGTTGGCTTTAATGGCAGTGTTATCACACTAACGTTAGTATTAACGCCAACTTGGAAGAGAATTGTGGCATTAGGAATGTTGTTAACGACAGTACCAACGCCAGTTCCGGTGGCACTCATGCAAGTATGAAAGTGTTATGGAGCTAAGGCTAGTGTTAACGTCAGAAAGGGCCAGAGTAACTCCTAACTTGCTTCAACTAAGGCCAAGGTCCCACATCCAAGAACTTGAAGACTCATTTGAAGATTAGAAGAGTAGTATATGTAGGACTTTTGAACTCAGAAAGACGGACTATTACACGAGAGGATCCGAATTGGAAAACTCTGACTATTTTTTCTTTCTTCTTTGTACTTAGTTTTACCTTTTATGTAATTGGTTTTTCTTTTTCTTTGTACTTAGTTTTACCTTTCTTGTACTTTATTTTTCTTTTTGAGTTTTCCAGAGCAATGATCAACTAAACCCCACATCATTAGGGGGAGGAGCTCTATTGTAATTTTAATGAATTAATGCAATTTTTCTTCTTAATGCGCTTGTTATGGCTGAGGGAAAACTTTTGTGCTTCATAGATCCATTCACTACCAGAGTGGTTTTAGATCTACTTGAATCTCTATGTGAGCCTTGGAAAAGGGATCATAGGATTCAGTTTGAAGCTTCTTCCTCATAACTCTTTTGATCAACACATTCTTAGTTGGTATGTGACATATAACCTCTTTGAATTGAGGTCCTAAGGATTGTGTGGCTTATGAATTAGAAACTTGAGCTTAACCTCTTCTCATGAACAATTAGATCAAGAAATTAGCTATTGAATGTGTTAAGAGAAATTGAGTTGCCAAGGAATTGTAACTCAATTATTTAATATCCACCAAAGATCTACTTCATATGATTGAGAATGAAGTTGAGACCCATTGATTCATGAAGGATTATAATATCTCCAATCCCTAATGAATCTCACCCATTGTTGTTCTTCATTAAAATTGCTTTGAATTTCTTGTTATCTTTGATTTCCAGCACCTAGAACCCATTTATATTTCATGCAATTTATCTTTCATTGCTATTTACATTTTTGCTTTTAATTTCTTGTCATTTAAGGTTTAGCTTTTTAATTTCTTGTCATTTAAGTTTCTGCCATTTACCATTCACAATTTACTTTCAGCTCTTTATCCTTCAGTAATTTACTTTTTGCACATTTACTTTCTTTGTTAATCACAAAATTGTTCACTCAATTACACAAAATCATCAAATATTTGTTTGACTAGGTACACTTGCTGAAGGAATTTGTGTTGTGCAAATTTCCAGTCATTAAGTTTTTGGCACCGTTGCTAGTGACGGATTTAGATTAACAATGATTAAGTTGGTGATACTCTAGATTAAGTACTTTTCTTTTGTTTTAGCATACTAACTGTTTGACACTTTGTGTCACCTAACTCTAACAACACTCTAACACTAGAGTGTTCATTTTTTTTTTTGGTTTGTCCTTGTTTTGTGTATGCCAGGATGAAGGGAAGCAACATCAATTTCCTTTCATTCTAAACTAGAAAGAACTCTTCGAAGATTGAGAAGAGAAGTTAGAGGGAAAAGAGTTGTTGGTGAAGAGGACCTAGAAGAAGACTTGGATCAAGTCATAGAGGAGGAGGTGCATGAGAGAGGGCTGACCAACCACAATGGCCAACCTGTCAGGAGGGTGCTAGCCTCTTATAGTATTCCTGATCCTAGGAACTGTGGGAGTTGTATACTCACTCCGAATATTCATGCAAACAACTTTCAGTTGAAGCCTCAACTCATCACTTTAGTTTAGAACAACTGCTCTTATGGAGGAGGCCTCTTGAAGACCCCAATCAATACTTATCTGTTTTCTTAAGAATTTGTGAAACAGTCAAGACAAATGGGGTGTATCCTGCCATTTATAAGCTGCTATTATTCCCATTCTCTCAAAGGGACAAGGCATCTCAATGGCTGGAGACCTTCCCAAAGAAGAGAATCAACAATTGGAATGATTTAGAGAACAAGTTTCTAACTAAATTCTACCCACCTCAGAGAATCTTCAAGCTGAAAATAGAGGTGCAAACTTTCACACAAATAGAGGGAGAGTCCCTCTATGAGGCATGGGAAAGATAAGAAGCCTTGATAAGGAGGTGCCCACTAGATATGTTTAGTGAGTGGGTAAGACTCCAACACTTCTATGAAGGTCTCTCCCCAAAAGCAGGAAAAGCACTGGATTACTCATCAAGAGGATCACTCCAAATGATGAAGAGCCCTCAAGAAGCACATGACCTCATTAACATTGTGGAAAATAACCAATGCTTCTACTTTTCAGAGAGACGAGCAAACCCAAAGAGAGGAGTGATGGAGCTTGAGATAGTGGATGTGATCTTGGCACAGAACAAACTTATGCACCAACAAATCCAGCAACAAATGGAGATGATAGGCAAGAGGATGGATAGACTTCAACTGGCTCTAGTAAGCACAGCAAGCCAAGCTTCAAATGGATAGAATCAATGTAAAGAAGGCTCTGAGTCATTCAATTATGAGCAGCAAAGTCCTGAGCAAGTTCAGTATATGCACAACACCTCAAGCCCTTTCCAGAATGACTTCCATGGTGATACTTACAATCTATATTGGAAGAATCACCCTAACTTGAGGTGGGTGAACAGTAGAATCAATGGCAAAAAAACTTCAATCCTAATAACTTCTGCAACCCAAACAACTTCTACCATCCACCTACTAACAATAACCAATACACAAAACCATAAAACACATACCTCCAACCCCATAACACTTCACAAATTTCCCAGAACAACTTCCCCACACCTTTATTTAACTCACAAAACACTTTTCCCAATGCCTCAAACAATTTTCATCAATAACCACCATACCCCATGCAACTACAACCACATCTAGAATCTCAAAATATCTCTAATCTAGAGATAATGATGGAGAAACTTATCCAAAACCAAGAGATGGCAAGAAAGGATCGCGCCATGATACTCAAAAACCAAGAGGCCTCAATAAAAATTCTTGAAAGGTAGATGGGACAAATGGCTAAACAAATCATAGAGATAGGTGAGAAGCGAGCAAATGCCTTCCCTAGTGACACTAAAGACAACCCAAGGGACAAAGGAAAAGTTACAAAATGGGAGGAGTGCAAGGCAATCACATTGAGAAGTGGGAAGATTATGGAAAAAGAAGCCACCATTCAGGAAGAACATAATAGAGAAATTCCAAAAGAAAAGATAGAAGAGAGAAGTGAGGAGGATCACAAGACCAAAGACGCACAAAGATCAAAGGCAGACAATAACATTCCTGAACCATAGCCATAAGAGAAGAAGGAAGAAGTGAAGGCATATGTCCCCAAACTTCTATATCCTCAAATGTTCAAGGGAGAAAACAAGGAGAAGAAGTACTCCAAATTTTTGTAGATATTTAAGACACTCCACATCAACATTCCTTTCATAGAATATGCGGCCGTTACCAATGCTCATAGGCAATGGTTTTTTACCTGTGATATATGCGGCCGTTACCAATGCTCATAGGCAATGGTTTTTTACCTAAGGTAACGACAACTAAAAAACTGTTGCCAAGTTTACTTGCATGGACAATGGTTTTGACAACAATTTTTAAAGAACGGATTAGAACCGTTACTGAATAAGCAAGGGTTTAAAGCCGTTCTCTTTTATGACGCAACGGTTTAAAACCATACCTAGATAGGCAATGGTTTTAAGCTATTGTAGTTTTGTTAATCACAAAGACAATGGTTTAAAAGCGTGGCCTTTGGTATTTTTTTGCAATGGTTTTAATACCATTGCCATTTTGTGATTGTCTTTGACAACGGTTTTAATACCATTGTCTTTTGTGACTTTTCACAATGGTTTTTTGTAATCATTTTATTCTTTATTTATAATGGTTTACTCATGTTACATTGAAATTAGTTCCAACTATTTTAATTTAGTGTCGATAGATAAGCTTAACTATTTGAATCATATCACTAAAAAAATGATTTCAACATTTACCATTAAATTTGATTTACAGACAAATTTTTGTGTCACTGAAGTTTGATTAAAGAAAAATATACATAATAAAAAAAAGTAGTACTCATGACTTTACATCATTTTACAACTTAAAATGCATAAAACTAAATTCAAATATAAATTAAAATCAATTAATTCATTGTTTTCACACTCAAAAAACTTCAAAGTTTAAAATCTATACACGTTGACACTAGTCAAGCCATTACCGACTAAGAACCTGTTGTATCAAGTAGCATTCTCAATCAACATGTAACTGCTAAAGTAATTAAAAGAACATTGATTAGCATCAAACAAAATGCAAACTACAAGAAGCATAGAAGATAAACATGCAAGACAAAGCATACCACAACTTTGATCTTTAGCAACATTGTTCGCTTTCTCTTTATCTCATGAGGAACTCCTAATGACTTGGCTCTCAGAAGAGTTGCGGAATTTATTTCCAAGTCTTCTGCTACCGAGAATGTCCTCAACTGAGTCATCAAACAAATTTTGTCCCTGAATATTACCATAATTTAAATACTCATTTTGGGAAACACTTAGACATCCATTGAGAGAATCAACTCATAATTCCCAATCACTTTACATGCTAATAAAATAAACCAACTAGAAAACAACCATTAACATTAACATTATGCTCAATAAAACAACTTAGCTTAATTTCAAACTAAATTGAATTAAAAGAAAAGTTCTATGCTTAACTTTTTACAGAGAGAGAAGTTCAGCTAAATGACTCTTTGATTTATAACAGAAAATAAGCTTAATCCAAACACACACCGTAACCGAACCTCAGCAGACCAAGTGGGGGACATCACAGTGGACACAAGCGGAGAGGAGAGCACACAACAGCAGTAGATGACAAAGTAGGAACCAATGACGATGGAGAACTATTTTCTCCAAACTTTGCTTAGAACAAAATCTCATTAAAGAAAAAAATTCAATCAACAAAGAAACTAATGGTAAAACAAGGTCTACCTATTTTGTTCTCAATTGAAAATGAAAGGATTTAACATACCTAACCTAATCTAACCCTGTTTTCATGGATTGAAAGAGGTGTTTGAGACTTGAGAGTACATAATGGTTTTAACATCACATTAAGATGATTAGATACATAGGAATTCTGTAGCCATTGTAACATACCATTAACAAAGGCAAACTTATAACAACCTAAATTTTTTAAACTTTTATTATAAATTATTCATGACATATTTTATTAGTTTAAATTATTTATGTATAAATTATTTTTATTAGACATAATTAAAATGATTTTATAATTATTTGAGTTTGATTTAACTAGAATTTTTGTATATAATTTTTTTAATAAAATATTTTGCACAATTAAAATTAGAATTTGAGTAATTTATAAATAGTTAAAAAAATAAGATTTAAATTGAGTAATAGATGGCTTGAATTTTAAATTTTTTTTTATAAAAAGATGATTAATTTAGTTATTACAATTCTTAAAAATAACTATTTGAATTTATTAGTACGATTAATAAATTAAATTTTTATGTGTCACCAAAATAATTTTTAGTATCATAATTAAATTCTAAATTATTACATTTAATCTAAAAAATTTGTAAAATTTGTATACTATTATTAGTATGCATTTTTCTAACCCTAAAATTAGCTACACACTCACAAATTTTACTCAGCCTTAGTAAAAACTAAGAACACGTGTTCTTTTCTCCTCCCTCATCACCATGACTGATGAATCCATATTTTACAATAATTTTTTGTTAGAATTGAGTGGGTTTCATCATGCAAACCTAGACTTATTCCCTTAAATAGGTTGCTTTTGAGTTTTCCTCCTAAATTATGCTTTATTATGAAAACATGCTCTTTTGTGCTTAATTTAGTCAATTTTATTCCATTTGCCTTCCATTCGATACCTTGATATTGTTTGTGAGTGATTTTAGATGTATAAGGTTGGAATGGCTTGGTGAGAATGGAAGAGGAGCATGCAAGGAGGAGGAAGCATGAAGAAACAAAGGAGAAGAACATCATGATATGTGCGTGCGCACAGCGTCTCGTGCGTACGCACAGGCAGCAAAACGCAGCGAAGTTTGCAAGCGCACAGCATCTTGTGTGTCACACAATCATCTAAAGTATCGCGAAGTGTGCGTGCGCACAGCCTCTTGTGCGTATGAACAACCTGAGATTTCGGCCAAGTGTGCATGCGCATATGTCTGTGCGTACGCACAAGTACCAGCGCATGCCTTCATTAAATGTACACGTGACTCACGTTTTGAGGGGCTTGGATGCCTAATTCTGATGCCAAGAGCTCATATTAGAGGGGAAAACATGGGAGAAAGGGAGGATATCATTAGGGTTGTTTTTAGAGTAGTAGTAGGAGGCTTTAGTTTAGTTTTTCTTTAAGTTTTCTCTCAACACCTTTAGGGTTTATATTAGGGTTTACATTTCAAGTGCCATTTTCATTTTTGATCTTGGATTTTGCTTGCCTCCATTTTAAGTATTTCTTAATTACTATTCTTTATAGTTACAATTTTGTTACCCTTTCTTGTAGTTAAAGTTATATTGTTAATACATATACTTTTTGCAATTTCGATTTCTTGTTGATGATTTTGATGATTGATGATTGTTATATACTTGGTTGAGTTGCGATTGTTGCTTTTGATCATTTGTATTTTCTCAAATTCCCTATGTTTAGTGTTTATGCCCACCAAGTATTTGACAAAATGTCAATTCTGATTATGGGATAATTTTCTACCTCTTGACTTGGGAAAAATGAGAAATTGGGTTCCTAGAGTTGGGATGTCCAAAATTTAGTTATAATTATTAGATTGTTAATTGTTCTTGTTTCCACTAACACTAACTTGTTGCTAAGGCAATTAGCAAGTGAGTTAGGATTTGTGGATTAAGAACAACTATGCTCACTTGACCTACTCTTTGATGTAAGAGTTAACTAAGTAAGATTAATGCATTACAATTATCATAGTTGTGGTTTCAACAAGGAAAGGACACCCTAGCTCTTCCCACACTTAAGGCTTTGCACTGTCCTCGGTGCCATCTGTCAGGAACAGGGGTGGGCTGGTGGCAGTATCTCCACAGTCGGGACCAGTATGGCTCCCGGTGCTGGTAAAAGAAATGGAGTCCGGGGTGTCTGAGTCTTTGAAGCGTCCCTTGAGTAGCTCCTTGAGGTGTTTGAATCGGCGCTCGTTACGGCGCTCTCTCATCTTTGCTTTTTGTTCATGCCGATCCAACTTTTCAAGTATCTGCTGGAGCACTTTCTCAGTGGTAGATGCTTGTGGTGTTGAAGAAGGAATATCTTCAATCGGCTCAGTAGGTTGGCTTGTAGTGGCTGCTGAAAGTCGGAGGTATTTCCCATGAGGGACATATTGATCATCCCATGGAAGCATGACTTTGGTGTCCCCAGCTCTACAGGAGACTCCGGCTGCGGAGACAAGATTTGAGACCAAGGCGGGGAAAGGTAAGTTGCCTGCGATTTGTACATGCTCCATAGCATGCCAGATGTGTCTTGAGAGATTTAGAGGTTGGTCTGTAAGGATGCACCACAGTAGAACAACCATGTCCGCAGTGAAGAAGGACTCATGAGTGCTTGGAAAGATGTAATGGGACATGATCTGTGCCCATACGCGAGCCTCCAAGGTAAGTGAGGAAGCCAAGATTCCCTTAGGGCGGTTGCGGTGGTATCCATAGATCCAACGGCTGCCAGGTAAAGCAATGACTCTGAGAACGGAGTCCCAGTCAAATTGGTATCTCTGGCGCTGAAGGGTGGCTTCTTGAAAAGCATCCATTTCTTCTGGAATAGGGGAAAGACTCAGAACTTGCTGAATGGCCTCTTCTATAATGGGGACTTGCTTCTGCCGGACATAAACAGACTGCAGGGTTGGTATATAGAAGTTGGAGTAGAACTCAACTACCCAAGAAAGATTGACCTGCCTTGGCTATCTCCGTAGGAAACCCCATTGTCTTCGCTCAATTTGTGGCCCAACAAAGGTGGCAATATTGGGCGAGAGGATGAGAAGGTATTCATTGTTATAGTTCCTTTCTGCTAGGATAGGGAACATCTGCTCACAGTAGCGATTGGGAAATCACGCAGTGTCCTTTGCTGGAAAGGCTTTCTCTTTGTCGTCAACCTTTGTTATCCTCTTAACTGTTTTTGCTAAGGGCTTGACTGCGGTTGAAGAAGGCTCTGCCACTAATGCTTGTTTAGTTCCTATTCTTGCTGATGGTTTGGAAGTAGCTTTCTCTTGTCCTTTGTTGGTGGCCATCCTGAAAGAAGGGAAGAGAAAGAAAATTAAATTCATAGAGATAGAGCAAGGAAGAGGATATTGTAAGTGATAAAGATAAATGGCATGAACACATGGTCCGGATTACATGTGAAAAGCTCATCAATGGAAATATAGCAAGTGCATGTAGGGCAATGGAATGCAAGAGGTTTATTGGCATGCAGGCAAAGGCATGAATAGCATATATCAAACATTTAATGTCCAAGTTAGGTTACCATTTGTAACAAACTAACTATCAGGTTTGTATTGACAATTAAATTTAAATAATAAAATATGAAAGGGAATTTGTGAAAAGCAAGCATTGCAGAGTAGAGTAAAGTAGTATAGAAAAGTGCATAGTGCTATATGGGCTTTTTCACAAATACATGGCATGCATGGTAAACAAGATATAAAAAGTATGGAATTGAACATGCAAGCAATCTCTTAAATAGGAGAAAAATAATTGTCAAACAATTTGCAATAATCCACAAGCATATAATGAGGAATGATGACTCAAAAGGTTTCTAACACCATGTAAAAGAAGAAGAAGAAAAAATAAAGATGTGAAAAGAAAAAGAAAAGAAAAAGAAAATAATAATATATATACATACTATAATAAGAATGATAGAAAAGAGAAGAAGGAAGAAGAAGGTAAAACCTTGTTAATATTGGTAAGAGAGAGAAAGTGAAAGGTGAGGTAGAAGGGGAAAGGGAGAAAGAAGAATGAAGGGGGGAAAAGAAAAAGTAGGGTTTGGAGAAGAGAAAGATAAGATAAGTTGGCTTATTGGGTTGAGCTGTGCGGCGCATGCAACGCGGTCGTGGAAGGCACGCGTTCGCGTGGATGCGCGTCAGGAAGGGGGGCGCGATCGCATCGGTCACGCGGTCGCGTGACCTACATTGTGCTGCTGGCGCGAGTGCAGCCTGGCTCCAGCACAACTCTCTGTTCAATATTATTCAATTGCCAAATTAAGGTGACGCGATCGCGTGGGTAATGCAGTCACGTGAGTGTGCATCAGAAGTTAATTGACGCAGCCGCGTCGGCGATGCGGTCGCGTGACCAGGATTGTGCTTCCAGCACCAATCCATCACCACTCTCGCACAATATAGCATTGTGCACCCTTTTACGTCGGAAATGTAGGGCACGCGGCCGCGTGGAGTACGCGGTCGCGTGGGAGGCCATGATTTCCATGCGACGCGGTCGCGTCAGCGACGCGGTCTCATTTTTGTACTTGCTGTTTTATTTTCAAATTATTTCTTCAATTAATAGAAGAAAGGGAACAAGCCGCTGAATATTGGAAACAAGCTGATTGTGTCATAAAGACCTTTATGTCCACGCCCTAATCTACCCCCTGGAGGAATGTGTGCTTCTAAGATCTCTTTTATACTGTGGCCAATCCCGAAGTTGGTTCTATACATGTGATGCCATTCGTTGGTTATTAGGGGCATCCCAAAAACGTCCGGGTCGAAATATGGCTTTCAAATTAAGTTCCGAATTAGTGGATGCTGCAAAAGGGAGTGGCGAACGCGGCCGCGTGGGAGGCCATGATTTCCATGCGACGCGGTCGCGTCAGCGACGCGGTCGCGTGGAGTAAATTGTGCCCTTGGCACGTCTCCAGCGCTGCTCCTGCGTAACTTTCTGTTCATTTTTATTTTTCTTTACTGCCCCTGCCACGCGGACGCGTCGCTTGTGCGATCGCGTCGCACGGCGAATTTTTATTTTTTTTAAGAAAGATAAAGACATGTAATTGAAAGAGCACGAAAGCACTAATAAGGAAAAGAGTTATTTAAAGAAGAAAAACTAAAAGTGAAGAAAAGAACGATCATACCGCGGTGGGTTGTCTCCTACCAAGCACTTTGCTTTAACGTCCGTAAGTTGGACGCTCCCCTAGCTCAATCTGTTGCTATGTAGGGATCTTCCAGGCGGAAGATCTCAAGCTCCTTGCTCTTCTGCACCTTCTCACCATGGTATAGCTTCAGACGGTGTCCATTAACCTTAATAAGTTCAGAACTTGAAGGATGGCTTAGGTGATAAACTCTGTACGGTTCAGCCTTCTCTATTCTGTATGGACCTTCCCATTTTGATCTCAACTTGCCGGGCATGAGCCTCAGTCGATATTTGTAAAGGAGAACAAAATCTCCAGGTTGGAACTATCTCTTTTTGATGTTTTGATCATGCACAGCTTTCATCTTTTCCTTGCATATTCTGGAGTTCTCATAAGCTTCTAGGCGAAGGTTCTCCAGTTCCTGCAGTTGCAACTTTCTTTCAGCTCCAGCAGTCTCAATCCCCATGTTGCACTCTTTAACTGCCCAGAAGGCTCTGTGTTCGATTTCAACTGGGAGATGACAAGCTTTTCCATAAACTAAGCGGAAGCGACTCATCCCAATGGGTGTCTTGTATGCTGTTCTATATGCCCACAATGCATCTTGTAGTCTGGTGCTCCAGTCTTTTCTGTGAGGCTTTACTATCTTTTGCAAGATACATTTAATTTCTCTGTTTGACACCTCGACTTGCCCATTAGTTTGGGGATGGTAAGCTGTTGCAACTTTATGGATTATCCCATGCTTCTTCATCAATCCGGTTAGTCTCCTGTTACAAAAATGGGTGCCTTGATCGCTCACGATTGGTCGTGGTGATCCAAAGCGGCATATAATATGGTTTCTCACAAAGGAAACAACAGTGTTAGCATCATCAGTGCGGGTAGGAATTGCTTCCACCCATTTGGAAACATAATCTACAGCTAACAATATATAAAAATATCCACTAGAATTTGGAAATGGACCCATGAAGTCAATGCCCCAAACATAAAAAAATTCACAGAAAAGCATATATTGTTGAGGCATCTCATCCCTCTTGGATATGTTACCAAATTTCTGGCATGGGTGACAAGATTTACAAAACTCAGTAGCATCTCTAAAAAGAGTAGGCCACCAGAATCCACAGTCTAAGATTTTTCTAGCTGTTCGTTGAGGGCCAAAATGTCCTCCACTTTCAGATGAGTGACAGGCTTCTAAAATAGACTGGAATTCTGATTGAGGTATACAACGTCTAATTATCTGGTCAGCGCCACATCTTCATAAATATGGGTCATCCCATATATAATATTTAGACTCGCTTTTCAGCTTGTCTATGTGATGTTTAGAAAAATGTGGAGGAAATGTGCGGCTAACTAAATTATTAGCAATAGGTGCATACCAAGGGACTACTTCAGATACTGCTTGCAGGTTGTCAAAAGGAAAATTATCATCTATAGGAGTAGAATCATCCTTAATATGTTCAAGGCGACTCAAGTGGTCTGCAACTAAATTTTGATTACCACTCCTATCCTTGATTTATAAATCAAACTCTTGTAACAGCAGTATCCAACGTATAAGTCTTGGTTTGGATTCCTTTTTAGCCAATAGATACTTTAGAGCTGCATGGTCCAAATACACTACTACTATAGTACCAAGTAAATAAGCCCGGAATTTATCCAGAGCAAAAATAATAGCGAGTAGCTCTCTCTCAGTAGTAGTATAATTGGACTGGGCAGTGTCTAAAGTCCTAGACGCATAAGCAATAACAAAAGGATTTTTACCTTCACGCTGAGCCAGTGCTGCTCCTACTGCATGGTTGGAAGCATCGCACATGATTTCAAATGGCTGGCTCCAATCGGGTCCTCTCACAATTGGAGCTTGAGTTAGAGCAGTATTTAGCTTATCAAATGCTTGTTTGCAATCCTCACTGAACTCGAACTCAATATCCTTTTGTAGTAATCTGGATAAGGGAAGTGCCACCTTACTAAAGTCCTTAATAAATCTCCTGTAGAAACCTGCATGGCCAAGGAATGAACGGACTTCCCTCACAGAAGAGGGGTAAGGTAAACTAGAAATAACATTCACCTTTGCTGGGTCTATAGAAATGCCATTATTAGATACCACATGTCCCAATACAATCCCTTGCTTTACCATAAAGTGGCATTTTTCGAAATTCAATACAAGGTTTGTATTAATACATCTATCTAATACTCTAGATAATCTATCTAAGCAAAGGTTAAAAGAATCACCATAAACGCTAAAATCGTCCATAAAAACTTCCATACAGTCCTCAATAAGATCAGAGAAAAGACTCATCATGCACCTTTGGAAAGTAGCTGGTGCATTGCACGAGCCAAAGGGCATTCTCTTATAAGCATAGGTCCCAAAAGGACATGTAAAAGTAGTCTTTTCCTGATCTTCAAGACCTATATGAATCTAGAAATAACCTGTGTAACCATCTAAAAAGCAATAATGTGATTTACCTGACAGGCGATCCAGCATTTGATCAATAAATGGAAGTGGATAGTGATCCTTACGAGTAGCTTGGTTGAGATGCCTGTAATCAATGCAGACTCTCCAAGCATTCTGAACTCTAGTTGCTATGAGCTCTCCATGCTCATTTTTCACTGTAGTGACTCCGGACTTCTTGGGCACCACTTGCACTGGGCTTACCCATTCACTGTCTAAAATGGGATATATGATACCGGCCTCCAATAGTCTGGTCACTTCCTTTTTGACAACTTCCAAGATGGTAGGATTCAATCTTCTTTGTGGTCGACGGACAGGTCTTGCTCCCTCTTCTAAAAATATTCTGTGCTCGCATATTTGAGGGTTGATTCCTACTATGTCTGCCAAACTCTACCCTATTGCCTTCTTATGCTTCCTCAACACATCAAGTAGCTGTTCTTCTTGTTGAGAAGTCAGTTCTCTTGCAATAATAACCGGAAGCTTCTGCTCATCCTCAAGGTAAGCATATTTGAGATGTGGAGGGAGAGGTTTCAATTCTAACTTTTGATCATGGACAAGCTCTGGGTTATCTGGGGCTTGTGAAAATGGCGAAGTGTCCTCATTGTCAGTTAAGAGGGTCCCCACACTTGGTCCTTGTCCAGTGTGCCTCTCTTCAAACTCTTCCTTTTGAACTTCAGCCACACTTTCGTTTATGACATCACATTGGAAGATAGAACGATCTTCTGGGGGGTTGTCAATGACTCCATTCAGATTAAAGATTACTATGCGGCCATCTATTTCAAAGGAGTATGTCCCTGAAAAAGCATCCAATTTGAATTTTGATGTCTTCAGGAATGGTCTTCCAAGTAGGATTGATGATGGCTTATCTGAATCATTATGGGGCATCTCCAAGATATAAAAATCAGTGGGAAATGTGAGCCCTTTAATGTTCACTAAAACATCTTCAGCAGCTCCAGCAACTGTAATAATGCTTTTATCTGCTAACACAAAATGAGCTGCTGACCTTTTTAAGGGAGGGAGCCTTAAAACATCATATATAGACAAAGGCATTATACTGACACATGCTCCTAAGTCACACATGCAATCATAAATTACTACACCACCAATAGTACAACTAACTATGCAAAGACATGGATCACTACATTTTTCAGGTAATCCTCCCATTAAAGCAGATATAGAACTACCTAAAGGAATAGTTTGTAATTCAGTAATTTTATCTTTATGGATACATAAGTCTTTTAGAAACTTTGCATATTTA
>NC_029781.3:39403081-39409125 GCF_000817695.3 Arachis duranensis
CTCTGTGGTGCCTGCACCTTTTTGTGCCTCTTCCTATGGTTGAGCTATCTCTTCTTCAGCTATGTCCTGTATATCCTCTTCCTCTTCAACATCTTTGATTTCTACCACCTCTTCAGCTGAGGCGTATTCTGGTGAGCTTGGTTCCTCCTGATTCCTCTCTTGCAGTGTGGTTCCAGACCTCAGGATGGTGGCATTAATTCCTCCCTTTGGATTGGGTAATGGTTGAGAGGGGATTCCAGTGGTGCTTGAAGGTTGGTTACTGGAATTTTGTGCTGAACCAAGTTGTGTCATAAAAGCTTGTAGAGTAGAGGTGAAACCATTCAAACTGGCGTTAATACTGTTCACGATGGTATTTTCCATGGCCAGTTGTCTTTTCTCAAAAGCTTGTAATAATTCTTCATTAGAAGATACAGAAGAATGAGTAAATTTAGAGGTTTGCTGCTGATTGTTCGGTGGTCCTTGGTTTTGCCTCAGGTGAGGTGCTCGGTATGGTTGATTTTGCTGCCTGTTGTTGTAATTATTCCACCTCTGATTTCCCTGATTATCTCTGCCTCCCCTATTATTGTTATCCCTCCAATTCTGGTTTGAATTGTCCTGCCATCCATGGTTAATATTTCCACTTTGATTGTACCCTTGGTTGGGGCGGTCATAGAAGTTGTGAGTGGATGCCACCATGTTGTCTTCTTGTTGGAGCTACGGGCATTCATCAGTGTAATGGCTGTAATCAGCACAAATTCCGCAAATTCTTTGTGGAACTAGTTGTTGGTTTTGCTGTAGTTGAGTTTGCTGAGCTTGTTGATTTAACTGCATTTGCTTCAGCAGGTTGGTCATTTCACAGATGCTTCGATTTAGAGCAGCAGTCTCTATGCCAGAAGATACTTCTGCAACAGCCCTTGAATGGCCTTGCTTCTGTATGTGGTTCAGAGTAGATTCAGCTAAATCACTGATCAATTGCCAAGCTTCATCAGTGGTCTTGTACTTCTTCATAGACCCATTGCTGGTACATTCCAATGTGATCTTATCTTGGGGTCTCATACCTTGTGTGACATAGCTGAGTAGCACGATCTTGTTAATCATGTGGTGGGGGCATGCTTCCAGAAGATTATTGAAGCGCTTCCAGTATTCAAAGAGAGTCTCATTGTCATCCTGAACAATTGTAGAGATATCCTTCCTCAGTTTATCAGTAACTTCAGATGGGAAGAATTTCTCCAAGAACTCCTTTCTGAGTGTATCCCAGTTGGATATGTTTGCTAGAGGTTGAGTGTAGTACCACTCTCTTGCTTTTCCCTCAAGAGAGAACGGAAAAGCTTTTAGCAGAATTGAAGTTTCATCAGCGCCATCACACCTGACAGTAGAACAGGCTGCCTGGAAATCTCTCAAGTGCTTGATAGGCTCTTGAGCAGGTAGGCCATGAAACTTTGGCATCAAATTTAGCAGTTCGGTCTTTATTTAAAAATCCGTAGCTACCGCTGGATGATGCGCTTGAAATGGTTGCAGTGTAAAATCAGGAGCTCCTTCCTCAATAAATGGTAATTCTTCTAGCTGCCATGTTTTCTGCACGTAAAACAACTGAATCAGTAGAACGGGGGCTGGTTTCTTCCTCAGATTCACTTTCAGATCCGCCCTCAGAGCGGACTAACCTACGTTGTTCTCGCCTTATTCGGGAAATTGTTCTTTCAATTTCAGGATCGAATATTAGCAAGCACGGATCAGGAAGTGAACGTGTCATTTGACAGAAGAAACACGCAGCTCATAGTAGCAAAATTAAAGAAAATGCAAATAAATAAATTCTAATTAATAAAATAAGCACTCTATTGCAAGTCTCCGGCAACAGCACTAAAAATTGATGGAGTGTAGAAGCTGGTGAATTAAAAATTTATTAAAATGGTTACGTTGCAAGTATAGTACTTAACTCACCGAAAATCTGCCTATCAATTTAGAAATATGTCACTGAAAGTTTAAATTAAAATTACTGGGAGTTTTAAGTCCCAGGTCGTCTCCCAACGAGTTGCAGAAAAATGTGTTGTTTTATTAATTAGATATTCCAAAAAGAGTTGAGCTAAGTAAATTGGGATTTAAATTGAGGAATTTTAAATAATAAAAATAAGAGGCCTTGACTGGGAATTGATTGGTCTGAATCTCTATCATTGATGGTGTGATTATAAGATTAATTTATAATTAATAGTTGTTCTATTTGGTTATCCCTTACTAGGCAAGAGAAAGTCAAACAAGTGGAAATGCCAGATCTGTTCACAAGTTGCAACCCACTTAGTTCAAAGGGATTGGCGTTGGTGACAGGATAGCAATCCAACATTTAACCCAATTACAAATTTTTCTTTCAATCATTCCAACTCAAGAGTTCCTTTTAATCAACTCCCCATCAAGTAATGAAACTACTCACGCATTGTAAATAAAGAATCCATGGCACATGAAAGGGAATTAAAAGAAGACATGATTATTGGAATGGAATTTAAATTAAAAAGAAATAATCCTTGCATTAATTAATCATAAAAATATCTGAATGACAAAATTGAACATAACAAAGAACATGGAAGAATAAAACCAAGTTAAGAGAACAAACTAGAGTGATGAAGTCTTGATGAGGAAAATAACTCTTCTCAATGTTCCAATGCTAAGATCAATTGAAAATTAAAATTCTAAAAACTAGAGAGAAAAACCTAAGAGAGTGAAAAACTAGATCTAAACTACTCAATGATTGTTTTTTTTTGTTGTTTCTGCATATTCTCTGACTCTAGTCTGCTGTTCCGGGCCGAAAACTGGGCCGAAATAGGGTCCAAAATCGCTGGTTTCAGATTCTGCAGTTTATGCAGATCGCGCATGTCACGCGATCGCGTCCTCCATGCAGACGCGTTGCTGGCGCTTTTCCTCTTCACGCGTTCGCGTCGTCCACGCTACCGCATTGCTTGCGCTTTCCAATCCGCGCGGCCGCGCAAGCCATGCGGCCGCGTCACTGCGATTTGTGCTCCTTCGCGTGAGCAATGCGACCACGTCACTTTTCGCTGGTTATCTCCTCAAACTCTTGTGTTCTTTCCATTTTTGCTAGCTTCCTCTCCAATCTCTGACTCATTCATGCCCTATAAAGCCTGAAACGCTAGGAAGCAATTTTCAAAAGTGGGTAAGGATCACGAATGAGAATTAAGGGAGAATTAAAATTAAATAATTAAAGTCTCTAGGAAGCAATTTTCAAACATGTAATAAATTCAGGAAGGAAATCTAAATGCATGCTAAATTGATGAATAAGTGGGTAAGGATCATGACAAAACCACAAAATTAAACACAATATAAACTATAAAATAGTGGTTTATCAGAGCGCTAGGAGCGCTCAAGGAAGGCAACGTAGCATTCAAAAAATGAATGCCAATGGAGGAAGTGCACATTAAGGCGCGCAGCAAACAAGGCACGCAATAAGGGAGTGCTACGAGTGCTCATTTGCCAAACGTAGCGCTCGAAGGGCGAGCACCCATGAAGACGCGCGCATCCAAGGAAGCACAAAGGGAGCGCTCAAAATCTGGCGCAGCGTTCACTCAATGAATGCTAGGGACACACGCACCAAGATATGCGCACCAAAGCACACGTGACACGACTAATGATTGTAGCGTTCATTATCCAAACGGAGCACTCCACTGAGAGCTAACCAAGCCACCCCTAACCCATTTTTTTTTCTTTCAAGACCAAATCCATTGCTTCACAAATCCAAAAGCCCATTTCTATTGCTTAATAATGAAAATAGAAAGTGTATAAATTGGAGCAACTTTGATTTGAGAAGTACCTTACAAACCTTCACTTTTTACTTTGAAGTTTTACTTTTAGTTTTCTTTTGAATTTTTCTTTTTAGAATTCTGGGAAATTGGGATCAGATCAGAGTTTACTTTCTTTGTTCATTTTCCTTCTTCTGCAACTTTTAATTTCTGTTTTGGGTTTTGAACTTAGATTGAAGATCCTCACTGAAATTCTTCATCTGAGGATCATCTTGGATCTAAATTTTCTTCTCTGATTTCATTTCTATTTCTTCTGTAAGTTCTTTTCTGTTTTTGAGTAATTGAGGTCTAGATCTGCTTTCTATTCTCCTTACTCTTCTTTAATTGTCAATTTCTATTTTAAGATTTCATAATTGAGCTAAGCTTTCTTGCTGTTTTAATAAATCTTGTTTTGGTTCTTCTACAATTTCTCTTCATCTGATTTACTGCAATTTACATCTTCTAGTTCAATTCTGAATCCTAGTACCCAAACCCCCTTTATTTTTCAAGCAATTTGCATTCCCCAGCAATTTAGATTAAGCAATTTACATTTCTTGCACTTTAAGTTTCAGTCATTTACCTTTCTTGCGATTTAAGTTTCAGCTCTTTTACTTTCTTGCACTTTAAGTTTCTGCAAATTTACTTTTTGCACTTTAAGATTTAGCCAATTTTCATTTTGCACTTTAGTTTACTTGCAATTTCACTTTTGTTAATCAAAATCACTCAAATCATCAAATATTCGTTCAACTAAATTCATCACCTAACTAAAGTTGCTCAATCCATCAATTCCTGTGGGATCGGCCTCGCTCTTGTGAGTTATTACTACTTGATGCAATCCGGTACACTTGCCGTTGAGTTTGTGTGGAATCGCTTTTCTCTCATCAAGTTTTTGGCACCGTTGCTAGGGATTGATAAAGATTGACAATGATTAAGCAGGGTGATAATCTAGATTAAGAACTTTTTCTTTATTTTTGTTAAGCCCACTGATGAGCGGATAATTTATACACTTTTTGGCATTGTTTTTAGTATGTTTTTAGTATATTTTAGTTAGTTTTTAGTATATTTTTATTAGTTTTTAGTTAAAATTCACTTTTCCGGACTTTACTATGAGTTTGTGTGTATTTCTGTGATTTCAGGTATTTTCTGGCTGAAATTGAGGGTCCTGAGCAAAAATCTGATTCAGAGACTGAAAAGGACTGCAGATGCTGTTGGATTCTGACCTCCCTGCACTCGAAGTGAATTTTCTGGAGCTACCGAAGCCCAATTGGCGCGCTCTCAGCGGCGTTGGAAAGTAGACATCCTGGGCTTTCCAGCAATATATAATAGTCCATACTTTGCCCGAGATTTGATGGCCCAAACCGGCGTGGCAAATCAGCCTCAGAATTTCCAGCGTTTAACGCTGGAAATGGCATAAAACTTGGAGTTAAACGCCCAAACTGGCATGAAAGCTGGCGTTTAACTCCAGAAAAAGTCTCTACAAAGGAAAGCTTCAATGCTCAGCCCAAGCACACACCAAGTGGACCCAGAAGTGGATTCTTGTTTTTCATTCAATTATGCTTGCTTCCATTCTAAGATATTACTTGTTCTTAAACTGGACGAATGTGATGATCCGTGACACTCATCATCATTCTCAACTATGAATGTGTGCCTGACAACCACCTCCATTCTACCTTAGATTAAGTAGATATCTCTTGGATTCTTTAATCAGAATCTTCATGGTATAAGCTAGAATTGATGGCGGCATTCAAGAGAATCCGGAAGGTCTAAACCTTGTCTGTGGTATTCTGAGTCGGAAGGTCTAACCTCGTCTGTGGTATTCTGAGTAGGATTCAATGATTGAATGACTGTGACGTGCTTCAAACTCCTGAGGGCGGGGCGTTAATGACAGACGCAAAAGAATCACTAGATTCTATTCTGGCCTGATTGAGAACTGACAGATGGATAGCCGTGCCGTGACAGGGTGCGTTGAACATTTCCACTGAGAGGATGGGAGGTAGCCACTGACAACGGTGAAACCCTTGCATACAGCTTGCCATGGAAGGAGCCTTACGTGCTTGAAGAAGAGACAGTAGGAAAGCAGAGATTCAGAAGATGAAGCATATCCAAAACCTCAACCTGTTCCCCATTACTGCAGAACAAGTACTTATTTTATGTTCTTTTACTTTTCACAATCAACCTTGATAATTATTGACATCCTGACTAAGATTTACAAGATAACCATAGCTTGCTTCAAGCCGACAATCTCCGTGGGATCGACCCTTACTCACGTAAGGTATTACTTGGACG
>NC_029781.3:39409217-39410859 GCF_000817695.3 Arachis duranensis
ATGCACCAAGTTTTTGGCGCCGTTGCCGGGGATTGTTCGAGTTTGGACAACTGACGGCTTATCTTGTTGCTTAGATTAGGACTGTTTTGTTTTCGTCGGTTTAGAGTCTTTTAGTTGAGTCTAGTTTCATAATTTAAGTTTGGTGTCAATTGCATGCTTTTGTTTTTCTTCTAATTTTTGAATTTGCATGTCTTTAGTCCCTTTTTGATCCGTAAAAATTCTAAGTTTGGTGTCCTCTTTGTGTTTTTCCTTTAAAATTTTAAAAAATTTGTGTTTGATTTTCTAAAAATTTTAAGTTTGGTGTCATTTTGTTGTTTTTCTCTTTCCTCATTTCAAAAAATTTTAAGTTTGGTGTCTTTTTGTTATTTTTCTCTTTCCTCTTTTTAAAAATCAAATCTTTTTCATAAAAACTTTTCAATCATATCTTCTTAATTGCTATTTTCAAAATCTTTTTAATTGACTAATTGATTCAGTTCTCAATCTGCTTTGATCTTATTTTCTTTTTAATTTTCGAATTTTTATTTTAATTTCCTTTTGTTTCATTTTTATTTTTTTCGGTTAATTCAAAAAATATATATATTTTTATCTATTTGCAATCCATATCATTTCCCTTTATCCATTATGGACCTAAGTGGGATTGATCAGTCCAGAAGGACTCTGGGGTCATATGCTAACCCCATTACAGCTGCATATGAGAGTAGTATCTGTACACCTCCCATCAAAGCAAGCAGCTTTGAAATAAACCCTCAACTCATTATCATAGTGCAGCAAAATTGCCAGTATTCCGGTCTTCCTCAGGAAGACCCTACTGAGTTTCTGGCACAATTCTTACAAATTGCTGACACAGTACGTGATAAAGAGGTGGATCAGGATGTCTACAGACTATTACTGTTTCCATTTGCTATAAAAGATCAAGCTAAGAGGTGGTGGAATAACCAACCTACAGCAAGCATAAAGACATGGAAACAGTTATCAGACAAATTCCTGAACCACTTTTACCCTCCAAAGAGGATGACACAGTTAAGGCTGGACATCCAAGGCTTTAAACAAGAGGATAATGAATCCCTTTATAATGCCTGGGAGAGGTATAGAGGTATGCTAAGAAAATGCCCCTCTGAAATGTTTTCAGAATGGGTACAGTTAGACATCTTCTACTATGGGCTTACAGAAAAAGCTCAGATGTCTTTAGACCACTCAGCTGGTGGACCTATACATATGAGGAAGACGATTGAAGAGGCTCAAGAGCTNNNNTGCTCAAAGTAGCAAAAAGCCAAACAAGGAACAATTGATAGAGGATAACCAAACCACTGTTCAAAATCCCTCTGAGGACAGTAAGATCCCAGAGAGGAGCACTTTTGGCGTTCAAACGCCAGAAAAGGGGGGAAAGCTGGCGTTAAACGCCCATTCCCTGCCCAGTTCTGGCGTTCAAACGCCAGAGAAGGGAGAGAAGTTGGCGTTAAATGCCCAATCTTCACCCAATTCTGGCGTTCAGACACCAAGGGAGGATCAGACACCTGAGAGTGCTGACAGTAATCCCTCTAAAGAGGCTTCTTCAACCACTTCTGTAAGGAATAAACCTGCAGCATCTAAGGTTGAAGAATATAAAGCCAAGATGCCTTATCCTCAGAAACTCCGCCAAGCG
>NC_029781.3:39411024-39411671 GCF_000817695.3 Arachis duranensis
CAGTCATAAGAAGGATTGGAGAGAAACTGAAAAAGTATTTCTCACTGAAGAATGCAGTGCAGTCATTTTAAAAAGCTTACCAGAAAAGCTTCAAGATCCAGGAAGCTTTATGATACCATGCACATTAGAAGGTGCTTGCACCAAGACAGCCCTGTGTGACCTTGGAGCAAGTATCAATCTAATACCTGCATCCACTATCAGAAAGCTTGGGTTGACTGAAGAAGTCAAGCCAACCAAGATATGCCTCCAATTTGCTGATGGCTCCATTAAGTATCCATCAGGCATAATAGAGGACATGATTGTCAAGGTTGGGCCATTCGCCTTTCCAACTGACTTTGTGGTGCTGGAAATGGAGGAGCACAAGAGTGCAACTCTCATTCTAGGAAGACCTTTCCTAGCAACTGGACGAACTCTCATTGATGTACAAAAAGGGGAAGTAAACCTGAGAGTCAATGAGGATGAGTTCAAGTTGAATGCTGTAAAAGCTATGCAGCATCCAAACACACCAACTGACTGCATGGACGCTGACATTATTGACTCTCTGGTGGAAGAGATCAATATGACTAAAAGTCTAGAATCAGAGCTTGAGGACATCTTCAAAGATGCTCAGCCTGATCAAGAAGAGTCAGAGGAAACAAAGGAATTTT
>NC_029781.3:39412673-39413946 GCF_000817695.3 Arachis duranensis
AAAATTGCAAAACCTCTGAGTAATCTGCTAGCTGCTGACACACCATTTGTGTTTGACACACAGTGTCTGCAGGCATTTGAGACCCTGAAAGCTAAGCTGGTCACAGCACCAGTCATCTCTGCACCAGACTAATGTGTGATGCCAGTGACCATGCCATTGGTGCAGTGTTGGGACAGAGGCATAACAAGCTTCTGCACGTCATTTATTATGCCAGCCGTGTTCTAAATGATGCACAGACCATGAAAAAGTGTTACTTGCAGTGGTCTATGCCATTGACAAGTTTAGATCCTATCTAGTGGGATCCAAGGTGATTGTGTACACTGACCATTCTGCTCTTAAATACTTACTCACAAAGCAGGATTCAAAACCCAGACTCATAAGATGGGTTTTGCTTCTGCAAGAGTTTGATATAGAAATAAGAGACAGAAAAGGGACAGAGAACTAAGTAGCTGATCATCTGTCCCGAATAGAACCAGTAGCTGGGGCATCCCTCCCTTCTACTGAGATCTCTGAGACTTTCCTAGATGAGCAACTCTTTGCCATTCAGGAAGCTCCATGGTTTGTAGATATTGCAAATTATAAAGCTGTGAGGTTCATACCACAGAAGTACAGCAGAGTGCAAAGAAAGAAATTAATTTCAGATGCCAAGTACTACCTATGGGATGAGCCATATCTCTTTAAGAGATGTGCAGACAGAATGATCCGCAGATGTGTACCCAGAGAAGAAGCACAAAGGATCCTGTGGCATTGTCATGGATCACAGTATGGGGGATATTTTGGAAGTGAGTGAACAGCCACTAAGGTCCTCCAATGTGGCTTTTACTGGCCTACTCTCTATAGAGATGCCCGAGAGTTTGTGCGTAACTGTGACAGCTGCCAAAGAGCTGGTAACTTGCCTCACGGATACGCCATGCCTCAATAAGGGATCTTAGAGATTGAGTTGTTTGATGTATGGGGAATTCACTTTATGGGTCCATTCCCACCATCATACTCAAACACTTACATTCTGGTGGCAGTGGACTATGTATCTAAATGGGTAGAAGCAATTGCTACACCCACTAACGATACTAAGACCGTGCTGAAATTCCTCCAGAAATACATCTTCAGCAGATTTGGTGTTCCCAGAGTCATAATCAGTGATGGGGGTACTCATTTCTGCAATAAACAGCTTCACTCTGCTATGGTCCGATATGGAATTAGCCACAAAGTGGCAACCCCGTATCATCCACAGACAAATGGGCAAGCTGAAGTCTCTAACAGAGAGCTAAAAAGA
>NC_029781.3:39416354-39417106 GCF_000817695.3 Arachis duranensis
GCATTTACTTGCCCTTCTGGCGTGTTTGCCTACAGGAGGATGCCTTTTGGTCTGTGTAATGCTCCTGCAACCTTTCAGAGAGGCATGTTATCCATCTTCTCTGATATGGTGGAGAAATTCCTGGAAGTCTTCATGGATGACTTCTCAGTATATGGAGACTCATTCAGCTCCTGTCTTAATCACCTAGCACTTGTCCTGAAAAGGTGCCAAGTGACTAACCTGGTTTTAAACTGGGAGAAATGTCACTTTATGGTGACTGAAGGAATTGTCCTTGGACACAAGATTTCAAGCAGGGGAATAGAGGTGGATAAGGCAAAGGTAGAGGTAATTGAAAAATTACCACCACCTGCCAATGTTAAGACAATCAGAAGCTTTCTGGGGCATGCAGGATTCTACAGAAGGTTTATAAAGGATTTTTTGAAAATTGCAAAACCTCTGAGTAATCTGCTAGCTACTGACACACCATTTGTGTTTGACACACAGTGCATGCAGGCATTTGAGACCCTGAAAGCCAAGCTGGTCACAGCACCAGTCATCTCTGTACCAAACTGGACATTGCCATTTGAACTAATGTGTGATGCCAGTGACCATGCCATTGGTGCAGTGTTGGGACAAAGGCATAACAAGCTTCTGCACGTCATTTATTATGCCAGCCGTGTTCTAAATGATGCACAGAAGAATTACACAGCCACAGAAAAAGAGTTACTTGCAGTGGTCTATGCCATTGACAAGTTTAGATCCTATCTAGTGGG
>NC_029781.3:39417804-39419040 GCF_000817695.3 Arachis duranensis
CCACAGACAAATGGGCAAGCTGAAGTCTCTAACAGAGAGCTAAAAAGAATCCTAGAACGGACTGTGATAGCCCGAAGAAAGGATTGGGCAAAGAGTTTGGATGATGCTCTGTGGGCATACAGAACAGCATTCAAGACTCCTATAGGAACCTCCCCATACCAACTGGTGTATGGGAACGCCTGTCATCTGCCTGTGGAACTGGAACATAAGGCCTACTGGGCAACTAGGTTCCTAAACATGGATGCTCAGTTAGCTGGTGAAAAAGGATTGCTCCAACTAAATGAGCTAGAGGAATTCAGACTCAATGCCTTTGAAAATGCAAAAACTTATAAGGAAAAGGCAAAGAAGTGGCATGACAAGAAGTTGTCATCCAGAGTCTTTGAGCCAGGACAAAAAGTTCTACTCTTCAATTCTAGGCTCAGATTGTTTCCAGGAAAACTTAAGTCCCGGTGGAGGGGTCCGTATGTGATAACAAGAGTGTCACCATATGGATATGTTGAGCTTCAGGATACTGATTCTGACAAAAAGTTCATTGTTAATGGACAGAGGATCAAGCATTATCTTGAAAGCAATTTTGAGCAGGAATGCTCAAAACTGAGGCTGGAATGATCCTCAGTAAAGGTCCAGCTAAAGACAATAAAGAAGCACTTGCTGGGAGGCAACGCCAGTAAGGGGCATTTTGGGCGTTAAGCGCCAGAATGGTGCCCATTCTGCACGTTTAACGCCAGTAAAGGTGCCATTTTGGGCGTTAAATGCCAGAATGGGCACCAAAGGGAAAACAAACCAATTTAAGAGGAAAGAAAGAGAATAATCCAAAGAATCTTTGGAATCAAGAGAAGTTCTTAACCAAAGAACATGAAGACCATTATCACAAAATAATGGGTCAGAGGTCAGTGATCCCAGAAGTTAAATTTGATCTGAAAGAAGATGAATATTCGTAGATCCAAGAGCAAATTTGAAAGAGGAACTGGGAAATCCTAGCTAATCCTGAAACAAAAGTGGGAAGGAATATGGTTCAGGAGTTCTATGCAAATCTGTGGCAAATAGACAGGCAGAGAGTATCTGGAACTGCCCTCTATGACTATCAAACCTTGGTCAGAGGAAAGATTGCTCACATCCACCCTGATAAAATGAGGGAGATATTTAAGCTACCTCAGCTGAAAGATGACCCAGACTCCTTTAATAGGAGAATGATGAGAACAAATAAAGGCCTGGACAAGATTCTAGAGGACATAT
>NC_029781.3:39420737-39421422 GCF_000817695.3 Arachis duranensis
CTGAGCAAAAATCTGATTTAGAGGCTGAAAAGGACTGCAGATGCTGTTGGATTCTGACCTCCCTGCACTCGAAGTGGATTTTCTGGAGCTACAGAAGCCTAATTGGCGCGCTCTCAGCGGCGTTGAAAAGTAGACATCCTGGGCTTTCCAGCAATGTATAATAGTCCATACTTTGCCCGAGATTTGATGGCCCAAACCGGCGTGGCAAATCAGCCTCAGAATTTCCAGCGTTTAGCATAAAACTTGGAGTTAAACGCCCAAACTGGCATGAAAGCTGGCGTTTAACTCCAGAAAAAGTCTCTACAAATGAAAGCTTCAATGTTCAGCCCAAGCACACACTAAGTGGACCCAGAAGTGGATTTTTATGTCATTTACTCATTTCTGTATACCCTAGGTTACTAGTTCACTATTAATAGGATCTTTTGACATTATATCTGTACCTCATGACACTTTACACGTTTCTTTGTGTACTTCCTATGGCATGAGTCTCTAAACCCCATGGTTGGGGGTGAGGAGCTCTGCTGTGTCTTGATGGATTAATGCAATTACTACTGTTTTTCATTCAATTATACTTGTTTCCATTCTAAGATATTACTTGTTCTTAAACTGGATGAATGTGATGATCCGTGACACTCATCATCATTCTCAACTATGAACGTGTGCCTGACAACCACCTCCGTTCTAC
>NC_029781.3:39421474-39443636 GCF_000817695.3 Arachis duranensis
GGTGCGTTGAACATTTCCACTGAGAGGATGGGAGGTAGCCACTGACAACGGTGAAACCCTTGCATACAGCTTGCCATGGAAGGAGCCTTGCGTGCTTGAAGAAGAGACAGTAGGAAAGCAGAGATTCATAAGATGAAGCATCTCCAAAACCTCAACCTGTTCCCCATTACTGCAGAACAAGTACTTATTTTATGTTCTTTTACTTTTCACAATCAACCTTGATAATTATTGATATCCTGACTAAGATTTACGAGATAACCATAGTTTACTTCAAGCCGACAATCTCCGTGGGATCGACCCTTACTCACGTAAGGTATTACTTGGACGACCCAGTGCACTTGCTGGTTAGTTGTGCGGGATTGCAAAGTGTGATTGCAATTTCGTGCACCACCCACTAACTGTTTGAGATTTTGTTTCACTAACTTTAATATCACTCTGGCAATAGAGTTCTCTATTTATGTTGTTGGTTTGTGTGTACGTCAGAAGCAAGGAGAGAGGTTTCCACATTTTGTGACCAAGACGAGAGAAGCAAGAGGGAAAAAGTTGTTGGAGAAGCAGACTCAGAGGAAGATAATCAAGAGATAGAAGGGAAACATTCTAATCTACCAGATGAAGTGGCTAACAATGGCCAGCCTCAAAGGAGAGTTCTAGCCTCCTACACCTTCCCCAATGCAAGAAACTGTAGGAGTAGCATACTCACTCCAAATGTGCATGCAAACAACTTTTCATTGAAGCCTTAACTCATCACTTTGGTGCAAAACAACTACTCTTATGGAGGAGGTCCCTTGGAAGATCCAAAGCAGCATTTAGCCATCTTTCTGAGGATATGTGACACAGTTAAAACAAATGGTGTACACCCAGACATTTACAAGTTGCTGCTGTTTCCATTTTCCTTGAGAGATAAGGCTACTCAATGGTTGAAAGTATTTTCCAAAGAAAGCATCAACAATTAGGAGGATCTAGTGAGCAAATTTTTGGCTAAGTTCTACCCACCTCAGAGGATCATAAGGTTGAAGACAGAGGTGCAAACCTTCACCCAAATGGAAGGAGAATCACTTTGTGAGGCTTGGGAGAGATACAAGGCCTTGATTAGGAAGTGTCCTCTTGAGATGTTCAATGAATGGGACAGACGTCAAAATTTCTATGAGGGATTGACCTTAAAAGCTCAAGAAGCTTTGGATTATTCTGTTGGAAGATCAGTGCAACTCATGAAGACAACTGAGGAAGCTCAAAACCTCATAGACACTATGGCAAATAACCAATACTTCTATGCTCATCAAAGACAACGCCAACCAGCTCAAAGGAAAGGTGTCTTGGAGCTGGAAGGTGTGGATACGATTTTGGCTCAAAACAAGGTAATGCACCAACAGATTCAACAACAGATGGAGATGATGGCCAAAAGTGTTGATGATCTTCAGGTAGCTACAGTGAATACAACAACTTAACCATCACCTACATGGGGATAAAATGAAGAGAGCTATGAATAGCAACAGCCTGAGCAAGTCAATTACATGCACAACCAAGGAGTAGGACAAAATGAGTTCCATGGAGATACCTACAACTCATCCTGGAAGAACCACCCCAACTTGAGGTGGGGAGACAACCAAAACCAATAATCTTGGTAGAGAAACTCAAACCAGAACAATTCTAGAAACACAAACCACCAAAACCATCAAAATACTAACCAAAACCAATACAGAAAACCACAAAAACAACCAACCCTCATCCAACTACTATCCAACCAATAACCCATCCACTAACCAAAACAACTTTCACCCACCATCCACATCCTACAATCAACCACAACCACCTCAAGACTCCCAAAAAATCTCCAACCTGGAGATGATGATGGAAAAAATGAAGAAACATCAAGAGCTAGCCAACAAGAACCATGACGCTTTACTAGGGAATCTAGAGAGGCAAATTGGTCAATTGTCCAAGCAAATAGTGGCTGAAAGAGTACCAAATGCATTACCAAGTGACACCATTCCCAATCCCAAAGAAGAATGCAAAGCAATTTAATTAAGGAGTGGAAGAACCTTGGTGAATGACAAAGAAGCTAACAAGAGGCCAGTTGAGAATAATGAGGCCAGCAGCAAGGAAGAGGTGATAGCAAACAAGCAAGACCAAGAGGAGTCTAAAGAGAAAGAGGAAGAGCTCAAAGCTTTAAAGAAGGGAAAGCAAGTCATGGAAGAGCAATCACAAGAACAGAGAAAGATGGTGAAGACCTACACCCCTCCTTTGCCATATCCTCAAAGATTTCAAAAGGAGATCAAAGACCAACAATTTTCCAAGTTCCTAGAAGTCTTTAAGAAGCTGGAAATCAATGTTTCACTTACTATAGCATTGGAGCAAATGCCCTTGTATGCAAAATTCTTAAAGGAGCTTATCCACAAAAAAAAGGAGCTGGAATGAGGAGACAGTGATCCTGACATAAGAATGCAGTGCATTGATCCAAGAAGGTCTCCCACCAAAACTCAAGGACCCTGGTAGTTTTTTTTTTGGCCTTGTACCATTGGTAACATATCCATTGATAAGGCACTGTGTGATTTAGGATCCAGTATTAACCTGATGCCTTTATCTATGATGAGAAGGCTCTTTATAGAAGAGGTGAAGCCTACACATATGTCATTAGAGCTAGTGGATAGATCATTGGTAATTTCCAAGGGTGTGATTGAAAATCTTTTGGTCAGAGTAGGAAAATTCATATTTCCAGCAGATTTTGTAATCCTGGACTTAGGTGAAGAGGGGAGTGATTCTATCATATTGGGGACACCTTTTCTGGCCACAGCAAGAGCCATCGTTAATGTGGAACAAGGAGAATTGACTTTGAGGATATATGATGAGAAGATCACTCTAAATATCTTCCAAGAAACACAACCTATTATTGAAGAGAAAGGCTGCATGAGGGTTGAAAAATAAGACTTGAATTGGAAAGAAAAACCCAGCAAAGGATTCATCATCTCATCCCTAAAGCAAAAGACAAACAATGAAAAAGAACAAAAGGGGAATGAAGATGCAAAGACTGAGAAGAAAAGGCAGGAGGAGAATGAGGAGTTGATCACTATGAAGGCATACCCTGACATACAGCCTATTGTCAAGATAGAAGAGCCACCAAAGAAAGGAAAGAAGAGCAAGAAAAGGGTTCCAAAAGGGTAGAGAAACAAAAGAGTTCCAACTAAAGAGTTCTCTAAAGGAGACAAAGTGCAACTGATATACCAACAGTTGGAAACAGATCCACAAACTGATGATTACTATACTATCAATAAGATACTCTCACTGGAGCATATAGAGATTGATCATCAAGGCACAGGAAGAAGGCTCACAGTGAGAGGGGACAAGCTGAGGCACCATAATCATCAACCACCCTAACAAGAACCCAATGTCAAGTTAGTGAGAATAAAAGAGCGCTCCATGGGAGGCAGCCCATGATTTAATATTCTTACTTTTGCTTTAATTTCAATAATTAATGGTTCTTCTAGCATAAATTTGAGCTTGCATGAGTAGATTTAATAACTGCGCACATCATTTTGAAGCATGTGTTTGACTCCTAAGTCTGGTGTGCCTAAAGGCACTTTAAAACAACTTTTCAAGCAAGATTTATCATAGAACCAATTTAGGATATATACTCATTTATTCTGTTTAAGTATATAGCCAAACATTAAGTTTGGTGTCTATATATGCTATGGATTTCAAGAAAATTACTGGCTTAAATTCATGAATAGATAAACCATACATTGCATCATTTTGTGAGTTTATGGAATTATGGTAGCAAATAAAATGTTTCTTATAATGAGTATATTAATTATGATAGATATTCATTCAGTTTGATATGGGTGACTCAGAAGGAAACAAGTTTGGTGTTCACCAAAATTTTGTTCAATGCCTAAGGAGCATAATTGGTTATTCATAAATAAGAAACATATAATAAATTTTATTTTTTTGTTTATTATTCTTCCCTCCACTATACCAAATTCAAAGTGTGAACTCATTATCTCCTTTATTCACATGGTTAGGTATGAAGAAGGTTGAGAAGAAGACAAAAGGAGGCATGCATGTACGGTTGTTACAAGGGGGTAAAGTGAAGTCACATGTGCTTAGGGAATGGTGCTCTTTTGGAAGCAAAAATCTGCATGGAATTAAAACCTAGGAGGCCGAACCACATGTGCCCAATGGGAGAGCAATCCTTGTCTTCAACCATCTCCACATGCACACTGTCCATTTCATGGATCTTTAACAATGATTTGCTCAATCCTCACCTTTCCTTGCAACTTAACCGAACCCTTCAACTCATTATTTTGTTTCAAGACTTCATGCCTTCTATAAATTGGCAGAGACACTTCTTAAGCTCACATACCATTACTTCCTTAATAGATTCCTCCCAAACACATTAAATCTTCCTTTTCTCACCCAGAGACATCACACGGCACCCTACCTCCCATCTCTTCCATCGTAACCGTGCTTTAACCAAGGCCTATTTTCCCTACTTCCTTCTTTCCTAATTCATGGCTTCATCAAGTTCCAAAAGAAGGAAAGGAAAGGAACCAGCTGTAGTCAAACCACCAACCTATGATACCAAGAGATTTAAGTCTCAATTTCATGAATCAAGATATCACAGGTTGATGGAATCAAAACGAGTCATTCCAGAGATGGGCTTTATATTGAAAGATGGAGAATACCCCATCATGAGAAGAATAACCGTGGAGAGGAGATGGAAACTTCTATGTGAACCTCTCACAGACATAAGTGCAACCATGATAAGGGAGTTCTATGCAAATGCTGTGAGGTCAAGCAAGACCAGCCCTCCCTACAAGAGCTATGTTAGGGGGGTTGAGGTAGATTTCATCCCACCATCCATCATGAGAGTCTTACAGATAAGAGTAATATCCTATGGAGAACCCAGCCTTGATGAAAGAATATAGGGTGAGAATGATCCTGATGAGATACTAAATAGTTTATGCTTTGAAGGCAAAGATTGGGAAAGAGACTCAGAAGGAGAACCAAGCCACTTGAAGAGAATAAATCTCACACCTAAAGCCAAAGGTTGGTATGAGATAGTGAGAAGATCCATACTCCCTACTGCAAATACCTCAGAGGTTACCATAAAGAGAGCAATCCTGATATACTGCATACTCAAAGGAGGAGAAATCAATGTACCACAGCTCATAGCAGATAGCATTCAAGAAATGGCTGAGGATACTAATAAATCAAGCAGACTTAGTCACCCAAGTACCATCTTGAGGCTGTGCAATAGAGCAGGAGTACTCTTTGAGGATGCAGATACAGATCGGGTAAAGGGAGGCAGAGGAATCACCAAGTAAAAGATGGATGGTATCACTGAAACCCAAGAGGAGAGAAGAGCTCAAGGAAGAAGAAGGAGACCATCAACGGAAGAGGGGCAAGCTTCTAGTGCAATGGACTTGAGCTAAATACAAAGAGCCATTGAAGAAATATCTCAACAATTTATGAGAGCACAGGAGCAACAACAGGAGCAATACTTGAGGCAACAACAACAGTACTTGAAAGCCCAAAAGAAACAAGAGCATTGGCAGCAGCAAATGATGGAGAAGCAAGAAAGCTTCCAACTCAAGATGTTAGAGCAACAAAGAGAATTTCAAGCAAGAATTTTGGAGGGGCAAAGGGAACAATCGGAAAACTTCCAATAATCATTTAATAGACTGTCCCTACGATAAGCTAAGTATGGGAAGTACACCCAAAATCTCTATCGATGGAAGAACATATATCATACAATTGGAGAGCATAGGAACTTGGACAGAATAGAGTATGATATAGAAACTCAAGCAAAATTGGACTATGTAGTCCATTGCATACTGGCATTGAACCAACAGATCAAGCCATTTGAGCAATGCCAAGAATTTGTAGACCATCAGAGAGCAAAAGCCATGAAAAATACAGCACACACGCAACAAAGATTGAAGGATGCTGGGCTTTGGGATCAGGTAGACCACATTTGGGATCGTAGGTGCTTTGTTGAAGAACCCCAAGAAACAAACAAGAGCGGAAGCAGAAGAAAGGAGAATCCAGCAAAGGACAGGAGCATAACAACAAGAGGTGGTGGAGTCCCTTTTATAGTTTTAATTAAATAAGGATGATGCATATCTGAAACATGATATGCCTCCAATTGTTTTATGTTCTGCACTTTCATGGCTTAGTAGATTTCTCATTAGGATCTACAATATGCTTGTTTTCATCTTCATCTGCTTAAATTCGTGTCTTGTTTCCCTTTTGCATCAATAAGAGAAAATGTTTGAAATAGAAAGTGATTGTTCAATGTGGTAGGAATTAGAATGAGGTTTAGTGGTGGTAATTGCTTGATTAGATAATAAGCTCAATAATAAAAGCTGCAGAATAGAAAATCTCTTGTAGTGTGAACTAAGTTGCTGCTATAAAACCTTTTATTAATGAACATCCCTTCAAAATGAAGAAAAGTGAGAAAGAAAAGAAAATAAAAGCCAAGAATAGGCAAAGAAACAAATAATAAGGCTAGACACCAATAGCTTGGACCTTAGGACATATGCGTGTGGTGCATCTTGTACTAGGATATGCTTGGACAATTAGGTTTTGAGGAGTCTTCTAAAACTTGGTAACTTGGTTAACTAATCCGGGATTACCAACTGAAAGTCCATTATCAAGAGCAACCTAGTTACAAAGCATTTAGTGATCCAAAGAGATGCCGGACATCAATGTTCCTAAGAAGATTGTGAGCCAAGTGTCTGTAGTGAAGGAGTGTTAAGAAAAATTGAGCCAAAGGCTGCTGCAACACTTGACACTGAGCTATCCTTGAGAAAAAAGCTTTCTAAGCAAAAGAAAGAAGGAAAAAGATAACAGGGATCAATCAAAGAGCAAGGCATTATAACAGCAACTCCAGTGAATCCTTGATAAACCACTATTTTATGGTTTATCTTGTGCTCAATTGAGTGGATTTTATCAACTCTTTACCCACTTATTCATACTATTTGCATGTTTTACATTTGCCTTCCTAATTATGTGCTTTAATTGAAAACATGTTTCTTTGGACTTATATTTGCTTATTATTAATCCTCTCTTATTTCCATTCGATGCCGTGATTAGTATGTTGAGTAGTTTCATATTTTCTAAGGCAGAATGACTTAAAGGATGAAAAAGGAAACATACTAAAAGGAAAGGAGAAAGCAAAACGGAGCTTTAAGGAAACTGGTATCCACGCGATCGCATGGACGACGCGATTGCGTGCCAAGCACGAATCAGCAGCAACACGGCCGCATGACTGACGCGACCGCGCGCCTTAAGCAGAACGCACATGACGCGGTCGCATGACTGACGCGACCGCGTGGCAGGGAAAAGCTCCGAATGACGCGACCGCATGACCTGCGCGGACGCGTGACAGAGGCCACGCACCAGAAATTGCAGAAAACTCTCATAACGAGTTCTGAGGCCTTTTTTGGCCCAAATCCAAGTCCAGAAGGCACAGATTAGAGGCTATAAAGTGGAGGAATGCATCCATTCATAAAAATGCTTTTCATAATTCACTTCTCATGATTTAGATTAGTTTTGAGAGAGGTTCTCTCTTCTCTCTTAGGATTAGGATTTAGGAGTTCTCTTAGTTTTAGGAGTAACTCTTAATCCCAGGTTCAATGTTCTTTTACTTTATGTTTATTTCTTATTTTCAGACATTTGAATGCTTGCTTATATTAGTTATGTTGCCTATTTGGCCTATGCCACTTTCACGATGATTTTCTTATTTAATGATATTTGAGGTATTTTAGTTTATGATTGTTCCTTTTTATTATTCCTAATCTGAGGATATTGTTACTCTAGTAGATTTAGTTTTTCCCCTTTTGACCTTGGTTAAATAATTGGTAACTCTTGAGTTATCAAACTCATTTTTGGTTGAGAATTGGAATTAATTCATCTACTTAACTTACCTTCATAGTTAGAGGTTAACAAAGTGGGAGAAAAATCCAATTCTCATCACAATTGATAAGGATAACTAGGAAAGGACCTCCAGTTCTTATACCTTGCCAAGGGTTTATTTTACAGCTATTATTATTTTATTTTATTTGTCATATAATATATTCCCACCTTACTTCCAAAACCCCAATTTTACCTTTTTCATAGCCAATAATAAGAACATACCTCCCTGCAATTCCTTGAGAAGACAACTCGAGGTTTAAATACTCGGTTATCAATTTTAAAGGGGTTTGTTACTTGTGACAACCAAAACATTTGTACGAAGGGATTTCTGTCGGTTTAGAGACTATATCTACAACGCGAGTGTTTTTATGAAATTCTTTATTGGCAAAAAATTCTAACGTCAAAATGGCGCCATTGCCAGGGAATTGCAAACGTGTACCTTATTATTGGTTATTGTAAATAATTTTCAAAAAAAAATATTTATCTTTTTTAAAATCTTATCTTTTTCAAAATATTTTCTTTTTATTGATTTTTATTTTTATTTTGTCTCACTACTATGAACTCTCACCCCTTTGGCTATGAGTCTGGTTACAATTATGTTGCAGGAAGAGGAAACTATAATGAGAATAGGCATCAAGGTTGGAACAATCAAAGATGGGAGGAGTCACAAGGATTTGATCAACCCTCATGGCAACAACCACCTCCAATGGACTATCAACAACCATTCTGTGATGCATATCAAGGCAATGGCTATGGTGAGCACTCTTTTGATTATCAACAACCACCACCATACGCCTATGAACCCCCTCCTCAATATAGCTTTGGACCACCATACTCACAAGCCCTTTTTCACCATTCACTTCCATATGACCCTAACCCTCAACCACCATACCAACCACCTTATGAGCCATATGAACCATATATAGAACCACCCCAATTCTAACCCAATTACTCACAAGAACCACCACTTCAATATTCACCATCTCTATATTCATCAATCCAAGAGCATTATGATCCTACTTATGAAAACCGAGTGCATCAAGAGGCAAAGGATCGTCACAAGGAAACAATGGATCGATTTCAGGCAACCACTCAACAACTGGGGCAAGTATTAATTCAATGGGCTTCTAGACGCTTAAATACACAAGGATCAGCCACAGCCCCATGTGGACAGTCTAGTGAAGAGCATAGCATAAAGGAGATACCAGAAACTCCAGTGGACAAGACAGAGCATGAATTCATTCTAGAACAAGTAGAAGAAGCTATCATTGTTCAAGAAGAAGAGTTGGTTGAAGACTTGGGAGACGTAGAACCTCCATGGGAAAGACAAGACATAGAGCCTCCTTCCAAGACGGTTGAAATTGATGCTCAAGAGGGTGTACAACCTCCAAAGCATATCATAGTTGAAGACTTGGAAGAGGTTGACCAAGAGATGGAGATTCAAGAAGAAGAAGCACAACCTCCCATGCCCTTGGAAAGCAATGAAGAGGAGATTGAATTGGAAGGGAGCTACCAAGAGGTTGAAATTGAAGAAGCTTGCAAAGAGGTGGTAGTTATTCGAAAAGAGCATAAGGGAGTAGAGCTTGCAATTTCATTAAAGATACCTCCCCCTAAGTCACCATCATCCTTCACAACATTCAAGTGGGTAAAATTCATATCCCATAGCTTTCTAATCCCACTTGAATATGGGCTACTGGAGACGGATGGTCAACTTAGAGCTCTTTGTGGCATTAAGAGTAAAAGGAAGATGGTTAATGGTAAGAATTGTCCTGCAAGGTTCATCATGGTTGGAAGCTTTAAGTTTAAACGTAAAGGTTGGTATAGAGCTCAACTGAATGGGTCTAGGAAGTTGTTTGGCCGCTTACGTGAGAATTCATACTGCTTGCCACCCGGATGGAACAATATTGCTCAACCAAAAGACGGGTGCAAAGGCAAGGTTTGGGACCCCGGAATCCATTCTACCAATCACCACTCTTGGGGCCTTGTCACTTGCTTTAACTTGCTTGAAGGCTTTCTGCGCCTTGTTTGGGATCCCGGAGGCTATTGGAAGTACAAACATTGGTGGGGATTCCTGGATCAATACAAGCACAAGCCACCCTAGCAGGAAGCTCATCAAATGTCCAACTTAAGGACTATAACTAAAAGTGCTAGGTGGGAGACAACCCACCATGGTATGATCGTTCATTTTGCAATTTTAATTTTATTTATTTTGTTTGTTTTTGAGATTTATTTTATTTTATTGAACCTGGAATCATGCATAGCATTCACATTAAGCACTGCATTTGCATTTGCATATTGCATTAAAAAAAAGGAAAACATGCACGCAACGCGGCAGCGTCGCTGACGCGTTCGCGTCACCATGCGTTATGAAGAAAAGAAAGTTGAACAGAGAGTCACGCGAAAGCGTGGCTGAAGGCGTGCCTTTAGCATCATTTGCCCCACGCGTCCGCGTCATGTGGGAATATTAGCCTCCCACGCGACCGCATGACCCACGCGGCCGCGTGCCCTGATTTTCGACGTAATAATGGTGTATGGCAGAAAGTTGAGCTGGAATTGGGCTAGACTTATGCTAGCAGCACAAGCCCTACCACGCGAACGCGTGCCCCACGCGTCCGCCTGGTTTTGCAAATATAGCCATCCACGCGATCGCGTCACCCACGCGATCGCGTCACCCACGCGATCGCGTCACCCACGCAATCGCGTCACTTAAAATTTGGCACTAATAATAATTTGATCAGAGAGTTGTGCGAGTGCGAGGCTGCCCTCCCGCCAGTAGCATGAATTGTGTCACGCGACCGCGTCAATCAATATCAGCGCAAGTCACGCGACCGCGTGCCCCACGCGTCCGCGTCGCTTGCTCCGCACAACATATCCCAATTTGCCAAATATCTTATCTTTTCTTCCCTAATCCTAATTTTTCCTCCCTCCTTTCTTATTTACTTCTTCTTCCCTTCTTTCCCTTCTCATTCTTCTTATTTTTCTTTTTATTTTATTTTTATTAATTTGCATATTTCATTCATTGCATTTTAATTTTGTGCACATTTTTATTTTCTTTTCTGAATATTTTATTTTTCCATTGGTATTAAAATTTTTTCTTATTCAACTGTTGCTTCTTTTCTTTAATTTATTTTGGTAACTTATTTTACAATATGGGATGATATTAATTATATGCCAATGCCAATCTTTTATGCTACTTGCACTCCATTTGCATTGACATGAGCTTGTATTGAAACTTCCACTACCCACACTCCTCCTCTATGTTACAAATTTTATACCACTGGTATGCCATGGCTTCTATTATTTTCTCACGTACACGTTGAAGCTTCCATGTAAATGAGACCATTATCATTTGGCATTACCCAACCCATATTTCATTTATTTTCTTATCTTTATTTCTGGGTTACTTTTCTTCCTTTTTTCTTTTAGGATGGCCACCCGGAGGGGAGCCGAAAGACATTTACATGGGGAGACAGACAAGTCCATCTGCAACATTTTGAAGAAAAACATCAGTTGGAACAACCCATCCACCTGCACATCTCAGCATGCACCGAGGACGGTGCAATCTTTAAGTGTGGGGAGGTCGATACCGATCTCCATGGGTTAGTACTTTCTTGTCTCAACACCAATGTTTAAATTTTCTTTGTAGATTAGTTGTTGCATTTGCATGTTTAATTGTTTTTGTGCATATTTTACTACTTGGTTAAAGTAATATTCTTCTTTTTCAAGAAATTTTTATAGTATTTCACTAATTTGAATAAAACTTTTTGAAAAACTTGTTTGAAGAAATATTATTTTGGAACATAGTTTAGAGCTCGAACACAAAACCAGTGAGATTTTGAGCCTATTTGATTGGTTGCATTTTATCAACCAATATTTTATTTTTGGTGTGTGTTTTTCTCTCTAAAATTGTGATCTCTGTCTTGCTTAATTCTATATTTCCATTATTTGATGTATGCATGCACTTACATGATTGAGGCATTTGTTTCACTAAGCTTACATACCCATATAGCCTTACCTTCTATTATCCCTTACAAACCAATGTTGAGCCTATTTTACCCCTTTATTCTTTACTTTAGCACATCATTAACTCTAAGTGAAAAAACAATAATGTCCTTAATTTGAATCCTTGGTTAGCTTAGATTAGTGAGAATGCTTATAAATTAAGTTTGGGGAAGAGTGGATGCTTATGAATTAAGTTTGGGGAAGAGTGGGTTTGGAAACATCTGGTTTGAGAATTGAGTATGTTAGAATTTTCTAAAAATGTGAAAGAAATGTTTAGGACATGTTCATGCATTCAATAAATTAATCATATGCATTGAGAAAAACAAAAGAAAAAAAATATATATATAAAAAAAAGAGCAAAATAAGTGAAAGGGGACAAAATGCCCCAAAGTAAGTGAAAGTAATGCATATGAGTTATACTTGAAATTAGAATGCATGAATATGTGGAAAACATGGTTAATGGATGGTTAGATGTTGTATTATGATTACATGGATTGTTTAAGTTAGGAGGGAAATTTTAAGTTAATTAAGGATTCAGATTTTAGTCCACTTGGCCAAAGACAATCCTACCTTTACCCTAACCCCATTACAACCCTTAAAAGACCTCTTGATATGTGTATTTATGCATCAAATTTATGTTGATTGTTAGATGAAGAGCAAGCCTTAGAAAGCAAGGTTAGTAGAGAATTGAGAGAATCGAACCTAAAACACTTGAGTGATTAGAGTGATATACACTACTAAGTGAGGGTTTGATGCTCGATTCTTTGTTCCCGGCTTTCATGAGCTATTTTCTTCTACAAATCTATTTGTTCTTCATTTTTATGATTTGAATTAGTGAAATCCAGTTCATATTTATTCTTGGGGATTTATTTGCTTTTAACCAAGTAAGTAGAAACATTTTTCATTTAGTTTCATTCGTAGGTTGCATCTCATGCATTCTACCATTCCTCTTCATTCCTTTATGGTTTCTATTGAGCTTAGCATGAGGACATACTTTTGTTTAAGTGTGGGGAGGTTGATAAACCACTATTTTATGGTTTATCTTGTGCTCAATTGAGTGGATTTTATCAACTCTTTACCCACTTATTCATACTATTTGCATGTTTTACATTTGCCTTCCTAATTATGTGCTTTGATTGAAAACATGTTTCTTTGGACTTATATTTGCTTATTATTAATCCTCTCTTATTTCCATTTGATGTCGTGATTAGTGTGTTGAGTAGTTTCAGATTTTCTAAGGCAGAATGACTTAAAGGATGAAAAAGGAAACATACTAAAAGGAAAGGAGAAAGCAAAACAGAGCTTT
Organism: Arachis duranensis; assembly: GCF_000817695.3. Classification (NCBI taxonomy): domain Eukaryota; kingdom Viridiplantae; phylum Streptophyta; class Magnoliopsida; order Fabales; family Fabaceae; genus Arachis; species Arachis duranensis. Next base: position 39,434,697 of record NC_029781.3, read on the forward strand.
AAGGAAACTGGTATCCACGCGATTGCATGGATGACGCGATCGCGTGCCAAGCACGCATCAGTAGCAACGTGGCCGCATGACTGACGCGACCGCACGCCTTAAGCAGAACGCACATGACGCGGTCGCATGACTGACGCGACCGCGCACCTTAAGCAGAACGCACATGATGCGGTCGCATGACTGACGCGACTGCGTGGCAAGGAAAAGCTCCGAATGATGCGACCGCGTGACCCACGCGGACGCGTGACAGAGGCCACGCACCAGAAATTGCAGAAAATGCTCATAACAAGTTCTGAGGCCCTTTATGGCCCAAATCCAAGTCCAGAAGGCACAGATTAGAGGCTATAAAGTGGAGGAATGCATCCATTCATAAGAATTCTTTTCATAATTCGCTTCTCATGATTTAGATTAGTTTTGAGAGAGGTTCTCTTCTCTCTCTTAGGATTAGGATTTAGGACTTCTCTTAGTTTTAGGAGTGACTCTCGATCCCAGTTTAATGTTCTTTTACTTTATGTTTATTTCTTATTTTCAGACATTTGAATGCTTGCTTGTATTAGTTATGTTGCCTATTTGGCCTATGCCACTTTCACGATGATTTTCTTATTTAATGATATTTGAGGTATTTTAGTTTATGATTGTTCCTTTTTATTATTCCTAATCTGAGGATATTGTTACTCTAGTAGATTTAGTTTTTCCCCTTTTGGCCTTGGTTAAATAATTGGTAACTCTTGAGTTATCAAAATCATTGTTAGTTGAGAATTGGAATTAATTCATCTACTTAACTTACCTTCATAGTTAGAGGTTAACAAAGTGGGAGAAAAATCCAATTCTCATCACAATTGATAAGGATAACTAGGAAAGGACCTCCAGTTCTTATACCTTGCCAAGGGTTTATTTTACAGCTATTATTATTTTATTTTATTTGTCATATAATATATTCCCACCTTACTTCCAAAACCCCAATTTTACCTTTTTCATAGCCAATAATAAGAACATACCTCCCTGCAATTCCTTGAGAAGACGACCGGAGGTTTAAATACTCGGTTATCAATTTTAAAGGGGTTTGTTACTTATGACAACCAAAACGTTTGTACGAAGGGATTTCTGTCGGTTTAGAGACTATATCTACAACGCGACTGTTTTTATGAAATTCTTTACCGGCAAAAAATCCTAACGTCAATCCTCAAGGGACATTTCATATCTATCAGCAAAGAATAAGTGAGCAGCATTTTGTCTGCATAAAACCTCATGAACTGAATTTCAATTACCTGCTAAATAAGGACATGTATGCTTCTCTGTTTGATTTCAATTCTTCTTATGTTTAGTGCTTGCTTGGGGACAAGCAAGATTTAAGTTTGGTGTTGTGATGACAAGTCATCTTATGCTAGTTCTACAAGCATTTTTCATTAGTTTCATAAGGTTTTATGCACTTTCTTGCACAATAAGTAAGTGATTAGAGTGGATTTTCATTATTATTTTGAATCAACCAAACATCATTTATTTTACACAAAATCAAAGGTTTCATGTTAGAATTAATTGATTTTATGAATGATGCAAAGATCTTGGGATTTTGGTGATACTTTAATTGTTTGTTTGGTTGCTTGTAGGCGAAGAAAGGAAGAAATGAAGAAAGAAAAAGGAGGGCCAATCAGGGAAGCATTGCGTTCATAAATTGAATGCCACGCTCAGCAATATTTTGAAAGTGTTCACTTTGGAAGTGAAAGTAGAGTTCACTTTTCCAACGTTTTTGTGAAGCTCAGCTTGGGAAGGGAAGTCTCGTGCCAACCGTATTAGTGTGGCACTCAAACATTGAGCGTAGCGCTCAACTCAGGGAGCGCTAGTGGAAGCGCTCGACCAAAGGAGCACTAGGAGCGCTCAAGGAAGGCAACGTAGCGTTCAAAAACTGAACTCCCATGAAGGAAGTGCACACTAAGGAACGCAGCAAACAAGGCACGCAACAAGGGAGCACTGGGAGCACTCAAAATCTGAGCGCAGCGTTCACCCAATGAACGCTAGGGACGCACGCACCAAGACATGCGCACCAAAGCACACATGACACAGCTAATGAACCTAGCGTTCATCCAAACGGAGCGCTCCACTGGGAGCTAACCAAGCCACCCCTGACCCATTTTTTTTCATTCAAGACCAAATCCATTGGTTCACAATCCAAAAGCCCATTTCTATTGCTTAATAATGAAAATAAAAAGTGTATAAATAGGAACAATTTTGATTTGAGAAGTACCTTACAGACCTTCACTTTTTACTTTGAAATTTTACTTTTAGTTTTCTTTTGAGTTTTTCTTTTTAAAATTCTAGGAAATTAGGATCAGAGTGGAGTTTACTTTCTTTGTTCATTTTCTTTCTTCTGCAACTTTTAATTTCTGTTTTGGGTTTTGAACTCAAATTGAAGAACCTCACTGAAATTCTTTATCTGAGGATCATCTTGGATCAAAATCTTCTTCTCTGATTTCATTTTTATTTCTTCTACAAGTTATTTTCTGTTTTTGAGTAATTGAGGTTTAGATCTGCTTTCTATTCTCCTTACTCTTCTTCAATTGTCAATTTCTCTTTTAAGATTTCATAATTGAGCTAAGCTTTCTTGCTGTTTTAATAAATCTTGTTTTGGTTCTTCTGCAATCTCTCTTCATCTGATTTACTGCAATTTACATCTTCTAGATTAGTTCTAAATCCCAGTACCCAAACCCCCTTTATTTTTCAAGCAATTTGCATTTCCCAGCAATTTAGATTCAGCAATTTATATTTCTTGCACTTTAACTTTCAGTCATTTACCTTTCTTGCAATTTAAATTTCATCTCTTTTACTTTCTTGCACTTTAAGTTTCTGCAAATTTACTTCTTCTGCACTTTAAGATTCAGCCAATTTTCATTCTGCACTTTAGTTTACTTGCAATTTCACTTCTGTTAATCAAAATCACTCAAATTATCAAATATTCGCTCAACTAAATTCATCATCTAACTAAAGTTGCTCAATCCATCAATTCCTATGGGATAGACCTCATTCTTGTGAGTTATTACTACTTGATGCGACCTGGTACACTTGCCGGTGAGTTTGTGTGGAATCGCTTTTCCCTCATCAATAATTAAATTCTAAATTTTTACTTTTAATCTAAAAATTTTGTAAAATTTTTATACTATTAGTATGCATTTTCCAAAAATCACACTTCATGCTGTTCACCATCGTGCTTCTTGGTCGCTGTGGATCAGAGCCGCGAGAGGAGAGAAGATCGCGTGGAGGAGGAAGGGACCACTGGGTGCCGCCGCGCCTTGCCTCTGACGCCACCACCAATGCTGTCACTAGGATTACCGCCACCACTGCTGTCGCCGAAGCCACTATCTTCGTTAGTTTCTCAGCCTTGTCTATATTTTTGGTTCCCCTCTTGAGTGCCAAAGTCGCTGCTGCTGTGGTGGTAGCCATGAGGTTGTTTGTGCTTAAACGAAGCTAATACTGCTGCCACTCTATTCCTATGTTCTTTTCATGTTTTAGTAAGTTGTTCTTCTTCTAAAACCCTCATTGTTACCGTTTTATTTTCATGGTTGATCAATAATTTTGAGATATCATTTCATTAGGGTTATGTCAATACCACTATAAGTTGTTCGATGGCATTGCTGTTGCGGAAAGCTGTTGGTGCGGCTAATGCCGCTGCTGCTGCTGATTCGATTTAACGTTGTTGTTGCTACTGCAAGTTAGAGTGAAGTTGGAGTCACACTTAATTTTATGGTTTTTGACTAACTGAGGTAGGGGGTTCATTTTAAAATTAAGAGTTTTTAATTTAAAGATGCCAAATAACTTACTAAATAATTACAAATAATTTATAAATGCTATGCATGACGATTTAATGAGAATTGATGAATTATTACATGCTTGTTTAATGATGAATATAGCTCTAGTATGTGTTTGCGTTATGATCAGGGTGTATAAATTGTTATGTTTGATATAATGCTGAACAGTGAAAGTTCGATTATGATTAAATACTTGAAATTGTGAAATTTATTGAATTTGTTTTCTTGGATTGTGTTGTCTGTGAAAGTATCTCTGAACAACTGAAGAAAGGTTAGAAGTGTGATTTTTGGAAGGGTTATAGGTTTAAGTATAAAATATGGTATGTAAGGTTGCTGAAAAAGTCTAGACATAATTTTTGCATAATTGGCATTAGAATAGATCTATTTCTGGAGCATACTAGGTCCTATTTTTAAATGAAACCATTTTTTCATGAAACTTTAACATGTTTTGAGTGTCTCATAAAAAATTCAGATTTTACCGATGAATAATTTGGGTGTATGAAGTTTTAAAGATTTATGGTTTATGCATAAAATCCTTTTCCTCTACTGCAAAAGCACCAACATCCAACCCACCTAATTTTCAATTTTGATGAGTTTTTGAGCTGAAATCAACGGAATTTTTATGCTTTGTGAGCCCACAATCTATAGTTTAAATTTTGTGTCAAAACTATTTTTAATTTAGTAGTTATGTTGCAAAGAGTGAGGCCAGCTTGCTGGATTTTGGAAACAGAATTCTAAAAAGCAAGGGTTGTGTTCCTAAGCTCATAACTTTTTTATGTGACATGGTATTAATCTGAATATTAGTTTTATGGAAATCTGGATGAGTCTTGTTTAAGCACATGAAGTTTGAAAGGCAATGAATGAAAATTGGATTTTTAGTGAATTTATGTAATCTACTGCCACTGTTATTCCTTGCTACATTTTCTCAAAAACAATAACAGCATCCCTTTTAAGCAAGAGTACCAATTTTAACTATGATCAAATTACCTCAATACCAAGCTTTAGGTTCTAAAATGTAGTAATAGGACAACCAAGGAAGGTTTAAGGTCAATGGGTGATGCGGAGGTATGTACAGCTAGGCGGTGATGCAGAGGTATGTTTTATAGTGTTGGTGATGTGGAGGCATAATAGAGAGAAGTGAAATGAGAAAACATGTACAAAAGAGATAATCAAAATGAATAAGTAAATTATGAAAAGTGTATGTTGAATGGCCTTGTGCCAAACTGCTAATGCAAAAGTGCCCGCCTAACGAATTGCCTGAGATTGCTAATGTGGAAATGTTCGCCTAACTAATAGCACTGTTCCTTACTGTGATACACATTAAAATTTTATTATGATGAGGCCTAACTGACACGGGTAACCATGATGTCATGCTGACTAATTGACACAATAAAGGGACCATATTCAAGGTTTACTCCGAGTAACATCGGGTTGCAGGTAGACAACCGACACATGAGCTCATGGCCTGTGCTAGGAACAAGCATGCATCATAAATTGTTTGCGCACCTGCATTTGATTATGCTTGTTTATTTTATTTTCTTGTGATTGTGTTGTTTGTCTTGGTGAATTGTTTGTGTGCTTAGTTGGTTATTTTGTTGTGCTGCGAATTTAGTAATGTGATTTAAAGAAAGGGACTTAAACTACTTTGAGTAGGGCTTAGAAAAAATTTTAAGGGTTTAATAAAGAAAACTATTTTTTGGGATACGAGTTAATTATTTGTATTTTATTCTATATTTTTACGGCATTAACTTTCGCTAATGAGAACATGCGAGGATGACATTCTCACCTCCTTACAGACCTTATGTTTCAGCAACAGGTTCAAGAATTCTATGCAAGGAACCACGACCGATCCATAGAGTTTTATGTATATGTATTCATACTTTCTGTATATGGTTCAATCTTAGACTTTATTTTCCCTTTGCCATTTACTGTCTTTGATCTTTAGAGGGGCAGGATTTGTCTATGTAAATATTGTTATGTGATATATATAATTTTGTGGTTAAGTGTTATAAAATAAAGTCTCCTTTCGATTTCTTATTTAAAATTCTAATTCGTATTTGCGAAGGCTCAATATTAAATAAAGATAGCAAAAGATAAAAAGGGTTAGAGGTAAATAATTGATGATTGGATTTTTGATTGTATAGAATTTCGCAAATGAATTCTCGTTGCAAGTATAGTTTCCAAACCAATCAAAAATCCTTTCATACAAAAAATTGTTTGTCACAAGTAACAAACCCCTAATTTTATAAACCGAAGTATTCAAACCTTGGGTCGTTCTCCCTAGGAATTACAATAAAGTGCCTTGTTATTGGTTAGAAGTGTGTTTTGGGGGTTTTGGATAAGAAACATGAAAGATAAATGGCAAGAAAGTAAACTAAGGCCTAAAAAGGTCTTGGCAAGGGTTGGTGGTCAAGGATCTCTATCCTAATCACTAACCACAATACAAGAATTGGAAAGGATTAATCTCATTAAATCATCCTCTAACTAGTAGTAAAGGAAAGTCAAATGAGCTATATCAATCCTAGTCCATAAGTCCTAACTCTCCACTAATTCAATTAGTGAGAACTAGAGTCAATGGATCCCAATCATCAATTACTTAGCTTGGACATTAGTAACTCGAGAGTTCCTAAGTTACCTTTCCAAGCCAAGAACATAAAACTCTACTCTAAAATCCAACCAAGCATTTCATCAAACACTTGGAAGGCATAAAAGGAAAGCATAGTAAATTGATAACAAGAATAGAATCTAACAACAATTATTGAAATGAATTAACAATAACAATCAAGAGAAACACATTTATTATGAATTACCTTGATTGAATTGAAAGAGAGTAGAAGAAACAAAAGTAGATCTACATCAAAACACAACAAAAACATAAAGGAAATTACAACAAAAGAATGAAAGAAGAATGAATGTAGCAACAAAGAATTGAGAGATAGAAGTGGAAGAAAGTAAATATTAAAACCTAGATCTAAGAACTAAACCTAATCCTAATCCTAATCCTAGAGAGAAGTGAGAGCTTTTTTTTTTAGAAACTAACTAAAAGCTAAACTAAAACTAATTGGTAACTAACACATGTGTTTCCCTCTTCATTCCTTGGGTTAAATAGCATCAGAAATGAGTTGGATTGGGCCCACAAGGCTTTAGAATTCGCTGGCCACGTTTTGCTTTAAGTGAACCAGGTGGCAGCAACGGCGCGTGCGCGTACTATGTGCGTACGCGTCATTATGCGCGGTTCAACCATAGAAAATATTATATCGTTTCGAAGCCCCGGATGTTAGCTTTCCAACCCAACTAGAACCGTATCATTTGGACCTCTGTAGCTCATGTTATGGTCGTTTAAGTGCAAAGAGGTCGGCTTGGCAGCTTCCCGGTTCTTTCATTTCTTCATGAGTTCTCCAACTTTTCATGCTTTTTTCTTCATTCCCTTGATCCAATCTTTGCCTCCTAAACCTTAAATCACTTAACAAACATATCAAGGCATCTAATGGAATCAAGGAGAATTAGATTTAGCTATTTTAAGTCCTAAAAATAATGTTTTCACTCTTAAGCACAATTAAAGGAGATGTTATAAAACCATGCTATTTCAATGGATAAATGTGGGTAAAAGATTATAAAATCCACTAAATCAAGCACAAGATAAACCCTATAAATGGGGTTTATCAATAATGCCTAAGCTTTTAGTACGATCATGAGGTGCTAAAGGTTAGGGGTGTTACAAAACTAAAGTGAACCATCGTACAGACCAAGTTGCAAATCATAATGGTAGGAAAGGTATAAAATATCCAAAATAAAATAAAGTGAACCATCAATACTAACTTCATTTTGTTTTTAGGGATAAAATAAATAAGATTTTTTTGTTAACATGCTATATTCATGTATCTTATTTTCATGTAGCTATCAATATTTGACTAGAGCAGAGAAAGCATTACCTCAGCCACAAGAGTATCTTTTGTCATAGGTGAGCATAACTCCAAAGGGTCATCTTTTGATGCACGGGCCTTTGCTTTTTGAACATCAATTAATCTCCAGTACACGCAAATCCATATCAAAATGCCATATATCTAAATGAAAGATTTAACATGATAGACTATTGGAAACATTTCAAGTGCTCTGGGGAGCACCGGTGCTCCAATTATTTTAACCATTGACTTCAATTGATATATATTATATATTTTTTATAATTCAGATCAACGGTTAAAATAACTAGTACACCGGTACTCTTGGTGCACTTGAAATGTTTCCCAGACTATTAAATTATCAAGTAAATATTTCTAATTTACAACCTTTACTAACTATGTACTTGGGAGTATCATAACAATACCTGCTCTAATTTAAAGTTTGAAACAGTAGCACACAAAAAAAAATCTTAAAATAATTCCTTTGTATTCAGTTAAGCTAAAATCAAATAACCAGAAAAGCTAAATGATATCCTTAAAAAGAATCGTGCATTTGGTTCCAAACAACAGTAAAAAGCTTTTAAGAGCAAACTACAAACCAACTTAACTTTATCAAGACGAAGTGTAGCCCTTTCATACTCTTTCATCATATCTTTCTTTGACCTTTTAATTACTGTAAAATTATAGAAAATGAGACACTTGAATTACCTAAACAGAGGTTGAGCCGCAATGAGAAGGCAAAGAACTAGTGACAGGGCACGATTCAGAAGCAGCAAAGCAGAAGCTGAAGCATCGACGGCCAAGACAGTAGCGACAATGGGGACAGCACGTAGAAGCAACTCCGTCTTCCTCATGCGACATATCCCTCTCATTGACGGTGACACAGGTGACGGCTGCAGCAGGAAGCGGCAGCGAAGGCAGAAGCAGCGAAGCACAACCCACAATCAGCCAAGGCAGTGAAGCAGAAGCAACGAAGCTAAAGCAGAACAGGGGAGAAGTAAGGAGGCGGCGGAGAACAGAGAAGTAGTGACACCGCGGAGAGGGGAGAAGCAGTGACGCCGCAGAGAGGAGAGACTCAGTAATGCCGAGAAGAAGGACACAGCGATGATTTCGGGAAGAAGGACGGTGCACCGGGAACTCTTTCCTTCGACAGTGGGTTAGGGCTACATGGTGAGCTGCGGTGCGATGATGCCTCTGAGTCTGATGGCCTGGGTTGGTGTGGGTTAGGGTTGATGGTGGAA
>NC_029781.3:39444112-39445437 GCF_000817695.3 Arachis duranensis
ATAACAATGGTTATTGACTATTTTATAAATTTAGTATTTATAGAAAAAATAGTCTAATTTTATATGATTATTTAAAATTAGTTTTATTGGTATTGTTTAATTTGTATAATTATTTAAATAATATTAGAAAATTATTATTTTATAAACGATTGTTGTAATGGTTAGAAAATCGTTCTTTAAAATAGTCAAAGAGAACAGTTTTATTTTATTACTATAACGTAATAAAAAATTGAACTTCAATAGTAACACTGTAAAAATCGTTGTCTAAGACCATCTAATAGAACGGTTTTAAAATATAGCATTTTGACAATGATTTTTATGCGTTTCTTTTGTACAATTATTTAGACAAGAATAAAAAATTGTTGCTTGAGTACAAATCATAGTAACGGTTATAAAACCATTCTTTAAAATAGTAAAAAAAATGGTTTTCATTTGTTGCTATAAAATAATGAAAATTTGAATTCAACAGTAACACTATATAAAACCGTTGTCTAAAATTATCTAAAAGAACAGTTTTAAGGCAATGCAAAGTTTGGCGTTGCTAAAGGCCATGTTTGTTGCAGTGTTATCTAGGTTAAAGCAGTAGCTTGTCATCATGTGCTCTAGGTTGACACTCAATACTTTGCTGACCCTATGTCGTAAGTGTGGTTGGACACTGTAAAATTTTCGGATGAGCTCGTCGCCATGGATAAACACCGGTATGTGTGTTATATGATTATGATTGAGAATTACTTGAGTTTTGGGGATGCACGACAGAGGGACAGTCCAATGGTTAGCTACCAGGACTTGTCGGGTTGGCTACATAACCGACAAATGAGACTCATCAACCATAGGACAAGCATACATCATATGCATCTATGTGTTTGTTTGGTATGCCTTGTTTGAAATTCCTAACTGATTGCATAAACTACTTGCTACCTGTTTATCTGCTATACTTGAATCCTAACTCTGATTTCTTTGCATGTAAAAATTGTGTTTGAACTAAACGATTCCAATGGAGATTGGGAGGTTTGGAGAAGTTTGAAAGGAGAGTATTAGAAAGTATGAAGATGTTTAGTTAATGACCTAATTTACTTTTGGTTTACTTATGTTATAAGTTTATATTATATCTCGGAAGTTCTAGAATTGCCTTTGCCTTTTCTGAGACATTATATGTTAGACATTATATGTATGGGCACTGATATCCTATCTATAACACCCCGAATTTTTGAAAATTAAATAATGAATTAATTATGATCTATTATTTTATTTAAAAAAAATTATTATTTTTTTAAATAATTAAATTAAATTTTATGATATTTTAATTTTAAAATCTATAATTTTTA
>NC_029781.3:39445895-39448617 GCF_000817695.3 Arachis duranensis
CAAACTAATAACACTTAATCATAATCATTATTAACTATCTTCATTTACTCTTCATTCATTTTCTTGAAGAAAGAAAAGAAAAGAAAGCACCGATAGAGAAAGAGAAAACCGTGAGAGAGAATGAGAGAAACCATGGCACCGTAAAATTTCCAACTTCGATTTCTTGAGATTCGTAACTCCAACAAAAAATCTAATACGGTAAAATTATTCGTATCCTCTTCCTCTATACGTTGGTATTACTTTTGTCCAGTAGAAGTTGACGATGACGTAACTCCACTTCTCTTTAAGTTTGGCCAATTGAAATTCTAAGAGCTACATACGATTTCTGACGTTTTCCTCTTTAGTAGCTCGATCAAAAAGTTTCTCCGAAGTTTCTGTTATTTTGATTTCATACGGAGGTAGGATGTTTTATTTTAAAATTAATAGTTTTCAATTTAAGAATACTAAAAAGGTTTATTGAGTAATTACAAATAAATTGTGATTGTCTAGACTGATTAAATTTGATGAATAAGTGTTGACTGTGAGAATGATTGAGTTTGATAAACGTGTTTGAATTCTTGATTGTTTGAATTTTGACTGGAAATACGTTATATTTATACTTTGATTAAATGACATATGAATTGAAGAATTATGAAAGTGAGGGAGTCTATAAGGGTGGTGAAGCCTAATTTTAAGGGGAGATTCAATCCGAGTTCTTGTAAACATAAATGAAAGGTGATTTTGGTTAATGTTAAATGTAAAAAGAACATGATTAGGAGGTTTTGTAATATTTTAATGAACGTGCGGCTTTTTCCTTTGGTTTTAATAGAAAAATATTTGAAAGAGAGTTGAATTCTATTGAAACAAAAAGAGACTTAGCTTTAAAGAAAATGATTTGATTATTAAAAAGATTTGGTATTTGAAATGGTTGAGAGATTGTCTGGTTGGGATCCTGAAAGGGTGGCATAGATCGACTTTTAGATGAAATGCTGCCAAATTTTTATAAAACTCTAAGACTTTGTTTAAAGCGTTATTTAAAAGCAAATAAAATTAAGAATATTATTTGATTTTGATTTATTAAGAAAAGTATAATGTTTTAAATTCAATCTTTTGAGAAGAGATTTTGGTTTAAGTTATGATTTAAGTTCAGTTTGATAAGAAAGAAAAGAAGAAGAATGAAAAGTAAAGGAAAGAAAGATAATTAAAGGAATCTCTACTACAGGTGAGCAGGGGGCAAGGTTAAAGAAAAAAAGCTTTAAGAAATTGTTTGCCACAGGAGAGCAGATGCGACTTTATTTGGGCCTTAGTGCCAAATGTATAGTGGGAACGCCCACACACTGAGAACTGTTTTTCAGATGTAAGCACATTGAAAAACATTCGAAAGTCACACTATATGCGGCCTAACCGTAAGACTTATAAGCACACTGCATGCATCTGGAAAGCCAGATATGGGACTGGTGCCAGGGTAATGTCGGGTTGCAGGTAGACAACCGACACATAAGCTCATGGCCTGCTTAGGACAGACATGCATCATATTGTTTACGACATTTACTTACCCTACTGAGGACATGCGAGGACGACGTTCTCACCTCCCTATAGATTTTCTATTTAGCAGCATGTTCAGGAATCTTTGGCTCAGAACCACGACTAAACATCAGAGCTTTATGGTCATACGTATCCGTATTTCCTATATTTGGCGTAGTATTGGGGTTTTCCCTCGCCATATATTGACCTTGAATTTTAGAGGGAATAGGACTTGTATTTGAGAGTCTTGGGATGAGTTTATGTATATATTTCTATGTGAATAAACATATTTTGTAATTAAGAGGTTTCAAGAAAAGACTTTTCGTTTTCTTGATTAAAATTCCATCTCGTATTCACGAAGGTTTAATATTAAATAGAATTAGTATCAGATAAAAAGGTTTAGAACTGAGTAGCACTCTAACTTTTAGTACGGTCATGAGGTGCTAAAATTTAGGGTGTTACATGCCCTATACATATTTTGTGGTTTTCAGATGCAGGACGTTTAGGCACCTCGCTGAGGCATTCTGGGACCTTCTCACAGCGAAGATCTTTTGCACTTTGTGACTTTATTTTGTTTATGTTGTTTATAACTAGATACTTTCATCTCCACTACTTTTGCATAAGATGTTCGTTCCTCTTAGAGGTGGTTTTGGAGAAACAGGTTCTGTAAAATATGTCTTTTGGGTTCTTTTAAGTTCTCTTATATATATGTGTATATATACTTATGTGCTCTGGCTGGTTTATCTTTGCGAGCCGAGTCTTGAGCTTTGCTATTTGAATCTTGGCACTCTTTAGTATATATCCATGTATAGCTTACTCTTTCCTTGTTTCATTTACGTTATCACTTCGAGAGTGTTGCGCTTTTCATTTTAACGCTTTTGTTTTAACTTTTCTTCAAAGGTTCCTAGTTATAAATCTTTTTCAAACTATGTTATAAATACAATTTTATTTTTAGAGGTCATAATACTTCACCACCTCTGTTTTATGCCTTAAGGATAAGACTCTGTGTGGTAGGGTGTTACATCCACAACTATCACTTGTGGAGGTAACAAATTCTCCAGGAGTCCTCCTAGAATTGGCATTCTTAATGTTGTTTGCCATGATTTCTGATTCCTCAACTTCTTCTAACTCACTTTGATTTTGAGACTTCTCTCTCAATTGGTGGAGTGTTCTTTCAATTTCAGGATCAAAGAGAAGTTGTTCCTTGTCCTTGTCATAC
>NC_029781.3:39448686-39456932 GCF_000817695.3 Arachis duranensis
AACGTCACAGTGGAGGGAATTCCAGTGAGTATCAAAAGAAAATAAAATATCTAATTTAGAGAATCAATTAATGTGGTAGTTGTCAATCTCAGTTAATCCCCAACAACGGCGCCAAAAACTTGATGCAGAATTTTTCGAAACCACAACTCAATAAGTGTACCAAATCGTATCAAGTAATATCACGGTCAGTGAGTTATCGTTTCCACGAGGATTAAATGACTAAGAAACAAAAAATTAATTGACTATTCTAATTAGAAAAATCAAGAAACAGAGGAATGAATGAGAAATTATAGAAACGTGTGAGTGAGTTATCTCGCACAAGGATTAAATGACTATGCAACAATGATTAATTGACTATTCTAATTAGACAAATCAAGAAACAAAATAATTAATGAGGAATTATAGAAACATGTGATGCCAAGGCATTTTGGCCAGTTTCACTGACATTTTCTTTACTGTTTTTAGGTAATTTCATGCATTTTCTTAGGAAATAAGTTAGTTTTGGGCAAATATTCACTCAGACCTTGATTCAAGCATACATTGTGCATTTTACATTATTTCATGAGGATTTTGCATGATTTTAATGACAAAATTGTATATTGCATTACCCATGACGTGGACTAGAACTTTGATGCACTCTATTGCTTAATTTCAGGACTAAAGGGAGCAAGGAATGGGAGGTAACTTGCAAAATTAAGGAGAAAAGTGATTGCCGAAAACACTCTCAAAAGCCATCAATGCCTACGTTAAAGAGTCACGTTAACTAAGTTAACGTGAACTCTAACGTGGAGAAGAGAAGTTAAGCCAACGTTAGTGACACTTAACATTGTCACTAACGTTGGCATTTGCTCACAAATGGCCACGTTAGAAGCCACGTTAACTAGGTTAACGTGGCCTTTAACGTTAAAGGGGGAAGAGAAGCCAACGTTAGTGACACTCAACATTGTCACTAACGTTGGCCTAAGGTGCAAAGAGCCACGTTAACTCCCACGTTAACTTGGTTAATGTGGGAGCTAACGTAAGAGATGGAGATTTGTCGACAACGTTAGTGACACTCAACATTGTCACTAACGTTGGAGCAACCACACAACCCCCAAGAGCCACGTTAACCTCCACGTTAACTTGGTTAACGTGGAAGCTAAAAATGAGGTATGAAGAATGAGCCAACGTTAGTGACACTCAACATTGTCACTAACGTTGGGATGGCTAAGAATGGCCACGTTAGAAGCCACGTTAACCTAGTTAACGTGAGCTTTAACGTGAAGCAAGAAGGGGCACACTTGAATGTTAGTGGCAATGTTAAGTGTCACTAACGTTCTCGAAGGCTAGCAAGGCAAAGTTAAAAGCCACGTTAACCCAGTTAACGTGGGCTTTAACGTGAGGCAAAGGGGTGCATGGCAACGTTAGTGACAATGTTAAGCGTCACTAACGTTCTCGAACTTGTATTTTCATTAAATGTTAAACACTCCTGACGTCTTGAGCTAAAGTCTCTGCCCACTTCACACTTTCTCTCTGCAAGTAAGCCAAGCCCAATTGAAGAAAGGAACTGCTTCAAGCTCAAAGATCCAGAGGCCCAAGACTTGAAGAACTAACTAGAAGCTGAGAAGAGTAGTATATGTAGGAGTAGCTTTGAAATAGAGAGGGAGCTTTTTGGGGAGCTAGAAAAGAGAACTACTCTCTGTATTTTTACTTTCTCTGCACTTCTAGCTTTATGATGTATTCTCCATCTTTGATTTTGGTTTCTAGAGCTATGAACAACTAAACCCCTTTCATTGGGTTAGGGAGCTCTGTTGTAATTTGATGGATCAATACTAATTTTCTTATTCTTCTTCTATCTTTCCTTTTGATTTTACTTGAAAGCCTTCCATCTTCATCCAATTGGATAGTGATCTTGGAAAAGAAGCTATTCAAACATGGATCTCTTCGGATCCTTGAAAGAGGAATGAAGAGATTAGCTAGAAATGCTTTCTCATGCTGGACCAAATTGAGTGTGGATGGGTATGTGGCTATAACCCTCTAAACACTTGATTTGGGAAGTGCATGTGGTATAATCAGTGACCATACTTCATCTCTTCTCATGAGCAATTGACCAAGGAATTGGCTATTGATCAAGATTTTAGAGATTGAATTGCAAGAAATTGTGGTTCAATCACTTAAGATTGCCAAGGAGATCAATGAGTGCATTGATTGAGGAAGAGATGAAAATAAAATTGATCCGGAGAATGCGACATCTCCTAAGCCCAATGAACTCCCCATTTCTGATCTTACCTATTCTCTTTAATTTCTGCAATTTACTTTTATGAGCAATTCCCCCATTCCCAATTACAATTCTGCAATTTACTTTCAGTCATTTACTTTCCCGCCATTTTATTTTCTGCAAGTATCAACTCTATTCATGGATTCGCTCAACTAGAACAGCTCAACTAGATCATTCCTCTAATTAAAGTTGCTTGATCAATCAATCCCTGTGGGATTCGACCTCACTCTATTATGAGTTTTTACTTGAGGACAAATTCGGTACACTTGCCGAATGGGAATTTATTGAGAGACAAGTTTTACCCTGATCAAGTTTATGGCGCCGTTGCCGGGGATTGATTGTGCATCGACAATGATTACATTAGAGGATCACTAGATTCTGTTCGGTTAATTTGCTTTCTATCTTAGTTTAATTCTTCCCATCCCCTGTTCTTAGTTTTTCTTTGCTATTTACAATTCAGTTCACTAACCCACTAACTGTTTGATATATTGCATCACTGACACTAATAAGTAATTCTAACAAGATACTTTCTGCAATGCTTTTTTTGCTTGTACTCTGTGGTTTTGTATGACAGGGAGAAGAAGCGGAGCTTCAACTTCCTTTGATTCTGAACCTGAGAGAACCTTCTTAAGATTAAGAAGGGAGGCAAAAAAAAAACGTGTAGTGGGTGCTGAAGAAGAGGAGGAACACTGTGAAGAATACTTTGAAACAACCATGGAAGACCATCGTGAGGAAAAGGTGCACAACCATGGTGGAGGAGGTAGAGCAAATCCTGGTGGTGAAAATAGAAGAGTCTTGGGCTCTTATATCAACCCAAACCCAGGGAACTGCGGAAGTAGCATCCAAAAACCAACCATCCATGCCAACAACTTTGAACTAAAGCCACAGCTCATCACCCTTGTTCAGAACAATTTCTCGTTCGGAGGAGGTGTCCAAGAAGACCCCAACCAACACCTAAACACCTTTCTGAGAATATGTGACACAGTGAAGTCCAATGGTGTTCAACCTGACGTCTATAGACTGTTGTTCTTCCCATTCTCTCTCAGAGACAAGGCAACCAAGTGGTTGGAGTCTTTTCCAAAGGAGAGCTTGACAACATGGGATGATGTTATGAACAAATTTTTAGCAAGATTTTACCCCCCTCAACGAGTCAATCGGCTAAGAGCTAAGGTCCAAACTTTCAGGCAGCAAGATGGTGAGACTCTATATGAAGCATGGGAGAGGTTTAAAGACCTAACAAGGAGATGTCCATCTGATATGTTCAATGAATGGGTGCAGTTGCACATCTTCTATGAAGGACTGTCATATGAATCTAAGAAGGCCGTAGACCATTCCTCCGGAGGTTCTTTGAACAAGAAGAAGACCATTGAGGAAGCCATAGATGTCATTGAAACTGTAGCTGAGAATGACTACTTCTATGCTTCCAAAAGAGGGAACACTAGAGGGGTAATGGAGCTAAACAATGTAGATGCTCTGCTTGCTCAAAATAAGCTCATTACCAAGCAGCTAGCTGATCTCACCAAGAAGATGGAGAGAAGTCAAGTGGTAGCAATCACCACTTCAACTCAAGAGGGAGCAAGTGAAGAGGAAGAAGGCACTCAGGAGCAAGCCAACTACATTGGGAATTCACCTAGATACAACCATGATCCATACTCCAAGACCTACAACCCTAGATGGAGGAATCACCCAAACTTTGGGTGGGGTAATCAACAAGACCAAGGCCAAGACCAGAGGCGTCACAACCCCAACAACAACACAACTCCCCAACAATTCACACAGAGGACATACCAACAAAACCACAGTAATACAACTTACTCTTCTACCTCTACCCCCAACATACTATCATTTGATGACAGAATCTCTAAGATTGAAACCTTACTTGAAAGCATATGCAAAGACATTCAAGACAATAAGGTGTTCAAAGAGGATGTGAGAGCCAGTATGAAGAATCGGGGGAAAGCAATCAAGAAGCTGGAATTCCAAGTGGGATATTTGTCTGAGAAGATGCCCAGACCCACTAATAGCTTCCCAAGTGACACAGAGAAGAATCCGAGAGGTGAAGCGAAGAAAGTAAGATGGGAAGACTGCAATATGGTCACTACAAATGACAAAGAGACTGAGACAAGCCAAGCAAGTAGAAGAAAAACCAACAAGAACCAGAAATCTCAGAACAGGAGCTGCTGAGACTATATGCACCATTTCCTCAACTGTTAAAGGGTGCTGTGGGAAAGAGAATGTACTCAAGGTTCTTAGACTCGTTTGCATCTTTGAATGTGAACATACCATTCATCAAGGTTCAGCAAATGCCAGCATTCATCAAGTATATGAAGGAACTACTTCCCAGGAAGAGCTCACTCAAGGGGGGCCAGACTATAGTTATGAACAAGGATTGCAGCACCCTCATTCAAACACAATTGCTTGCGAAAAGAAAAGACCCAGGGAGTTTTCATGTCCCTTGTGCTATAGGGGAAACAAATTTTGATATAGCACTTTGCGACTTGGGAGCAAGCATCAACTTAATACCCCTATCCCTGGTAAAAAGGCTGCAGATCAATGAGATACTACCTACAGATGTAGTCATAAGGCTGGCTGACAAGACTCAAAAGCAAGCAGTAAGAATGGTGGAAAACGTGTTGCTCAAAGTTGGAAAATACTTTCTCCCAATAGACTTTGTCATCCTGGACATGGAAGAGAGTCATCTGCACCCAATCATATTGGGGAGACCATTTCTAGCTACTGCTAGAGCACTCATAGATGCGGAGAAAGGGGAGCTAATATTAAGGATCCATGATGAACAACTGAGCTTCATTGTTTTCGAACTCTCACTGGAGAAAGATGAAGAGGACAAAAAACCAAGCAAAGGGCATCATGAGATACTAAAGGAAGAAGCAAGCACTGAAGCACAACCAGCTCATCCTAAGATTCACTGGGTTGATGGACAAGGCCAGCAGCTAGTGCCACATGTCAAGGAAAAATTGGAGGAACCTAAGCCACCAGAAGTTTGTGAGGACATTAACAAAAGCTCATCAAAGAAAGAGGCCACCAGGAGTAAGAAAACAGCACCAAGAGCAAAGAAGAAGGTGGGATAAAGTAATCTCAGCCTACTTCGCAGATATTCCCCCTAATCTCCCCACTGTACGATCTCAGCTACCTAAGGTCTTCACCATCAACAGAGTTCTCTCCTTGGAGCATGTAGAGATCATTGATACAACCAATGGATACAAGTCCACTGCCAGAGGAGAAGACTTCAAGCATTACCAACCACCATAATAAGGGGGTAACGTCAAGCTAGTGACGCTAAAGAAGCGCTTCATGGGAGGCAACCCATGTTTTACATGCTTTCAGAAGTAGTGAATAAATTAATATTCATGAATTCCAACCGAAAATTGACAAACACGTGTGAAATTTTTATATGCAGAATATAGTGAAGAACAAGTTTGGTGTTCAAAGCATTATTCTTAAAGCTTTGAACACCACTTTTCATCACAGTGCTCCAAACTAAGTTTGGTGTCACCTTATGGTGCCACCAATGTGCATATGAAGATACATAGTTAGTTAGTTAGTTGGAATTCAAGAATAAACAAGTATTCTTTTTACTTTATATCATTCTAGCCGTAAAGGGTGAAGCATTTTCGTTTCTTTTATAAAAATAGTTCTTACTTTTTTTATTTCATCTTTATAGGGAAAAGAAAGGATCATTGAGGAGATTGATAGGACAAGTGAAAAGAAATGGTTCAGCACTTTATGAAGAGATACACACACACGTGACTCAAGGAAGAATGCATTGGAAAATGTTGCCATGCAACATGGAAGAAAGAGGAACCTTGATGACCGAACCAATAACCACAATAAAGTGGTGATCCTTGTCCATGATCATGCATAACCCCAACCGTCCATCGAGCGACAAGTCCATCAATCCACACCATCCATTCACTTACAACTTCCCTATATAAGTAGCCCTTGTTCCATACCCAGCCTTAACGTTCCTCACACACTCTTCATACATATTCATTTCGAGACGCAGCACTTCTTGCCTCCTTACAAACGTTCCCCCCTCACTCTCTTCATTGCCATAAAACCCTAAACAACTAGAAGTCTCCACAACCTTTCCATCTTCACATAATAACTATCATTCATGGCGTCCTCAAGTACAAAGAGAAGGAAGGGAAAGAAACCCATGGAGGAACACCCGTATGATGAGAAGAGGTTTAGAAGCTTGCTTTATGCATTGGAATACGGGTGGATGGTTGGTAAGGAAGTAATCTATGAGTTGGGATTTCAAGTTAAGAAGAGTGAGTGCCCAGAAATCTCAGAGAAGGTAGAAAGGAGAAGATGGGAGCTCCTCACTGACCCAGTCACTAAGGTGAATGCAAACCTCATAAGAGAATTTTATGCAAATGCAGTCCAGTATGATAAGAAAGATGAGTCGTATATAAGCTTTGTGAGAGGAAACATGGTGGATTTTGGTCCCATGAGTCTAATGAGGGCATTGAAGCTATGGTCTATACCATTTGAAGAAGAAAGTTATCACTCAAGGATGGACAACAACCCCAATTATGACCAGATCTTGCGAGACCTTTGTGTTCCCGGAGCTGACTGGGAAAGGGGCGCGGGAAATAAGCCAAAATTCATCAAGAGAACGGACCTCACTCCTGAAGCCAAAGGGTGGTTTGAGCTAGTGAGGAGATCTATCCTCCCAGCTGCAAACAACTCAGAGGTGAATTTAGAGAGGGCAACAATGGTGCACTGCATACTCAAGGGAGGAGAAATCAAGGTTCATGAAATCATAGCTCAAGGCATTAGAAAGATGGCAGAGAAAAGTGACGCAAGAAGAACGTTAGGTTACCCCAGCACTATCTACCGACTATGCAAGAAAGCTGGGGTGGAGTTTGAAGATGAGGATCCTGTATGGATAAAGGAAGGCATTCCAATAACTTTTCGAAAGATGAATGATGCAGCATCCCCTATACCTCAAAAGAGGCAAAGAAAGAATACAGGGCCTCAAGGAGTGGAAGGACAAGCCCCAGAGGGGCAAGCACCACAGACCTTGGACATGCATCAACTACAGGAAGCCCTTGATGGCTTCTCTAGATAGTACTTGGAAGGCCAAATAGCACAGAAAGAGCTACAACTACAGATGATGAGGCAGCAAGAGGAAGCACTATCAAGATGGATAACTCAACAAGGAAAGTGGCAAAGGCAGATGATGGAACAACAACAAAGTCAAGGGCAACAATGGGGATAAACATTCAACAGGATGGAGCAAAGGAAAAATGAGCAACAAGAGTCCATCCAGAGGCTAATCAACATCCAAGCACATCAAGGGGCACACATACATGAGATGCATCGAAGGCAGATAGAACACACAGAACTACTGGACAAGCAAAGGGCATTTGCAAAAAGTGTTTATGATGAGCGGATAATTTGTATGCTTTTTGGCATTGTTTTTAGTATGTTTTTGATATGATATAGTTAGTTTTCAGTATATTTTTATTAGTTTTTAGTTAAAATTCACTTTTCTGGACTTTACTATGAGTTTGTGTGTTTTTCTGTGATTTCAGGTATTTTCTGGCTGAAATTGAGGGACCTGAGCAAAAATCTGATTTAGAGACTGAAAAGGACTGCAGATGCTGTTGGATTCTGACCTCCCTGCACTCGAAGTGGATTTTCTGGAGCTACAGAAGCCCAATTGGCGCGCTCTCAACGGCGTTGGAAAGTAGACATCCTGGGCTTTCCAGCAATATATGATAGTCCATACTTTGCCCAAGATTTGATGGCCCAAACCGGCGTTCAAAGTCACCCTCAGGAATCCCAGCGTTAAACGCTGGAACTGGCACCCAAATGGGAGTTAAACGCCCAAACTGGCACAAAAGCTAGCGTTTAACTCCAAGAAAAGTCTCTACACATGAAAGCTTCAATTCTCAGCCTAAGCACACACCAAGTGGGCCCGAAAGTGGATTTTTATGTCATTTACTCATTTCTGTAAACC
>NC_029781.3:39457374-39469460 GCF_000817695.3 Arachis duranensis
AATCGCTTTCACTGAGAGGATGGGAGGTAGCCACTGACAACGGTGAAACCCTTGCTTAAGCTTGCCATGGAAAGGAGTAAGAAGGATTGGATGAAGACAGTAGGAAAGCAGAGAGACGGAAGGGAAGGCATCTTCATGCGCTTATCTGAAGTTCCTACCACTGAATTACATAAGTATCTCTATCTTTACCTTTTTGTTATTTTCGTTCATCACCATTACCATTTGAGTTTGCCTGACTAAGATTTACAAGATGACCATAGCTTGCTTCAATACTAACAATCTCCGTGGAATCGACCCTTACTCGCGTAAGGTTTATTACTTGGACGACCCAGTGCACTTGCTGGTTAGTTGTGCGAAGTTGTGTAATGCCATGGTATTGAACTACCAAGTTTTTGGGGTTCATGACCGGGGATTATGAGAGTTGTGAAAAAGTATTGTTCACAATTTCGCGCACCAGTTTACATGAGCGAGACAGGACATCACATAAACACTCAAGCCAGGCTCGGGTACCTAGTAGGACAGCTTCCTATATTACACCCAGGAATTGCAATGTATGAAGAAGTGAGGGATGAATTAGCACGAGAAGAGAGACAAAGGGTGGAAGAGAGCCATGAATTAGTGAGGAAGGCACTTGCGGATTGGAAGCAAGCAAGATTGGCACGGCTGGGAGGAAGTGCAAGAGGACACAAGGAGGACCAGCAAGGACAAGAGCAAGGACAGCCACAAAAGTAAAAGGTGGTGGAGTTCCTTCGTTACTCCATTTCTTTTTCTATGCTTTAAATAAGGAAGATCTTGTATGGAATAGAATATGCTTCCATGTTAGTTTGAACATTTTTAATTCTGCATCTTAATGCTCTTATTGCTTAGGTCCATGAACTCTGGTTTAAGTGTCACTGCTTCTTTCCCTTATTTACTTGTAAGCTTGTCTATTTGTATGAAGAGAGAATGTTTTATGTTTTAAAAGACCAGAGCAGAGTTCATAATGTGAAAGTGCATTCATGAATCTTTGGGGGTAGTCATAAGTTAGCTAAGTTGGTTCAACCACAAGGTTAAGATGACAACTATCTATCCTGAATGCTTTACTTTTGATATACCCATGAGACTAAGATAACAACAAGATCCTAATAAGAGAAAAGGGAAAGAACAAAGGAAGTGAAAAACAAAAGAAAAAGAGTAAGCAATAAGGCTAGGCACCAATGGTTTACCCTAGGACATGTGTCTGTGGTGCTCCTGTGTGAGGGATCTACTTGCATGAATAAGCTCTTTGGGGTGCTTCATCACCTAGTAACTTGGGTTAACTAACCCGGGATTATCAGCTGAAAATCCACTATCAAGAGTAACTCTCACCACAGAGCATTTAGTAACCCAAAGAGGTGTTGGACACCAAGGTCTGAAGGAAAGAAAATAAATAAACTATATGCCTGTGGTGTGTATGTATGGGGGAGAGACTTGAGAAAGTAAGTCCTTAGGGGTGCTTCAACACCTAGCACCTTGAACCAACTGGTTCGGGAGTGTTGGCTGAAAGCTTATCCTAAAGAGTTGCCCCCTTACAAAACACTTAGCCTAAAAACACAAATAAGCCCTTGAAATAACAATAAAAGAATCAATAAATAAAGGTCTCATGGGATATAACAAAATGAGTCTTTTAGGAGATGATAAAGGTTTGAAAGCCAGTAGTGGAATGAACCTAAGTTGCTATGCATGAAACCACCATCAAATCAGTAATATGACTTCCACAAGAATGACTCATTTCTCTGAAGATTCCATTCATCATTCTCTTGTTCCAGTACTTACTTAAGGACAAGCAAGCTTTAAGTTTGGTGTTGTGATGCCAGGGCATTTTGGCCAGTTTCACTGCCTTTTCTTTACTGTTTTTAGGTAATTTCATGCATTTTCTTAGGAAATAAGTTAGTTTTGGGCAAATATTCACTCAGACCTTGATTCAAGCACACATTGTGCATTTTACATTATTTCATGAGGATTTTGCATGATTTTAATGACAAAATTGTATATTGCATTATCCATGATGTGGACTAGAACTTTGATGCACTCTATTGCTTAATTTCAGGAGCAAAGGAAGCAAGGAATGGGAGGTAACTTGCAAAGTTAAGGAGAAAAGTGATTGCCGAAAACACTCTCAAAAGCCATCAATGCCCACGTTAAAGAGTCACGTTAACTAAGTTAACATGAACTCTAACGTGGAGAAGAGAAGTTGAGCCAACGTTAGTGACACTTAATATTGTCACTAACGTTGGCATTTGCTCACAAATGGCCACGTTAGAAGCCACCTTAACCTAGTTAACGTGGCCTCTAACGTTAAAGGGGGAAGAGAAGCCAACGTTAGTGACACTCAACATTGTCACTAACGTTGGAGCAACCACACAACCCCCAAGAGCCACGTTAACCTCCACGTGGAGAGTTGTCGACAACGTTAGTGACACTCAACATTGTCACTAACGTTGGAGCAACCACACAACCCCCAAGAGCCACGTTAACCTCCACGTTAACTTGGTTAACGTGGAAGCTAACGATGAGGTATGAAGAATGAGCCAACGTTAGTAACACTCAACATTGTCACTAACGTTGGGATGGCTAAGAATGGCCACGTTAGAAGCCACGTTAACTCAGTTAACGTGGACTCTAACATGAGACCTAGGGGCACACTTGAACGTTAGTGACAATGTTAAGTGTCACTAACATTCTCGAGGGTTGGCAAAAGCCACGTTAGAAGCCACGTTAACCTAGTTAACGTGAGCCTTAACGTGAAGCAAGAAGGGGCACACTTGAACGTTAGTGACATTGTTAAGTGTCACTAACGTTCTCGAAGGCTAGCAAGGCAAAGTTAAAAGCCACGTTAACCCAGTTAACGTGGGCTTTAACGTGAGGCAAAGGGGTGCATGGCAACGTTAGTGACAATGTTAAGTGTCAATAACGTTCTCGAACTTGTATTTTCATTAAATGTTAAACACTCCTGACGTCTTGAGCTAAAGTCTCTGCCCACTTCACACTTTCTCTCTGCAAGTAAGCCAAGCCCAATTGAAGAAAGGAACTGCTTCAAGCTCAAAGATCCAGAGGCCCAAGACTTGAAGAACTAACTAAAAGCTGAGAAGAGTAGTATATGTAGGAGTAGCTTTGAAATAGAGAGGGAGCTTTTTGGGGAGCTAGAAAAGAGAACTACTCTCTGTATTTTTACTTTCTCTGCACTTCTAGCTTTATGATGTATTCTCCATCTTTGATTTTGATTTCTAGAGCTATGAACAACTAAACCCCTTTCATTGGGTTAGGGAGCTCTGTTGTAATTTGATGGATCAATACTAAATTTTCTTATTCTTCTTCTATCTTTCCTTTTGATTTTACTTGAAAGCCTTCCATCTTCATCCAATTGGATAGTGATCTTGGAAAAGAAGCTATTCAAACATGGATCTCTTCGGATCCTTGAAAGAGGAATGAAGAGATTAGCTAGAAATGCTTTCTCATGCTGGACCAAATTGAGTGTGGATGGGTATGTGGCTATAACCCTCTAAACACTTGATTTGGGAAGTGCATGTGGTATAATCAGTGACCACACTTCATCTCTTCTCATGAGCAATTGACCAAGGAATTGGCTATTGATCAAGATTTGAGAGATTAAATTGCAAGAAATTGTGGTTCAATCACTTAAGATTGCCAAGGAGATCAATGAGTGCATTGATTGAGAAAGAGATGAAAACGAAATTGATCCGGAGAATGCAACATCTCCTAAGCCCAATGAACTCCCCATTTCTGATCTTACCCATTCTCTTATTTTCTGCAATTTACTTTTATAAGCAATTCCCCCATTCCCATTTACAATTCTGCTATTTACTTTCAGTCATTTACTTTCTTGCCATTTTAATTTCTGCAATTATCAACTCTATTCATGGATTCGCTCAACTAGATTATTCCTCTAATTAAAGTTGCTTGATCAATCAATCCCTATGGGATTCAACTTTACTCTATTGTGAGTTTTTACTTGACGACAAATTCGGTACACTTGTCGAATGGGAATTTGTTGAGAGACAAGTTTTACCCCGATCAACATGTAAAAGAAGGCAACAAAATAGCAAACACTGAGTGAATGAAGATAATGATGGAAAGGTGATGGGGGAAAATTGATTCCACACAAACTCACCGGCAAGTGTACCGGGTCGCATCAAGTAGTAATAACTCACAAGAGTGAGGTCGATCCAACAGGGATTGATGGATCATGCAACTTTAGTGGGAGATCAGTTTATTCAAGCAGACATTAGTGAATTGAATGAGAATTTATTAGCAGAATTAAATTGCATAGAATCTAAATTGCAAAAAAGTAAATTGATAGAAACTTAAAGAACAAGGAATGTGAATTGACAGAAGCTTAGATGACAAGAAATGTAAATTGCAGTAAATGTACAGGGGGCTGGGTGCTGGAAAATTAAATGAAAGCAGTAAACCAAAGCTCAGAACAATTGCAGAGGAATTAAATTGCAGAAAAATTAAATTCAGATCGCAACAAACTTCAAATGTAAAGTACAGAGAGTGGAATTACAGAAAAGGAAATTGTAGCAGAGAAGGAAATTGAAATTTGCATAAGCCAAATTGAATTCAATACATGAGATGTAAAAATGCAGAAAGATAAAAGTGTATCAAAGAGAGTTTCCTACTCTAATCCTACTCCTAATGCTCTCTAGCAGAGCCAGCATTCCCTTTTTGATGAAATGAAATTGATGCCTTTATATAGGCTTTACAAAATGAAAAAAGGAATTGAAATTGAAAACAAATTACAATTAAATGAAATTCCTATTCTAACTATCTCTTGTGCCTTTGAGTGATGATAATGGTCTTTGCTTGCTTTGGATTTGAAGAAGAGTGGATCCGGATGGCTTGATTTAATTGGATCAGTGTGCATTTTGTGAAGCTTGGGTTAGGGGCACTTGTTCCAGTGGAGCGCTCAGTTTGGTTAGTGAACTTAGAGCTACATGCCTTGTCATGCTTCCCTTGCATGCTTGCAATTCCTCAGCACTCAGTTGGAAGATGCAACGTAGCGCTACACTTGGTGTGAGGTTCCCCCTTCGAACCTTGGTTGTTTCACTTGGTGCCAATTTCCTCAGTGCTCAGTGAAGAGAATCGAATGTAGCGCTACTTTGCTGCCTTGTGCAAGCTTTGCTTTTCTCTTCATGGTCCACGAAAATGCTTGCTTTGTGAATGCTAGCGTTTATTAATTGAGCGCTATACTTTTTGGGCCTTTGGTTGAGCGCTACGTGGTTCCACTCTTCGAGCCTTGGTGTGAGCACTTGCTTGGTTGGTTTTTGGGCCTTAAAGATGCCAATCACCTGTGCTTGAATTTCATGCCAAATACCAATTGTTATATGTCGTTGGAAAGCTCTGAATGTCAGCTTTCCACCCTCAACTGGAAGCACATCAATTAGACATTTGTAGCTCAAGTTATGGCCCTTTGAAGGAGGAATGGTCATGTTGTCACAAGGCTTAAAGAAAAGCCCGAAAAAGTGAACTAATTTAACATAGCGCTCCCTTTAATGAGCGCTAGTCTTTGTTTCTTTCATTCATGGTCATGGGCCATGCTTTTAAAAGCGTGGCCTAAGGCATCAAAGTGTGCTCCAACTTCAAAGTGTGCCCCAAAAATCTTTTTTTCTTCTTTTTAGCTTATTTAATTTTGTGCTTTTTTTGCTTCTTTTTCTTCTTATTTCCTACAAAGTTTATCAAATCAAAAGATCAAAGAAATATACCATTTAAGCACAAAAGAATGCAATATTTAAGCACTAATTATCAATTTCTTGTATGAAAAAGCATAGAAAAACATGACATGATGACATGTCATCACAACACCAAACTTAAACCTTGCTTGTCCCCAAGCAAGAGAAGAATCATGCAATAAAGATTGACAATCCAAGGTAAGAAGAATAGCAACTTAATGTTCATGGTAGGCTAGTTTTCTATACATGCTACAATCACAAAAGAAATGTAAATGATTGATGCTTCTATCTAGCTCATTTTATGAAATCTTTTCCTTATGTTTCTTTCTTGAAACAAGCTTTTGATTTTCTTATTAGTTTCTCATTTTGGGTGCTTTACCCCATGAGTTGATAACAAAGCTACGTTTCTAAATGTTTTGTTTCAAGTATTACCACTTGATACGTAAGCATCACAAGCATTTGAATTAGAGGAACTCATTAAGCTCATTTGTTTCTTTTCTTGACTCTCTAATCATTGATGCTCAGAACCTTGAGCTTTGGGGGAGTGCATTTGCACTTGAGCCTAGCCTTGACTTTAAGTGTTTTGTTTTCAAGCTTTTTGTTTGATACATAAACACCACAAGTACTTAACAATGGAATTGTCATTTGTACTCAGAGCCTTCAACTTTCTCATTCTTTTCCTTTTGTGTGCTTTTCTTGCTGTAACTGTATTTGCTTTTTCAAGGTTTTCATGATTTCCAAAGATTTCACCAAAATATCATAGATGAAAAAACTTCAATTAAATAAAATCTAATGCAATTGAGCAACAATTAACGATACTAGCCTTCCAATACTTGTATGCACATGTTAAGTTCTTCTTTAATTCCTTATTTGTTTATGATCATGATACTTTATTGCTTTTGAATTCACAAAACTCAAGTTGGTAGTCATAATGTCATAGCAACATGTTACCAATCAAGATTCAGGCTATGCTTATTCATACCACACAAGTATATAGAGAAGATAAAGACACTCATGCAATTTACAGTGTTGGAAGTAATTAGGAGGAGAAAGGAGCCTTACCACCTTATGGTCTATCTTTCTTGTTGTTGTCATTTTCCTCTTATTCTTCCCTTTCCCTTGCCAAACTCAGAATGCTTGCTCATCCACAAGAAACAATAAAAACAATGGCTATGGGGCTAAGATGGATCATGAATGTCTTACACAATGAAATGTTAGCAGTACATGCGTTTTAAGCAAGCAAAATTAAGGATAACAATCAAGGTAAGAGGGTGTGCATGATACATTGCATAAAAATATAAGTGGCACACCAACCTTAGTATGACACTCTCACTTGAAATTAATGCAACTATCCAGTGTGGATTGGAAACAAATTTTGTTGCATAGCAACACTGATGAGCGGATAATTTATACGCTTTTTGGCATTGTGTTTACGTAGTTTTTAGTAGGTTCTAGCTACTTTTTAGTATATTTTTATTAGTTTTTAGGAAAAATTCATATTTCTGGACTTTACTATGAGTCTGTGTGTTTTTCTGTGATTTCAAGTATTTTCTAGCTGAAATTGAGGGAGCTGAGCAAAAATCTGATTCAGGCTGAAAAAGAACTGCTGATGTTGTTGGATTCTGACCTCCCTGCACTCGGAATGGATTTTTTGGAGCTACAGAAGTTTAATTGGCACGCTCTAAATTGGGTTGGAAAGTAGACATCCAGGACTTTCCAGCAATATATAATAATCCATACTTTTCTCGAAGATAAATGACGTAAACTGGTGTTTAACGCCAGTTCCATGTTGCATTCTGGCGTTGAACGCCAGAAACAGGTTGCAAGTTGGAGTTAAACGCCAGAAATAGGTTACAATCTGATGTTTAACTCCAGAAACAGCCCAGGCACGTGAGAAGCTCAAGTCTCAGCCCCAGCACACACCAAGTGGGCCCCAGAAGTGGATTTCTACACTATCTATCTTAGTTTACACATTTTCTGTAAACCTAGGTTACTAGTTTAGTATTTAAACAACTTTTAGAGACTTATTTTGTATCTCATGACATTTTAGATCTGAACTTTGTACTTTTTGATGCAATGAGTCTCTAAACTCCATTGTTGGGGGTGAGGAGCTCTGCAGCGTCTCAATGAATTAATGCAATTATTTCTGTTTTCTATTCAAACACGCTTATTTCTCTTTAAGATTTTCATTCGTACTTAACCATGATGAAGGTGATGATCCGTGACACTCATCACCATTCTCAATCTATGAACGTGTGCCTGACAATCACCTCCGTTCTACCTTCGATTGAATGAATATCTCTTGGATTCCTTAATCAGAATCTTCGTGGTATAAGCTAGAATCCATTGGCAGCATCCTTGAGAATCCGGAAAGTCTAAACCTTGTCTGTGGTATTCCGAGTAGGATTCAAGGATTGGATGACTGTGATGTGCTTCAAACTCGCGAGTGTTGGGCATAGTGACAGATGCAAAAGGATAAATGGATCCTATTCCGATATGATCGAGAACCGACAGATGATTAGCCGTGCAGTGACAGCACCTTTGGACCATTTTCACTGAGAAGAGGGATGGTAGCCATTGACAACAGTGATCCACCAACACACAGCTTGCCATAGGAGGAACCTTGCATGCGTGAAGAAGAAGACAGGGGGAAAGCAGAGATTCACAAGACAAAGCATCTCCAAAACTCCAACACATTCTCCATTACTGCATAACAATTATTATTTTATGCTCTTTTACTTTTTACAATTGAAACTAAAGAACCCTATTGGTATCCTGATTAAGAATAATAAGATAACCATAACTTGCTTCAAGCTAACAATCTCCGTGGGATTCGACCCTTACTCACATAAGGTATTACTTGGACGACCCATTGTACTTGCTGGTTAGTTATGCGGAATTACATAGTGTGAGTGTAATTTTCGTGTACCAAACACCAAACTTAGAATGCAATCCTATGTCAATTTATTTGAACTAAAACTAAACAAAGGGTATTGTTATATGTTAAATACAATCACCAAGCAAAGAATCTGTCATAAGTAAAGATTTCTTGGTGAGATATTTAACAAAAACAGTTAGGGAGCAAACTAACTTGAAGCATAAAAAAAACAAAGAACTGACTAAATTAAAGAGGAACAAAAAAAAACCAAAAGAAAGACAAAACTGCAGAGGCATTATGATTATGCAGACAAGTGATGTTGCTGAATAAATTGCATAGAAAATAAGTGGCACACCAAACTTAGAATCTTAGTGTGACATTTTCATTTTTGATTTGATGCAATTATTCAGAAGGATTGAATACAAATTGTTGCAGGGCAACACCAAACTTAGAATGTAATCATATGCCAATTTATTGAAATTTAAAAAAAGCAAAGAAAGAAAATAAACTAAGCAGAGAAATGAAATGTTACCTAAGGTTGGGTTGCCTCCCAACAAGCGCTCTTTTAGTGTCATTAGCTTGACATGTTGTTCTTCACTTTCTTCCTCTTCTTCCAGTTTGTTAAGAGGAATGACTTCAAGGGGGGAGATTCAGCTATTTTCCCCTGTCTTGGTCTCCTCTCAGCAAGCTTCTTTCTGTAAATTGCCTACTTGAGCTTCCTTGCTAATGGTTCAGGGGTTGGATTGCTTGTATTTAACCTTTCCTTCTTCATGGATATGTGGTGCACAAAATTGTGATCATCAATGGCGCCATCGACATGGTACGCTCAATTGCAATCTCAACTCTTTATCACAACTTCGCACAACTAACCAGCAAGTGCACTGGGTCGTCCAAGTAATAAACCTTACGCGAGTAAGGGTCGATCCCACGGAGATTGTTGGTATGAAGCAAGCTATGGTCATCTTGTAAATCTCAGTCAGGCGAATTCAAATGGTTATGGATGATTTATGAATAAAACATAAAATAAGGATAGAGATACTTATGTAATTCATTGGTGATAATTTCAGATAAGCGTATGGAGATGCTTTGTCCCTTCCGTCTCTCTGCTTTCCTACTGTCTTCATCCAATCCTTCTTACTCCTTTCCATTGCAAGCTGTATGTTGGGCATCACCGTTGTCAATGGCTACAGTCCCGTCCTCTCAGTAAAAATGTTCAACGTGCTCTGTCACAGCACGGCTAATCATCTATCAGTTCTCAATCAGGTTGGAATAGAATCCAGTGATTCTTTTGCGTCTGTCACTAACGCCCAGCCTTCAGGAGTTTGAAGCTCGTCACAGTCATTCAATCATTGAATCCTACTCAGAATACCACAGACAAGGTTTCGACCTTCCGGATTCCCTTGAATGCCACCATCAATTCTAGCTTATACCACGAAGATTCTGATTAAGGAATCCAAGAGATAAACATTCAAGCCTTGTTTGCTTGTAGAACAGGAGTGGCTGTCAGGCACGCGTTCATAACTGAGAATGATGATGAACGTCACATAATCATCACATTCATCATGTTCTTGGGTGCGAATGAATATCTTAGAACAAGAATAAGCTGAATTGAATAGAAGAACAATAGAAATTGCATTAATACTCGAGGTACAGCAGAGCTCCACACCTTAATCTATGGTGTATAGAAACTCCACCGTTGAAAATACATAAGAACAAGGTCTAGGCAAGGCCGAATGGCCAGCCTCCCATGATCTAAGAACTAGACGTCCAAAGATGATCAAAAGATCTAAAATGATCCAAAGATGAAAATACAATAGCAAAAGGGTCCTTTTTGTAGAGAACTAGTAGCCTAGGGTTTACAGAAATGAGCAAATGACATAAAAATCCACTTTCGGGCCCACTTGGTGTGTGCTTGGGCTGAGCATTAAAGCTTTTATGTGTAGAGACTTTTCTTGGAGTTAAACGCCAGCTTTTGTGCCAGTTTGGGCGTTTAACTCCCATTCTTGTGCCAGTTCCGGCGTTTAACGCCGGGCAGTTTTGAGCTGATTTGGAACGCCGGTTTGGGCCATCAAATCTCAGGCAAAGTATGGACTATTATGCATTGCTGGAAAGCTCAGGATGTCTACTTTCCAACGCAGGTGAGAGCGTGCTAATTGGGCTTCTGTAGCTCCATAAAATCCACTTGAAGTGCAGGGAGGTCAGAATCCAACAGCATCTGTAGTCCTTTTCAGCCTCTGAATCAGATCTTTGCTCAGGTCCCTCAATTTCAGCCAAAAAATACCTGAAATCACAGAAAAACACACAAACTCATACTAAAGTCCAGAAAAGTGAATTTTAACTAAAAACTAATAAAAATATAATAAAAATTAACTAAAACATACTAAAAACATACTAAAAACAATGCCAAAAAGCGTATAAATTATCCGCTCATCACAACACCAAACTTAAATTGTTGCTTGTCCCCAAGGAACTGAAAATCAAATAAGATAAAAAGAAGAGAATATGCAATGAATTCCAAAAACATCTATGAAGATCAGTATTAATTAGATGAGCGGGGCTTTTAGCTTTTTGCCTCTGAACAGTTTTGGCATCTCACTCTATCCATTGAAATTCAGAATGATTGGCTTCTATAAGAACTCAGAATCCAGATAGTGTTATTGATTCTCCTAGTTAAGTATGATGATTCTTGAACACAGCTACTTTATGAGTCTTGGCCGTGGCCCAAAGCACTCTGTCTTCCAGTATTACCACCGGATACATACATGCCACAGACACATAATTGGGTGAACCTTTTCAGATTATGACTCAGGTTTGCTAGAGTCCCCAGTTAGAGGTGTCCAGGGTTCTTAAGAACACTCTTTTTGCCTTGGATCATGACTTTATTGTTTTCTTTTTCTTTTCGTTTTTTTTTCCGTTTTTCTCTCTTTTTTCTCTTTTTTTTGTATTCACTACTTTTTCTTGCTTCAAGAATCATTTTTATGATTTTTCAGATCCTCAGTAACATGTCTCCTTTTTCATCATTCTTTCAAGAGCCAATCATTCATGAACAACAAATTCAAAAGACATATGCACTGTTCAAGCATACATTCAGAAACCAAAATATTGCCACTACATCAAAATAATTAATCTGTTATAAAATTCAAAATTCATGCAATTCTTCTCTTTTTCAATTAAGAACATTTTTCATTTAAGAAAGGTGATGGATTCATAGGACATTCATAAATTTAAGGCATAGACACTAAGACACTAATGATCATAAGAAATAAACATAGATAAACATAAGCATAATTTTCGAAAAACAGAAAAATAAAGAACAAGGGGATTAAAGAACGGGTCCACCTTAGTGATGGCAGCTTGTTCTTCCTCTTGAAGATCTTATGGAATGCTTAAGCTCCTCAATGTCTCTTCTTGCCTTTGTTGCTCATCTCTCATGATTCTTTTATCTTCTCTAATTTCATGGAGGATAATGGAATGTTCTTGGTGCTCCACCCTTAGTT
>NC_029781.3:39469510-39469726 GCF_000817695.3 Arachis duranensis
TTCTCCTAGAGAGGTGTTGATTTGCTCCCAATAGTTTTGTGGAGGAAAGTGCATCCCTTGAGGTATCTCAGGGATTTCATGATGAGTGGGACCTCTTGTTTGCTCCATCCTTTTCTTAGTGATGGGTTTGTCCTCATCAATGAGGATGTCTCCCTCTATGTCAATTCCAACTAAATAACAGAGGTGACAAATGAGATGAGGAAAGGCTAACCTTGT
>NC_029781.3:39469959-39490122 GCF_000817695.3 Arachis duranensis
GCATAGAACTCTTGAACCATTAAGATTCCGACTTGTTGAATGGGGTTGGTAAGAACTTCCCAATCTCTTCTTCGGATCTCATGTCGGATCTCCGGATATTTACTCTTTTTGAGTTTGAAAGGGACCTCAGGGATCACCTTCTTCATGGCCACAACTTCATAGAAGTGGTTTTGATGCACCCTTGAGATGAATCTCTCCATCTCCCATGACTCGGAGGTGGAAGATTTTGCCTTCCCTTTCCTCTTTCTAGAGGTTTCTTCGGCCTTAGATGCCATAAATGGTTATGGAAAAATAAAAAGCAATGCTTTTACCACACCAAACTTAGAAGGTTTTCTCGTCCTCGAGCAAAAGAAGGAAAAAGAGAGTAGAAGAAGAAGAAATAGAGGAGATGGAGGTGGCTTTGTGGTTCGGCCAAGGGGGAGAAGTAGTGTTTAGGTTGTGTGAAAATGAAGGAGTGAAGATGGGTTTATATAGGGGTGGAGAGAGGGGTAGGGTTCGGTCATGTATGGGTGGGTTTGGGAGGAAAAGTGTTTTGAATTTGAATGGTGAGGTAGGTGGGGTTTTATGATGGATGAATGTGAGTGGTGACGAGAATAGTGGGATTTGATAGGTGAGGGGTTTTTGGGGAAGAGGTGTTGAGGTGATTGGTGAATGGGTGAAGAAGAGAGAGAGTGGTGGGGTAGGTGGGGATCCTGTGGGGTCCACAGATCCTGAGGTGTCAAGGAAAATTTATCCCTGCACCATGTGGCGAGCAAAAATGCTCTTTATGCCAATTCTAGCATTAAACGCCGGGCTGGTGCCCATTTCTGGAGTTTAACGCCAGCTTGTTGCCCTTTCCTGGCGTTTAACGCCAGTCTGGTGCCCCTTTTTGGCGTTAAACGCCCAGAATGGTGCCAGACTGGGCGTTAAACGCCCATTTGCTGCCCTTGCTGGCATTTAGCAAGGATTTCCTCCAGGGTGTGCTATTTTTCTTTCTGTTTTTCATTCTGTTTTTGCTTTTTCAATTGATTTTGTGACTTCACATGATCATCAACCTACAGAAAACATAAAATAACAAAGGAAAATAGATAAATATAACATTGGGTTGCCTCCCAACAAGCGCTTCTTTAATGTCAGTAGCTTGACAGTGGACTCTCATGGGGCCTCACAGATACTCAGAGCAATGTTGGAACCTCCCAACACCAAACTTAAGAGTTTGAATGTGGGGGTTCAACACCAAACTTAGAAGTTGGTTGTGGCCTCCCAACACCAAACTTAGAGTTTGACTGTAGGGACTCTGTTTGACTCTGTTTTTAGAGAAGCTCTTCATGCTTCCTCTCCATGGTAACAGAGGGATATCCTTGAGCCTTAAACACAAAGGATTCTTCATTCACTTGAATGATCAATTCTCCTCTGTCAACATCAATCACAGCCTTTGCTGTGGCTAGGAAGGGTCTGCCAAGGATGATGGATTCATGCATGCACTTCCCAGTCTCTAAGACTATGAAATCAGCAGGGATGTAATGGTCTTCAACTTTCACCAAAACATCCTCCACAAGTCCATAAGCTTGTTTTCTTGAATTGTCTGCCATCTCTAGTGAGATTCTTGCAGCTTGTAACTTAAAAATCCCTAGCTTCTCCATTACAGAGAGAGGAATGAGGTTTATGCTTGACCCTAAGTCACACAGAGCCTTCTTAAAGGTCATGGTGCCTATGGTACAAGGTATTGAGAACTTCCCAGGGTCCTGTCTCTTTTGAGGTAATTTCTGCCTAGACAAGTCATCCAGTTCTTTGGTGAGCAAAGGGGGTTCATCCTCCCAAGTCTCATTACCAAACAACTTGTCATTTAGCTTCATGATTGTTCCAAGGTATTTAGCAACTTGCTCTTCAATGACATCTTCATCCTCTTCAGAGGAAGAATATTCATCCGAGCTCATGAATGGCAGAAGTAAATTCAATGGAATCTCTATAGTCTCATTATGAGCCTCAGATTCCCATGGTTCCTCATTAGGGAACTCATTGGAGGCCAGTGGACGTCTATTGAGGTCTTCCACAGTGGCGATCACTGCCTCTTCCTTCTCTCCAAGTTCGGCCATGTGAGTGATGTTAATGGCCTTGCATTCTCCTTTTGGATTCTCTTCTGTATTTCTTGGAAGAGTACTAGGAGGGAGTTCAGTAATTTTCTTGCTTAGCTGTCCCACTTGTGCCTCCAAATTCCTAATGGAGGACCTTGTTTCAGTCATGAAACTTTGAGTGGTTTTGATTAGATCAGATACCATGGTTGCTAAGTCAGAGTGGCTCTGCTTAGAATTCTCTGTCTGTTGCTGAGAAGATGATGGAAAAGGCTTGCCATTGCTAAACCTGTTTCTTCCACCATTATTGTTGTTGAAACCTTGTTGAGGTTTCTGTTGATCCTTCCATGAGAGATTTGGATGATTTCTCCATGAAGGATTATAGGTGTTTCCATAGGGTTCTCCCATGTAATTCACCTCTTCCATTGAAGGTTTCTTAGGATCATAAGCTTCTCCTTCAAATGAAGCGTCCTTATTACTGCCTGGTGCAGCTTGCATTCCAGACAGACTTTGAGAAATCATATTGACTTGCTGAGTCAATATTTTATTCTGAGCCAGTATGGCATTCAGAGTATCTGATTTGTCCCATTGTTCACAGGATTCCTTTCAGAAGTGTACATGAATTGGTTATTTGCAACCATTTCAATGAGTTCTTGAGCTTCTGCAGGTGTCTTCTTCAGATGAAGTGATCCTCCAGCAGAGCTGTCCAATGACATCTTAGACAGTTCAGACAGACCATCATAGAAGATACCTATAATTCTCCATTCAGAAAGCATGTCAGAGGGACACTTTCTGATCAATTGTTTGTATCTTTCCCAAGCTTCACAGAGGGATTCACCTTCCTTCTAAAAGTATAAACTATTATACATTGCTGGAAAGCGCAGGATGTCTACTTTCTAACGCAGTTGAGAGCGCGCTAATTAGGCCTTTGTAGCTCCAGAATATCCACTTTGAGTGCAGGGAGATCAGAATCCATTAGCATTTGCAGTCCTTTTCAGCCTCTGAATCAGATTTTTGCTCAGGTCCCTCAAAAGGGAATAGCATAAGTCTATAGACCTCAGGGTCAACCCCATTGGTCTTGACAGTGTCACATATTTGCAAGAATTCAGCTAAAAATTAATGAGGATCTTCCAATGGAAGTCCATGGAATTTGCAATTCTGTTGCATTAGAGAAACTAATTGAGGCTTAAGCTTAAAGTTGTTTGCTCTAATGGCAGGCATAGAGATGCTTCTCCCATAGAAGTTAGGAGTAGGTGCAGTAAAGTCACCCAGCACCTTCCTTGCATTGTTGGCATTGTTGTTGTTTTCGGCTGCCATGTCCTCTTCTTCTTTGAAGATTTCTGTTAGGTCCTCTACAGAGAGTTGTGCTTTAGCTTCTCTTAGCTTTCGCTTCAAGGTCCTTTCAGGTTCAGGGTCAGCCTCAACAAGAATGCTTTTGTCTTTGTTCCTACTCATATGAAAGAGAAGAGAACAAGAAAATATGGAATCCTCTATGTCAAAGTATAGAGATTCCTTGAGGTGTCAGAGGAAAAGAAAAATAGAAGGAAGAGGTAGAAGAATTCAAACTTATCAAGAAAGATGGAGTTCGAATTGTGCATTGATGAGGAGTGTTAGTCCATAAATAGAAGGATGTGAGAAGAGGGGAAGAAATTTTCGAAAATAAATTAAAAAGATTTTAAAAACATTTTAAAAAAAATACTAATTGATTTTCAAAAACTAAGAGTGGAAAAGAAATCAAGTGAATTTTGAAAAAGATTTTGAAATTAGAAATTAAAAAGATATGATTGAAAACTATCTTGAAAAAGATGTGATTAAGAAAATATGATTGAAAAGATGTGGTTTTAAAAAGATGTGATTGAGAAGATATGATTTGAAAAACAATTTAAAAAGATTTGATTTTGAAAATTAATGACTTGGCTAACAAGAAATTTAAAAGATATGATTCAGACATTAAACCTTTCTCAATAGAAAAGGCAACATACTTGAAATGTTGAATCAAATCATTAATTGTTAGCAAGTATTTTTGAAAATGGAAAGAAATTGATTTTGAAAAAGATTTGATTGAAAAGGCCCAGCTTTTTCTGTGTAATTCCTCTGCTGTATATTCTGAATCTTCAATTCTCTGTATTATTGACTTGAAAAGACACAAATAAATTTTTTTTGAATTTTTAATGATGAGGAATAATCAAAATGCAACTAAAATCAAATAAACAATGCATGCAAGACTCCAAACTTGGAAGTTTGTATACTACTGACACTAACAAAATGAGAATGCATATGAGAAACAACAAAACACACAAGACAAGAGAATTTAAAGATCAGAACAAGGAAATCATCAAGAACAACTTGAAGATTAATGAAGACACATGAATTCGAAAAATGCAAGAAGAACAGAAACATACAATTGACACCAAACTTAAAATGAGACACTAGACTTAAACAAGAAACATAAAATATTTTTGGTTTTTATGATTTTGTAATTTTTTTAGATTTTTTGAAAATTAAGTGGAAAAGAAAATAAAGATATCAAAATTCTTAATGAGAATTCCAGGAATCATGCAATGTTAGTCTAAAGCTTTAGTCTAAAGGAATTAGACATGGCTAGCCAAGCTTCAGCAAGACATTACATTCAAGAGCTAAATTGATGAGAATCAATCAGCTTTGGTGATGATAAGAACATCAGCTTGAAACACTAGAATTCATTCTTAAGAATTCTGAAAAATACCTAATCTAAGCAACAAGATGAACCGTCAATTGTCCAAACTCAAACAATCCCCGGCAACAACGCCAAAAACTTGGTGCACGAAATTGTGATCATCAATGGCGCCATCAACATGGTATGCTCAATTGCAATCTCAACTCTTTATCACAACTTCGCACAACTAACCAGTAAGTACACTGGGTCGTCCAAGTAATAAACCATACGCGAGTAAGGGTCAATCCCACGGAGATTGTTGGTATGAAGCAAGCTATGGTCATCTTGTAAATCTCAGTCAGGCGAATTCAAATGGTTATGGATGATTTATGAAAAAAACATAAAATGAGGATAGAGATACTTATGTAATTCATTGGTGAGAATTTCAGATAAGCGTATGGAGATGCTTTGTCCCTTCCGTCTCTCTACTTTCGTACTGTCTTCATCCAATCCTTCTTACTCCTTTCCATAGCAAGCTGTATGTTGGGCATCACCGTTATCAATGGCTACAGTCCTGTCCTCTCAGTGAAAATGTTCAACGCGCTCTGTCACAACACGGCTAATCATCTGTCGGTTCTCAATCATGTTGGAATAGAATCCAGTGATTCTTTTGCGTCTGTCACTAACGCCTAGCCTTCAGGAGTTTGAAGCTCGTCACAGTCATTCAATCATTGAATCCTACTCAGAATACCACAGACAAGGTTTAGACTTTCCGGATTCTCTTGAATGCTGCCATCAATTCTAAGTTATACCACGAAGATTCTGATTAAGGAATCCAATTCAAGCCTTGTTTGCTTGTAGAACGGGAGTAGTTGTCAGGCACACGTTCATAAGTGAAAATGATGATGAACGTCACATAATCATCACATTCATCATGTTCTTGGGTGCGAATGAATATCTTAGAACAAGAATAAGCTGAATTGAATAGAAGAACAATCGTAATTGCATTAAAACTCGAGGTACAGCAGAGCTCCACACCTTAATCTATGGTGTGTAGAAACTCCACCATTGAAAATACATAAGAACAAGGTCTAGGCATGGCCGAATGGCCAGCCTCCCATGATCTAAGAACTAGACATCCAAAGATGATCAAAAGATCTAAAATGATCCAAATATGAAAATACAATAGCAAAAGGGTCCTATTTGTAGAGAACTAGTAGCCTAGGGTTTACAAAAATGAGTAAATGACATAAAAATCCACTTCCGGGTCCACTTGGTGTGTGCTTGGGCTGAGCATTAAAGCTTTCATGTGTAGAGACTTTTTTTGGAGTTAAACGCCAGCTTTTGTGCCAGTTTGGGCGTTTAACTCCCATTCTTGTGCCAGTTCCGGCGTTTAACGCCGGGCAGTTTTGAGCTGATTTGAAACGCCGGTTTGGGCCATCAAATCTCGGGCAAAGTATGGACTATTATACATTGCTGGAAAGCCCAGGATGTCTACTTTCCAACGCAGGTGAGAGCGTGCCAATTGTGCTTCTGTAGCTCCAGAAAATCTACATTGAGTGAAGGGAGGTCAGAATCCAACAGCATCTGCAGTCCTTTTCACCCTCTGAATCAGATTTTTGCTCAAGTCCCTCAATTTCAGCCAGAAAATACTTGAAATCACAAAAAAATACACAAACTCATAGTAAAGTCTAGAAAAGTGAATTTTAACTAAAAACTAATAAAAATATAATAAAAACTAACTAAAACAAACTAAAAACATACTAAAAACAATGCCAAAAAGCGTATAAATTATCCGCTCATCAATATGATCAATTATGGCTTCGTCACAATCCTCTCTTTGGTGTTCTTGTCAGTTGCCTTCACTTCTTTGATATCAATACTTGGTGGTTGTGTGATTGTTGGAGTGTTTTCTTCATCAAGAGTCTCTTGAATTGGTGGTTCCATGATCCCTTCTTCTATGCAACTTCCTGCTTCACTTGAGTTTGGATCTCCTTGATTGTTTCCCTCACTTTTATGTTCTTCCACTTCCTCCTTCACACTTAACATTTGATTTAGCAGCACTTCCATGTTTTTGAGGGAGTTCTCTTGGTCATTCTAGGACTTCTGTGCTTCCCTTTCATATCTTTCAAGCATGGTTTCAAGCCTTGAGAGGCTTTGGTTTATGGAAGTTTGTGTGGATTGTGAGTTTTGGAAGTGATTTTGTGTCAAGGGATAGTTAAGTGATAAAGAATTTTCAGATGAAAAACTGGGAGGTGAGGTTTGACATCTTTGCATGAATGAATTGAAGGTTTGCTCAAGTGATGATAGCTCATGATAAGTGGAGTATGCATTGTCAAAGGCTTTTTTATTTTGATTCTCCCAAGCACAACTTGAAGAATTGTTGAATTCATCACAGTATGAATCATCTTGTGGTATTGGGGAACAATTTTCCATGTATGCATTGACAACACAATCAAATGATGATGTTCCTTGATAAACAGAAGATGAAACATTGAAATTCCCTTCCCAGCCACAATTTATGTTAGTATCGTAGCAATATGAGTCACTTTGTGGCTCTGGGAAATAGTTCATTTCACTTGATTGTTCATACTCTTGTTGATATGCCCAGCTACCATGAGGATAA
This sequence comes from Arachis duranensis, assembly GCF_000817695.3. Classification (NCBI taxonomy): domain Eukaryota; kingdom Viridiplantae; phylum Streptophyta; class Magnoliopsida; order Fabales; family Fabaceae; genus Arachis; species Arachis duranensis. The sequence goes on from NC_029781.3 coordinate 39,477,272, forward strand.
TGACATAAATCATTTTGTGGTTCTGGTCAATATCTCATGTGATTTGCTTGATTATTTATCATTTCTTGGTGATACTCCCAGCCACCATTAGAATAATGACTTGCATCATTTTGTGGTGGAGGAAAATATCCCATATGATTCTCTTGCTCATCTTGTGTCACTGAAGCAAATCTCCATGGATTGGAGTGCTCAAAATTTGTATTTTCTTGGTGATATTCCCAACCACCATTAGAGATTGGTGATGGTTGATAATATCCCATGAAATTTGTTTGATTATAAGATGAGTTAAACTCCATTTGAATTTTGAAAAACACAACACCAATGAAAATCAAAATTCATATCTCAGAGAAGAATTTCTTAGTGAGGCAATAACTCAAACACCTTGGTGTCAGCTTAAAACAGAGAACAAAAACAATGAAAATTCTTGATCTAGATTCTGAGCCACTTAATCATTGTCGATCTAAATCAATCCCCAACAACGGCACCAAAAACTTGATGGGGGAAAATTGATTCCACACAAACTCACCAGCAAGTGTACCGGGTCACATCAAGTAGTAATAACTCACAAGAGTGAGGTCAATCCCACAGGGATTGATGGATCAAGCAACTTTAGTGGGAGATCAGTTTAGTCAAGTAGACAGTAGTGAATTGAATGAGAATTTATCAGCAAAATGTAAATTGCATAGAATCTAAATTGCAGAAAAGTAAATTGATAGAAACTTAAAGAACAAGGAATGCAAATTGACAGAAGCTTAGATGACAAGAAATGTAAATTGCAGTAAATGTAAAGGAGGCTAGCTGTTGAAAAATTAAATATAAGCAGTAAATCAAAGATAAGAACAATTGCAGAGGAATTAAATTACAGGAAAATCAAATTCAGATCACAACAAACATCAAATGTAAAGTTGTAGAAAGTGGAATTACAGAAAAGGAAATTGTAGCAGAGAAGGAAATTGAAATTTGCATAAGCCAAATCAAATTCAATACTTGAGATGTAAAAATGCAGAAAGATAAAAGTGTATCAAAGAGAGTTTCCTACTCTAATCCTACTCCTAATGCTCTCTAGTAGAGCTAGCCTTCCCTTTTTGATGAAATGAAATTGATGCCTTTATATAGGTTTTACAAAATGAAAATAAAATTGAAATTGAATACAAATTACAATTAAATGAAATTCCTATTCTAACTATCTCTTGTGCCTTTAAGTGATGATAATGGGCTTTGCTTGATTTGGATTTAAAGAAGAATGGATCCGGATGGTTTGATTTAATTGGATAAGTGTGAATTTTGTGAAGCTTGGGTCAAGGGCACTTGTTCCAGTGGAGCGCTCAGTTTGGTTAGTGAACTGAGTGCGACATGCCTTGTCATGCTTCCCTTGCGTGCTTGCAATTCCTCAGCGCTCAGTTGGAAGATGCAACGTATCGCTACACTTGGTGTGAGGTTCCCGCTTCGAACCTTGGTTGCTTTACTTGGTGCCCATTTCCTCAGCGCTTAGTGAAGAGAATAGAACGTAGCGCTACTTTGCTGCCTTGTGAAAGCTTTGCTTTTCTCTTCATAGGCCACGAAAAATGCTTGCTTTGTGAACGCTAGCGTTTATTAATGAGCGCTGACGTGAGTGGAAATTGGCAAATTAAGAATTAATTGAAAGATAGCGTTGTGAGTAAAGTTCTTAACCAGCAAAAAATCCACTCGTCAATTTAGAAAAGGGTTGTCACAAATTTTTAAAATAAAATACTGGGAGTATGAGTCACAGGTCGTCTCCCAACGAGTTGCAGGAAGAAGTGCTATTTTATCAATAAGAGGTTTTCAAAAGGGGTTTTGAATTTGTTGAACAGAAAATTAAAATTAGAGAATTTATATGATATAAATAAAATCTTGACCGGGAGAAGATTAATTGGAAGTTCTATCCTTGTTAGACTTTTATCAAGAGCAATTAATAATTAGTCATTGTTTTAATTTAATTAACCCTCAACGAATGAAGGAAAGTCAAATTAAAAGTCAACTTCTATTCACAAGTCCTAATCATCTCCCTTGAGAAGGATTAGAGTTAGTGATTAACAAGTCAACCAACAATAAACCAATTACAATTGAACTCTCGAGTATTCTAACTCAAGGTTCTCCTTTTAATTATCTCCCAATCAAGTTGGGGAACTACTCACTCATCATAGTTATAGACTTCACAAAATCAATGGGAAAAATAAGAGAATTAAAAATGTGCAGATCTGGAATGCTATGAAACATGTGCAGATCGCGGGCAACCTACCTTTTCCCGCATTGGTCTCTGATCTTATCTCAGCAGTCGGAGTATCCTACAGAGCTGGAGGCACCAAAGCCATTCTTCCACGGGATGATCAGTATGTCCCTAACGGGAGATATCTTTGGCCACAACTTGCCACTACCAGCCAGTCCACAGAGGATGCTGCAGCTCCTCCCCCATCTACTAGTCAGCTGCTGCATCAAATACTGAAGCGGTTGGAAGCACACGAAAAGAAAGCCAAGCTCCGAGAGCGCCGCAACCAATGCCATTTTAACTACCTCAAGGAGCTCCTCACAGGCAATCACAGACCCGATGACGATCCAGGCACTCCGGACTCCACTTCCTTCACCAGCACAGGGAGCCATGATGGCCCCGACTATCGAGACACTGCCACCAGCCCACCATTGTTCCTGACAGATGGCACCGAGGACGGTGCAAAGCCTTAAGTGTGGGGAGGTCGGTCAGTACCTGACTTCCAGAGGTAATTTCCCTTCTCTAACACCAATAAATTAGGATATTTTAGTTAGATTTTCTTTCTTTTATAGAATAGGATAAATGGCATAGTAATAGGATAGTTGCATGCATGTTCTACTTGATTGAAAAGACAATAAGTTTCTTCTAAAAAGCTATCTTTGGAACAAAATTTCACTAATTTTAATCAAAACTCTTATGTTAAAATTTCTTGAAGTTGTATTTGGAACATGATTTTTGAGCTAAAGAACACACAACCTGTGAAAATTTGAGCCTTTATGCATGGTTACATTATTTAACCATAATTATTTTATTCTTGTGTGTTTACTTCTCTATGATTGTAATCTACATTTTGTTTCATCCTATATGTCCAATATTTATTATGTTTATATGCTTGCATGTGATTGAGGCCATTATTTGTTTAAACTCACTTATCCAAATTAAGCCCACCCTTTTTAATTACCTTTGTTAACCACTTTGAGCCTTTTAATCCCATTTGTTCTATATTTTACCACATTACTAACCTTAAGCAGAAAAATAATTGTATATCCCAAATTGAATCTTTGGTTAGCTTAAGATAGAATTGTGTATGCTAGTTAAGTATGGGAATTTGTGGGAACAAAAGTTATTAAGGGAAGGTGTCATGATAATACAATAGGAATTTGGATACATACTCATGTGAAACTATAAGAATTAAAAATCTATGTGCATTGATAAGCTATGTTTATTTTTATAAAATAAAAAAAATTAATAAATAAATAAGGGGACAAAATTACCCCAATGCTGAATTAAAAATTCAAAGATCAATGCACATTTGACAAAATTTGATACATGAGTATAGAATGTAAAAGGGAATTCTGGGTGACTAGGTATGAATTCTAAGGTTATATAAAATATATAGGTTGGGTTAAAGCTGGGTTAATTAAAGATTCAATTTATAAGCTCAATTACAACCTTGAAAAGACCTCATGATGTTTGCATTGGTATATTAACTGTTGTTGATTGGTTAGGAGAAGAACAAAAGTTAGAAAGCATGATTAGAGAAGGATAGAGTGATTACCCTGTACACTAGAGAGATTAGAGCGTACATACATCATCAGTGAGGGTTCAATGCTTGAATTTTCATGTTCCCTACTTTCATGAGCTATCTTCTTGCACTTTTATCTGTCTTTCTGTAAAATGATAGAATTAGTGGAATTTGATTTGTAATTGTTTTGAAGAGCTTATTTACTTTTGATCAAGTGGGCAAGAATCATATAGTTGCATTCATATATATAGGTTGCATTGCATTGCATGAGTTTCTACATGTTCATACTTACTTATCTTATCTCCTTCAATTAAGCATGAGGACATGCTAATGTTTAAGTGTGGGGAGGATGATAAACCACTATTTTATGGTTTATATTGTGTTTAATTGTGTGGTTTATCATAATCCTTACCCACTTATTCATTAATTTAGCATGCATTTATATTTCCTTCCTGAAATTATTACATGATTGAAAACTGCTTCCTAGGGACTTTTAATTATGCATTTTAATTCTCCGTTATTCCATTCGATGTCGTAATCTGTGTGTTAAGTGTTTCAGGCTTTATAGGGCATGAATGAGTTGGAGATTGAAAAGGAAGCTAGCAAAAATGGAAGGAACACGAGAAATTGAGTAGATGACCAGCGAGAAGTGACGCGGCCGCATGGATCACGTGTTCGCGCGAAAGAGAAGAAATCGCAGTGACGCGGTCGCATGGCTCATGCGACCGCGCAAATTGGAAAAGCACAAGTGACGTGGAAGCGTGGATGATGCGACCGCGTGGCAGGGAAAAACGCAAATGACGCGTCCGCATGGATGACACCATTGCGTGAGGAGCGCGATCTGCATAATCTGCAGATTTCGCTGGGGGCCATTTTGGACCTTATTTTGACCCAGTTTTCGGCCCAGAATAGCAGACTAGAGCCAGAGAACATGCAAAAACCAGAACGACAATTCATTCTACACAAAATTTTAGTTTTAGATCTAGTTTTTACTCCTCCTCTAGGTTTTCTCTCTTGAGACATTGATAGTTCTTAGGATTTTATTTTTCTACCACTTTTTGCATTGGGATACTGAGAAGAGTTATTACCTCATCAAGACTTCGTCATTCTAGTTCGTTTTCTTTACTTGGCTTTACTCTTCCATGTCCTTTGCTTGTTAATTTTACCATTGGAATATTTTTAGGATTGTTTAATACAAGGATTATTTTTATTTTTAATTGATTATTTTGATTTTCATTTTCAATGTCTTTCTTCAATTCCCTTTCATATGTTATGAATTTTACATTCACAATGAGCGAGTAGTTCTCTAACTTGATGGGGAGTTGATTGAAAGGAACCCGTGGGTTGGAAGGCTTAAAAGAAAGATTGTAATTGGGTTTATTGTTGGATTGCCCTCTAGTCGCTAACACCAATCCCTTTTAATTAAGTGGGTTGCAACTTGTGAACGGACATAGCATTCCAACTTGTTTGACTTTCCCTTACCTAGTAAGAGATAACTAAACAGGATAACCTTTAATTATCAATTAATCTAGAGATTAATCCAACAATAATGGGGCTTCCAACTAATCAACTCCCAGTCAAGGCTATTATTTACATTATTCAAATTCTCCAATTTTATTTCCTGTTTACTCAACTCAAACCTTTTTGAAAACATCTGATTAATAAAATAGCACACTTTTCTGCAACTCGTTGGGAGACGACCTGGGATTCATACTCCCAGTATTTTAATTTTAACTTTTGTGACACCTTTCTAAATTGATAAGTGGATTTCTGGTGAGTTAAGAACTATACTTGCAACGTATATATTTTAATAATTTTTAATTCACCAATTTTTGCCCTATCAAAGACATAATAAATAATAATAAAAGAGATTAATTAAAAATAAAGATAGTCTATATTAATAACTTGTGAAAATAATCCAATGTCAACTCTGGAGGAATTAAGAATATGGAAGAATAAATGAAAAGTAAATAACAAGCTATAATGACTAGTACGGGAGGTAGACTCTTCTCAAAAGCTAAAGCCAAAAAATCCTCAAAATCCTAATTATGAATGTTTAAGTGAGAAACCTAGGGGAGAAGTAAACTCAGATCTAAAAACTTGAAATTATGTGGAATGAATTGTTGTTCTGTCTCTGCATGTTCTCTGGCTCTAATCTGTGTTTCTGGGCAGAGAACTGTGTTGAAATGCGGCCCAAAAACTCTGCCAACAACTTTTGTAATTCTGCAGATCGCACACGTCACGCGGCCGAGTCATCCACGCGGTTGCGTCACTCAGCATTTCTCGTACCACGCCTGCGTGTCGTCCATGCACTCGCGTCATTCGTGCAGCTTCCAATTCGTGCGGCCGCGTCAGTTACGCGGGCGTATCACTTTGATTTCTTCCATTTCGTGCGGTCGCGTGAGCCATGCGACCGCGTGACTTCTCGCTGCTCATCTCCTCAATTCCTTGTGTTTCTTCCATTTTTGCATGCTTCCTCTTCATTTCTTACGCCATTCCTGCCCTATGAAGCCTGAAACACTTAACACATAGATCACGGTATCGAATGGTACGAAGGAAGATAAAAATATACAACTAAAAGGTCTTTAGGAAGCAAGTTATCAATCATAGAATATTTTTAGGAAGGAATTGTAAATACATGCAAATCATATGAATAAGTGGGCAAAGATTTGATAAAACCACACAATTAAATACAATATGAATCACAAAATAGTGGTTTATCAAGCGCTATGCATTTTGGGCCTTTGGTTGAGCGCTACGTGGTTCCCCTCTTTGAGCCTTGGTGTGAGCACTAGCTTGGTATGTTTTTGGGCTTTAAAGATGTTAATCACTCGTGCTTCAATTTCATGCCAAATACAAATTGTTATATATCGTTAGAAAGCTCTGAATGTCAGCTTTCCAACGCAACTGGAAGCACATCAATTGGACATCTTTAGCTCAAGTTATAGCCCTTTGAAGGTGGCATGGTCATGTTGTCACAAGGCTTAAAGAAAAGCCCGAAAAAGTGAACTAATTTAACGTAGCGCTCCCTTTAATGAGCGCTAGTCTTTGTTTCTTTCATTCATGGTCATGGGCCATACTTTTAAAAGCGTGGCCTAAGGCATCAAAGTGTGCTCCAACTTCAAAGTGTGCTCCAAAACTCTTTTTTTCTCCTTTTTAGCTTATTTTGTGCTTTTTTTGCTTCTTTTTCTTCTTATTTCCTACAAAGTTTATCAAATCAAAAGATCAAAGAAATATACCATTTAAGCACAAAAGAATGCAATATTTAAATACTAATTATCAATTTCTTGTATGAAAAAGCATAGAAAAACATGACATGATGACATGTCATCATAAGGATGTTAAGGTTTCATAGATATTCACTCTTTAGTAAAACAGTCCTTGTGTTCTTTTATTTGAGGCATGCAAAGATCAATCACGACAAATCATAAATAATCAGATCCTAATTTCTTAGCAATTTAATTTCTCTTTAACCTAATTAATCGCTAATTTCTTAATCAATTATTTAAGAAAAGAGATTAAGCACAATTCTGATTTAATTTCAAATAAGATTCAAGAATAGTCCTCAAGTTGAATTATATGTCACTTATCCAAGCTAGTCCTAAACAATTGAAACTTATAACAAAGAATAATTTTCAAAAGTTTTCTACTCCAAATTTTATGTCACTTATTCAAACTAGAGAAATTCAAAATCACAAAGTGTCGCACACACTTTGAAACATCATTCCTAGTTAAATACAAAAGTCGTGAGAAAGAGTTTTCAAGCTAATTCCAATCTTACTTTTTCCAAAACAATATTTATAATTCAAAACGGGGTTAGAATATTTTCTAACAATTCTAAATTTTTAGGGATGAAGAACAAAAACTCAATCATGAAATAGATCAAAGCATAAACCTCAAATAAATAAGACACTTAGATTAGTAATCCATAAAAAGATGAACAGAGCTCCTAAACTTAACAAAGGAGACTAATTGCTCATGATGCAAAGAAAACCCCAAAATTATGAATTCAAAATGGCTGGGCCAGAAGAGTCGAAGAGGAGACACTCATTAAATACTAACTCTAATTTAAGATTCAAAACAAATCAAAATTAAAATAGAATCAAATCTAAACTAATTAATGTTTTTCAAATAGTTTTTCCTCTCAAGTAAAGCTATAGATAATTCTTCATAATTGCCAATAAATACTTTAAATCATGGGCTTTATGCTCTTGCTTCAATAATCAATTCAAATACTCTAAAGGATTGGAGATTAAGGGAGATTTAGCAAGAAATCACAGGCCCTAGGAGTGGTCCATGATGGTGCATGAGGCGTAGCAACTCTTGTGTGAACGCAAGCCCAAAGTGGAGGAATTTGAGGCCTCTGTGTGATGCTACGTGAGGCACAAGGCCAGCCACATGAAGCGTAGGCAAGGGATGTGAGGCACAGCAAGGAAATGTGTGGCGCAATAAGGAAACATAAGGCGCAAGCAAGGGGACGTGAGGCGCAGCAAGGTAGGCAGCCCCTGGGAGGTCTCTGGAGTGCTGCATGAGGCACATGGAGGGAGGCGTGAGGCGCAAGCAACCCCTGGGAAGACTTGTATGCTTGGTTGTCCGTGTATTGCTTATCGCTATTGCTTGTTCTTCTTGCTTCTTGCCTTTGCTTGATTTCTTTCAAAATTTTCTGTAACAAAAGAAATTCACATACTCAAAGTAGTATGTACTAAACCATGAATTGATTACTTAAAATAACATGAATCATTAGCTTATGAACTAAAATTAATAAGAAAAAACTACTAAACATGTGAATATATCGGGTTCTAACCAATAAAAAGTTCTAATCGGCCGAAGGTCAAGTAAATTGCCGCAAAATGATTATGTCTTGTCTTGATGCCAACTCTCAAAGTGGTATTTTTTTTTTTACATTGTAAATACGACTAACATTATATTATGAGTTTTGTGAACCAAGAAAATATAACCGAATAATAATTTTGATGAACTTTTCTCTCCTTTTTTCTCTTTTAATTTCCTTTAACATTATTGGTGGACAAAATTGTGATTCGTACTCTTTGTACTTGTATGAAATTTAATTCGAGATAATAGCTATTTACTATGTGTGGACACAACACCGTTCAACTAACCAGCAAGTGTACTGGGTCGTCCAAGTAATAAACCTTACGTGAGTAAAGGTCGATCCCACAGAGATTGTTGGTATGAAGCAAGCTATGGTCATCTTGTAAATCCCAGTCAGGTAGAGTCAAATGTAATTGGATTAGATATTTAAAAGATAAATAAAATAAAGGGATAGAAATACTTATGTAAATTAATAGTGGGAATTTCAGATAAGCGTATGGAGATACTGTGCCCTTTCTTTTTCTACTTTCCTACTTCTTCCTTCAATCCTTCTTACTACTTTCCATGGCAAGCTATATGTAGGGCATCCGGATTCCCATGAATGCCGCCATCAATTCTAGCTTATACCACGAAGATTCTGATTAAGGAATCCAAGAGATATGCGCCTGGCCTAAGGTAGAACGGAAGTGGTTGTCAGTCACGCGCATTCATAGGTGAGAATGATGATGAGTGTCACAGATCATCACATTCATCAAGTTAAAGTGCAGCGAATATCTTAGAACAGAAATAAATGAAATTTATAGGAAAAGAGTAGTAATTGCATTAAAACTTGATGTACAGCAGAGCTCCACATCCTTAATCTATGGTGTGTAGAAACTCCATCGTTGAAAATACATAAGTGAAAGGTTCAGGCATGGCCGAATGACCAGCCCCCCAAAACGTGATCAGTAGTCTCTTAAGATGAAGAATAAAACAAAACTGAGACCAAAGATGTCTAATACAATAGTAAATTATCCTATTTATACTAGACTAGCTACTAGGGTTTACATGAGTAAGTAATTGATGCAAAAATCCACTTTCGGGGCCCACTTGGTTTGTGTTTGGGCTGAGCTTGATCTATCCACGAGCTGAGGCTTCTTTTGGAGTTGAACGCCAAGTTGTAACGTCTTTTGGGCGTTCAACTCCGGGTCGTGACGTGTTTCTGGCGTTTTACTCCAGACAGCAGCATGGAACTGGCGTTGAGCGCCAGTTTACGTCGTCAATTTCCAAATAAAATATGGACTATTATATATTGTTGGAAAGCTCTAAATGTCGACTTTCCAACTCCGTTGAGAGCGCGCCATTTGGAGTTCTGCAGCTCCAGAAAATCCATTTCGTGTGCAGGGAGGTCAGATTCCAACAACATCAGCAGTCCTTTGTCAGCCTCCTATCAGAGTTTTGCTCAAGTCCCTCAATTTCAGCCAGAAATTACCTGAAATCATAGAAAACACACAAACTCATAGTAAAGTCTAGAAATGTGAATTTATCATAAAAACTAATGAAAACATCCCTAAAAGTAGCTTGAACTTACTAAAAACTACCTAAAAACAATGCCAAAAAGCGTATAAATTATCCGCTCATCACAACACCAAACTTAAATTGATGCTTGTCCCCAAGCAACTGAAAATCAAATAGGATAAAAAGAAGAGAATATACTATAAATTCTAAAATATCAATGAATATTAATTCTAATTAGATGAGCGGGACTTGTAGCTTTTTGCTTCTGAACAATTTTGGCATCTCACTTTTTCCTTTGAAGTTTAGAATGATTGGCTTCTCTAGGAACTTAGAATTTTGGATGGTATTATTGATTCTCCTAGTTAAGTATGTTGATTCTTAAGCACAGCTACTTATGAGTCTTGGCCGTGGCCCTAAGCACTTTGTTTTCCAGTATTACCACCGGATACATAAATGCCACAGACACATGACTGGGTGAACCTTTTCAGATTGTGACTCAGCTTTGCTAGAGTCCCCAGTTTGAGGTGTCCAGAGCTCTTAAGCACACTCTTTTGCTTTGGATCACGACTTTAACCACTCGGTCTCAAGCTTTTCACTTGGGCCTTCATGACACAAGCACATGATTAGGGACAGCTTGGTTTAGCCGCTTAGGCCTGGATTTTATTTCCTTGGGCCCTCCTATCCATTGATGCTCAAAGCCTTTGATCCTTTTTACCCTTGTCTTTTGGTTTTAAGGGCTATTAGCTTTTTTTGCTTGCTTTTTTTCTTTTTCTTTTTTTTTTTGCAAATTTTTTTCTGCAAGCTTTTGCTATTCACTGCTTTTTCTTGCTTCAAGAATCAATTTCATGATTTTTTAGATTATCAATAACATTTCTCTTTGTTCATCATTCTTTCAAGAGCCAACAGTTTTAGCATTCATAAACAACAAGATCAAAAATATGCACTGTTCAAGCATTCATTCAGAAAACAAAAAGTATTGCCACCACATCAATATAAATAAACTAAACTTAAGGATAATTTCGAAATTCATGTACTTCTTATTCTTTTGAATTAAAACATTTTTCATTTGAGAGAGGTGAAGGATTAATGGGATTATTCATAACTTTAAGAAATAGTTACTATTCCGAGGGTTACCTGAAACGTGTAGCTCGGTCGTCTTGGTAAGACCCGAGGTGGGGGTTCTGTGACCCGAGCTTGATGTGCCGAGTGGCTGGTGGTTGTACCTGCAATGACACTCCGATGCTTAAGTTAGCATGGGTTCAAGCAGATATTTAGTAGAATTAGAGTATGAGTTATACCTGGGTGCTCCAGTGTATTTATAGTAGTTGGTCGTGATCTTCCCTGGATAAGATATTCTTATCTTATCTTATCTTTTTGGGAGTTTTATCTCTATCTTTGCGGAACCGCCTTTCCCAGGCCTCTTCGGCCTTTAGGTTTTGGGCTTTGTTCCTTTTGATGGGCCTTCTTAGCCTATTTGTCCGAGGTCCGACCTCAGGCGTGGGCCTTTGGGACGAGGTCGGGCCTTCTATGATCTTGTCCGAGTTTGGGGAGCTCGGTCAGGGTATGAACAGTGCCCCTGCCCGAGTTCGTCCTTTTTTGAGAGGTTGAGCTCCGGCATAGTAGTTTTTTTTCAAATTTTGAAGATGGCCGTTTCAGCATTTATTGCTTGTTACCGTTTTTCCTCGATTTCCGTTCGGGCTCTGTGAAGGCATCATTTATTTGCCCCTTTCCTTATTTTCTTCGTTTATTCTGTTCCCTTTCCATTTTCTGAGTTTTCGCCACCTCTGAGTGCCGCTCCTTCTTTGTTCTTCTTCTCCGATTCTTTCTGTGCGTTTTTCCGGGGTTTCCTCCTCGCTGCCGTTTTCGTTCTCCTTGCGTCGGAGCTCGTCGTCTTCTTCCTTTCTTTCCAGGTTTGTTCTCGTCTTCTTTTTCTTTGCGCACATATGCTTCTGTTTCTTTTTCTTTTTATGCCTGGGTTGCCCCGAAAAGAGGCGCCGCCATTGCTTTGGTTATTTGTATGTGGGGGGGGCTCTTTTCTCTTGGTATTTTGTTTTCGAGTGGCTGCATTTTGAAAGAACTTTGTTTTCTCGTTTTGCTGAACGGGCTTTTGCTGTTTGCCTTTATGTGATTTTTGCTTTTGCTGTTGTATTCTTCTTTGTAGGCAAGATTTTTTATGTCTCGAAAAGTTCTTCAAGCAATGTCGACCAAGATTCCGAGTGGTCTTGGTTGGGTAGATCCTGCTCCTTTAAGAGTCCCTTCTGTGGTAGATACTGAGTATTTAGCTAGGTTTCGTAGGCAATGTAGCATATGTGAGGATAGGGAGTCTGAGAGGGATTATGAGTTAGTAGCTCCGGATTCCGAGGAGAGAGTTTGCTTCCCGCCTTTAGACAGTTCCGAGAAGCTCTTCTTTTACGCCTATGATTGTTTTTTCTCTAAGCTGGGTGTCCGACTTCCTTTTACCGACCTGGAGTCCGAGGTGTTGTGGTCCTGTAACCTTGCCCCTACGCAGCTCCATCCAAATTCCTGGGCATTTTTAAAGCTGTTCCAACTTTTGTGCCAGTTTTTGGGTGTCCCTCCCTCTATTTCTCTTTTTTCCTATTTGTTTGTGTTAACGAGGCCGGGTTCGGGTGGGGGGAAGGTGTCTTGGGTCTCTTTTAGGGCTAACCTGGGGAGGAAGTTCTGTACCCTGTATGATGAGTCTTTTCACGATTTTAAGAACTATTATTTCAAGGTCCGGGCTACTGGGGACGTCCGACCTTTCTTTCTAGA
>NC_029781.3:39496837-39501397 GCF_000817695.3 Arachis duranensis
GCGAAGCAACATATGGCAAAATTTATATCATTTCGAAGCCCCGGATGTTAGCTTTCCAACCCAACTAGAACCGCATCATTTGGACCTCTGTAGCTCAAGTTATGGTCAATTAAGTGCGAAGAAATCGGCTTGACAGCTTTCCAGTTCTTTCATTTCTTCATGAGTTCTCCAACTTTGCATACCTTTTCTTCATTCCCTTGATCCAATATTTGCCTCCTAAATCTGAAATCACTTAACAAACATATCAAGGCATCTAATAGAATCAAGGTGAATTAAATTTATCTATTTTAAGACCTAAAAAGCATGTTTTCACTCTTAAGAACAATTAAAGGAGAATATACAAAACCATGCTAGTTCATTGGGTAAATGTGGGAAAAGGTGATAAAATCCCCTAAATTCAATACAAGATAAACCGTCAAATTGGGGTTTGTCACTTGCACCTCAAAGATCCCTAGCTTCTCCATTACAGAGAGAGGCATGAGGTTTACACTTGACCCTAAGTCACACAAGGCCTTCTTGAAGGTCATGGTACCTGTTCCGAGGGTTACCTGAAACGTGTAGCTCGGTCGTCTTGGTAAGACCCGAGGTGGGGGTTCTGTGACCCGAGCTTGATGTGCCGAGTGGCTGGTGGTTGTACCTGCAATGACACTCCGATGCTTAAGTTAGCATGGGTTCAAGCAGATATTTAGTAGAATTAGAGTATGAGTTATACCTGGGTGCTCCAGTGTATTTATAGTAGTTGGTCGTGATCTTCCCTGGATAAGATATTCTTATCTTATCTTATCTTTTTGGGAGTTTTATCTCTATCTTTGCGGAACCGCCTTTCCCAGGCCTCTTCGGCCTTTAGGTTTTGGGCTTTGTTCCTTTTGATGGGCCTTCTTAGCCTATTTGTCCGAGGTCCGACCTCAGGCGTGGGCCTTTGGGACGAGGTCGGGCCTTCTATGATCTTGTCCGAGTTTGGGGAGCTCGGTCAGGGTATGAACAGTTACTAAACACTAATGATCATGAAGTAGAGACACAAAACATAGATAAACATATAATATAAAAACCGAACAGCAGAAAAGTAAGAACAAGGAATGAATCCACCTTAGTGGCGTCTTCTTCTTGAAGGACCAACAATGTCCTTAAGCTCTTCTATGTCCCTTCCTTGCCTTTTTTGCTCCTCCCTCATTGCTCTTTGATCTTCTCTTATTTCATGGAGAATGATGGAGTGCTCATGATGTTCCACCCTTAATTGTTCCACATTGTAACTCAAATCTTCTAGGGAAGTGTTGAGTCGTTCCCAATAGTTGTTGGAAGGAAAGTGCATCCCTTGAGGCATCTCAGGGATTTCTTGATGATGAGCTTCCTCATGCATCTCTTGAGATCCGTGGAGGGTCTCTCTTGCTTGCTCCATCCTCTTCTTGGTGATGGGCTTATCCTCTTCAACGAGAATGTCTCCTTCTATGATAACTCCAGCTGAGTAACATAGATGGCAAATAAGATGAGAAAAAGCTAGCCTTGCCGTGTTGGAGGGCTTATCGGCTATTTTGTAGAATTCATGGGAGATGACTTCATGAACTTCTACTTCCTCTCCAATCATAATGCTATGAATTATGATGGCCCGATCCACAGTAACTTTAGATCGGTTGCTAGTGGGGATGATGAAGCGTTGAATGAACTCTAACCATCCTCTAGCCACAGGCTTAAGGTCCAGTCTTCTTAGTTGAACCGGCTTGCTTTTTGAGTCTCTTTTCCATTGAGCTCCTTCCACACATATGTCCATAAGGACTTGGTCCAACCTTTGATTAAAATTGACCCTTCTAGTGTAGGGGCATTCATCTCCTTGCATCATGGGCAAGTGGAATGCCAACCTCACATTTTCTGGACTACAATCTAAGTATTTCCCCCGAACCATTGTGAGATAATTCTTTGGACTCGGATTCATACTTTGATCCTGGTTCTTAGTGATCCATGCATTGGCATAGAATTCTTGAACCATTAAGATTCTGACTTGTTACATGGGGTTGGTTAGGACTTCCCAACCTCTTCTTTGGATCTCATGTCAGATCTCCGGATACTCATTTTTCTTGAGCTTGAAAGGGACCTCGGGGATCACCTTCTTCTTTGCCACAACATTATAGAAGTGGTCTTGATGGCTTTTGGAGATGAATCTTTCCATCTCCCATGACTCGGAGGTGGAAGCTTTTGTCTTCCCTTTTTCTTTTTTAGAGGATTCTCCGGCCTTAGGTGCCATTGATGGTAATGGAAAAACAAAAAGATTATGCTTTGACCACACCAAACTTAAAATATTGCTCGCCCTCAAGCAAGAGAAGAAAGAAGAGAAGAAGAAGAAGAAGAAGAAGAAGAAAATATGGAGGAGAGTGAGAGATGGTGCTTCCTCCAAGGTGTAGTAGAGGGGGTTTGTGTTGTGTGAAACTAAAGCAGAATGGAAGGGTATATATAAGGAAGAGGGTGTAGTTTCGGTCATTTAGGGTGGGTTTGGGTGGGGTTTATGGGGAAGAGTGAATGGATGTGAGTGGTGAAAGGGGTAATTGGGAAGAGAGATTAAAGTTGTTGGGAAATGTGTTTTGGGGAGGAGTGTTATAGGATTAGGAGGTAAGGTGGGAATATGTTAGGTGGGGATCCTATGGGGTCCACAGATCCTGAGAGGATCCTGTGGGGTCTACAGATCCTGAGGTGTCAAGGATTTACATCCCTGCACCAATTAGGCATGTAAAATACCTTTGCATACCATTCTGGCGTTTAAACGCCGAGGTGATGCACGTTCTGGGCGTTCAACGCCCAGATGTAGCATGTTTCTGGCGTTGAACGCCAGTTCCATGCTTGTTACTGGCGTTTAGCGCCAGCTTTCCTCAAGGCACATTCCTGGCGTTCAAACACCAGGATGTTGCTTATTTCTGGCGTTTAGCGCCAGATTCATGCTCTGTTCTGGAGTTGAACGCCAGCCAGATGCTCCTTACTGGCATTGAACGCCAGTATGTCCTCCTCCAGGGTGTGATTTTTCTTCTGCTGTTTTTGGTTTTGTTTTTAATTTTTATATTTTTTTTCTTGACTTCACATGATCATGCACCTAATAAAACATAAAAGACCAATAAAGAAATAAAAAAATAAAATTAGATAAAAAAAATTAGGTTTCCTCCCAATAAGCGCTTCTTTAATGTCAATAGCTTGACAGTGGGCTCTCATGGAGCCATAAAGGTGATCAGGTCAATGTTGTAAACTCCCCACACCAAATTAGAGTTTGGACATGGGGTCTTAACACCAAACTTAGTGTTTAGTTGTGGCCTCCTGATGAGCGGATAATTTATACGCTTTTTGGCATTGTTTTTAGGTAGTTTTTAGTAAGTTTAAGCTACTTTTAGGGATGTTTTCATTAGTTTTTATGTTAAATTCACATTTCTGGACTTTACTATGAGTTTGTGTGTTTTTCTGTGATTTCAGGTAATTTCTGGCTGAAATTGAGGGATTTGAGCAAAACTCTGAAAAAGGCTGACAAAAGGACTGCTGATGCTGTTGGAATCTGACCTCCCTGCACTCGAAATGGATTTTATGGAGCTAAAGAACTCCTATTGGCGCGCTCTCAACGGCGTTGGAAAGTAGGCATCCAGAGCTTTCCAGCAATATATAATAGTCCATACTTTATTTTGAAATTGACGACGTAACTTGGCCTTGAACGCCAAGTACATGCTGCTGTCTGGAGTTAAACGCCAGAAAAACGTCATGATCCGGAGTTGAACGCCCAAAACACGTTATAACTTGGAGTTCAACTCCAAGAAAAGCCTCAGCTCGTGGATAGATCAAGCTCAGCCCAAACATACACTAAGTGGGCCCCGGAAGTGAATTTATGCATCAAATACTTACTCATGTAAACCCTAGTAGCTAGTCTAGTATAAATAGGATAATTTACTATTGTATTAGACATCTTTGGTCTCAGTTTTGTTTTATTCTTCATCTTAGGAGGCTATTGATCACGATTCAGGGTGCTAGCCATTCGGCCGTGCCTGAACCTTTCACTTATGTATTTTCAACAGTGGAGTTTCTGCACAACATAGATTAAGGGTGTGGAGCTCTGCTGCACCTCAAGTTTCAATACAATTACTAATACTTTTTATTCAATTCTCTTTTATTCTTATTCCAAGATATACGTTGCACTTCAACTTGATGAATGTGATAATCCGTGACACTCATCATCATTCTCACCTATGGACGCGCGTGATTGACAACCACTTTTGTTCTACTCTAGGCCGGGCGCATATCTCTTAGATTTCCCAACAGAATCTTCGTGGTATAACCTAGATAGATGGCGGCATTCATGAGGATCCGGAAAGTCTAAACCTTGTCTATGGTATTCCGAGTAGGATTCTGGGATTGAATGACTGTGACGAGCTTCAAACTCCTGAAGTTTGGGCGTGATGACAAGCGCAAAAGAATCAAGGGATTCTATTCCAACCTGATTGAGAACCGACAGATGATTAGCCGTGCTGTGACAGAGCATAGGAACGTTTTCACTGAGAGGATGGGATGTAGCCATTGACAACGGTGATGCCTTACATACAA
>NC_029781.3:39503067-39511696 GCF_000817695.3 Arachis duranensis
CTCAGCTTTTGAGGAGGAAAGAATTTATCCAAGAAGGCTGTGACCAGCTTATCCCAGGAGTCCAAGCTATCTTTAGGTTGTGAGTCCAACCATGTTCTAGCTCTGTCTCTTACAGCAAAAGGGAAAAGCATGAGCCTGTAGACTTCAGGATCTACTCCATTTGTCTTAACAGTCTCACAAATCTGCAAGAACTCAGTTAAAAACTGGTAAGGATCTTCAGATGGAAGTCCATAAAACTTGCAGTTCTGTTGCATTAAAGTAACTAGTTGAGGTTTAAGCTCAAAATTGTTGGCTCCAATGGCAGGAATGGAGATGCTTCTTCCATCAAATTTGGATGTTGGTTTTGTGAAATCACCAAGCATTCTCCTTGCATTATTGTTGTTGGGTTCGGCTGCCATCTCCTTCTCTTGTTCGAAAATTTGTGAAAGGTTATTTCTGGATTGTTGTAATTTAGCTTCTCTTAGTTTCCTCTTAAGAGTCCTTTCAGGTTCTGGATCAGCTTCAACAAAAGTGTCTTTTTCCTTGTTCCTGCTCATATGAAAGAGAAGAAAATAAGAAAATAAAGAGGAATCCTCTATGTCACAGTATAGAGATTCCTTTATGTTAGTAGAAGAAGAAAAGAATAGAAGAAGGAAAAATGAAGAATCCAAACACAAGGGATAGACTGGGTTCGGATTTTTGGGTGAAGGGAGGTGAAGAGTAGTGTTAGTAAATAAATAATAAAATAGAAGAAGAGAAAAGAGGGAGAATTCGAAAATTATTTTTTGAAAAGGAGTTAGTAATTTTGAAAATTAAAGATAAGATATAATTAAAATTAAAATTTAAAATTTAAAACAATTAAAAAGAATTTTTGAAAAAGAGATGAGAGATTTTCAAAAATTAGAGATGGAGAAGTAGTTAAGTTGTTTTGAAAAAGATAAGAAACAAACAAAAAGTTAAATAGTTAGTTTAAAAAGACATTAAAGTTAAATTTGAAAAGATAAGAAGGTAAGAAGATAAGATATTTTAAAATCAAATTTTTGAAAATGATAAAATTTTGATAAAGATATGATAAAAAGATAAGATAAGAAAATATGATAGAAAAGGTATGTTTGAAAAAGATTTAATTTTTAAATTTAAAATCCTTTACTTCACTAACAAGAAACTACAAGATAAGATTCTAGAACTTTAAAGATTGAACCTTTCTTAACAAGAAAGTAACAAACTTCAAATTTTTGAATCAATCATATTTATTGTTAGCATAATTTTCGAAAATATGATGTAAGAGATAAGAAAAATATTTTGAAAAATATTTAAAAAAATTCGAAAATTAATAAGAAAAGAGGAAAAGATTTAATTTTTGAAAAAGTTTTGAAAAGATAAGATTTTTAAAATTGAAAATTTGACTTGACTTGTAAGAAACAACTAATTTTTAAAATTTTTGACTAAGTCAACTCAAATTTTTGAAAATTAGAAGAGAAAAAAGAAAAAGATATTTTTTCTTTTTTTTTTTTAATGAGGAGAGAGAAGAACACAAATATGACCCAAAATATAAAAATTTTGGATCAAAACACAAGATGCATGCAAGAACACTATGAATGTCAAGATGAACACCAAGAACACTTTGAAGATCATGATGAACATCAAGAACATATTTTTGAAAAATTTTTAATGCAGAGAAAACATGCAAGACACCAAACTTAGAAATCTTTAATGCATGGACTCTAACAAACGAAAAATGCATATGAAAAACAACAAGCAACATAAAACAAGAAAACATCAAGATCAAACAAGAGGACTTACCAAGAACAACTTGAAGATCATGAAGAACAATATAAAATAAATCTAATCATGCTTTCAAGGATTTGCTTTTCATCTAACAATCAACAAACAAGTGATGCATGAATGCAATTTTCATGAGGACTTCATGGGGTTATGACGGGTTAGGGTAAGGTGAGATAAATATGGCCAAGTGGACTAATGCAATTGAATCCTTAATTAGTTTAAGTTTCCAACTCAACCTATATCAACCAAATCAAAACAAAATGCAATCATAACCTTTCATCATTTCTTGTTCACTAACGCTCATGTATGATTTTCTCAAAAACGTCACATGTGCATTCCTTTATTCGTTTCTATTCCTTTTAGGGTGGCTTTTGCCCCCTTTTGTTGATGATTTTTTTTTTTGTTCAGATTAGAATTGCATATGGTTTAGTAGTTCATACATGAATGCTCCCATTTTCCCAAAATTTTCAATGAATACCCAAATTAAACATTTTCTTTTACTACCAATGTTTCCCAAAAATTCCTCCATACTTAAATGTAACACACTCCTTCAACCTAAGCTAATCAAGGACACAATACAAGGTAAATCATGGTTTTCCGCTTGAGGTTGTGATGTGCTAATATCAAGAACAATGGGGTAAATAAAGCTCAATGGGAGTTAACAATGGTAGATGCAAAGGGTAGGCTATATGGGAAAAATGAGTTTTTAATCAAAGATGGCCTCAGTCATGCTCAATGCAATTCAAAACATCAATCATTGGAAATAAAGAATCACGCAAAACCAAGATTAAAATCATAGAAGAGATATAACACACAATGAACAAAAATATCGGTTAAAAAATGTAACCACTCAATATAGCTCAAAAACTCACAAGGTATTTGTTTTTTACTCTTCTATGTTCCATAGAAATCATTCAAGTACGTTTGAAAACAATTTTCCAAATAAATTCTTTAGAAAACCCAAAATTCTTGGAAATCCTCGTTGTTTTTCACCAAAATTATTTCCTATATGTATATGTATGATGTGATTGATGAAAATTTTTTCAAAATTTCATAGTCCTTTTCCTAATTTTCAACATTCAAAAAGTAACATGAACATTTAGGATTAAAACGAGCTAGGCATAAGCTATTCACATCATTCAATCACAATCCATATATATACTATATACCAAGCAATAAAAAGTACAATATGTATATATACCAAAATGAAAATGCAATACTAGACATAACTAGAAACAACTAATATATGTATACCAAAGTAAAATGTGCATAAGGCAAAGTACTAAAGATATCCACAAGAAGCATAATAAAGACTGAAATTAAACTAAATGACAAGTGTTCGCAGAGAATGTTTACACCCAAAAAATAGTAGATCCTCCCCCTCACTTAAATGATGCACAGTCCTCTGTGCGAAAAATTGGACAGGACTGATTAACTCTGCGAAGCTCCACCGTTTGGCGGTCGTGGGTGGTGATACGGTGATATACAATAATGGCGTTGGACGACTGTAGGGTGGGCTCAACTGCCGGCTCCTCGACTGTCTGAACGGCTGACTCCGCTGCTGTCTGGCCTGTAGACTTCCCAACTGTGGTCTCTGTGCTCTCTGCTCAGGGGACTCGATTGCCTGGCCAGCTTCAGCTACTGGCTCTTACATTCCTAGCTCCTCAGTCTCGAGCTCAGGCTCTGGTGTGTTCGGAAGAGGTGGCCCAGGGTCTCGACCCTCGAACTTCACCATAATCCACTAGAAGCGGCAAGCGTTGCGGCGCTCATAACGGTGAAGAGTCTCCAAGATCTCCCGACCCAGCTCATAGGTTGTCTGAAGTCGGGGTGTGGGCACAGGAGGTGCTGGAGGTGTTGAGGGCTCTGCTGAGGATGATGGTGGCTCAGTGGTCTTGCTATAAAATGCTACAATAGAAATGTAAATGAAACCCTAAGAGGGCAATCTACTCTACACTACTCCTACTCCTAAAACTAAAAAAACTATGTAAATTAGCTCCAATATCTTCCTCCTTTGATATGTGTTGAATTCTCCTTCATATAGCATTCCAAAACAGCATTCCAGCATTCCCAAATGGGCCAAGAGGCCTTGGAAATCGCGAAGCACGTGTTTCATTAATGCAATCACGTGCAGGGACCTGTGTGGACGCACAGATGTGTGCATACGCATACCCGGCTGAAGTTGACCTGTGCTTACGCACAGGTACTCGTGCGCACGCACACATGGAAATTCTTTCTTGTGCGCATGCACACTTCGCTGTGTGTGCTTTTCCATGTTTTCTCCCTTGTACATGCTCTCTTTCACTTTTCGCTATCTATTCTTGCCTCTAAGGCCTGAAATCACTCAACAAGCATGTCATGGCATCGAATGGAATAAAAGTGGAATTAAATTGCTCATTTCAAGTACAAAATTGCATGTTTTCACATTTAGGATCAAATTAGGGGCAAAACACAAATGTATGCCATTTTGGTGCTTAAGTGTGAATTTATATGATGGAATCCATTCAAATCAAGTCGGAATATATCAAAAAATATGGACTCATCACTTTCCATGCTCACTTAGAGATTACGAGTTTAAATTTCACTCATAACTTTAATAAAAAAAACTACTGCATTGAGTAAACAACAATATTACAAAATCAGCACAATTTATTATTTTGAAAAGTGTTAAAGGGATAATAGAATTTATTATTTTTGACCAGCAATTAGTCATTAATATTTAAAAATATAATCTAAAAATATTTAAAAATATTGAATAAAATATAGTATTAAGCGCTGAAGTAAAAATATTGGGTTGCTAAATAATGGCCAATAAAAATTAAACTTACAAGTTTTAAGATTTATTATTCAGCTAATATACAAAATAAAAAATGCTACGTATGAAAGTAAAAGTGGATTCTCTGAATTTTTCTTTATTTATTTAGTAAAATATAATCTTTTATTATTAAATATGTTTTTCACTATTAAATATCTTTTTTATACTTTTTTACGCTACTTAAAAAATATAAAATAAATCTAATCATGCTTTCAAGGATTTGCTTTTCATCTAACAATCAACAAACAAGTGATGCATGAATGCAATTTTCATGAGGACTTCATGGGATTATGACAGGTTAGGGTAAGGTGAGATAAATATGGCCAAGTGGACTAATGCAATTGAATCCTTAATTAGTTTAAGTTTCCAACTCAGCCTATATCAACCAAATCAAAACAAAATGCAATCATAACCTTTCATCATTTCTTGTTCACTAACGCTCATGTATGATTTTCACAAAAACGTCACATGTGCATTCCTTTATTCGTTTCTATTCCTTTTAGGGTGGCTTTTGCCCCCTTTTGTTGATGATTTTTTTTTTTGTTCAGATTAGAATTGCATATGGTTTAGTAGTTCATACATGAATGCTCCCATTTTCCCAAAATTTTCAATGAATACCCAAATTAAACATTTTCTTTTACTACCAATGTTTCCCAAAAATTCCTCCATACTTAAATGTAACACACTCCTTCAACCTAAGCTAATCAAGGACACAATACAAGGTAAATCATGGTTTTCCGCTTGAGGTTGTGATGTGCTAATATCAAGAACAATGGGGTAAATAAAGCTCAATGGGAGTTAACAATGGTAGATGCAAAGGGTAGGCTATATGGGAAAAATGAGTTTTTAATCAAAGATGGCCTCAGTCATGCTCAATGCAATTCAAAACATCAATCATTGGAAATAAAGAATCACGCAAAACCAAGATTAAAATCATAGAAGAGATATAACACACAATGAACAAAAATATCGGTTAAAAAATGTAACCACTCAATATAGCTCAAAAACTCACAAGGTATTTGTTTTTTACTCTTCTATGTTCCATAGAAATCATTCAAGTACGTTTGAAAACAATTTTCCAAATAAATTCTTTAGAAAACCCAAAATTCTTGGAAATCCTCGTTGTTTTTCACCAAAATTATTTCCTATATGTATATGTATGATGTGATTGATGAAAATTTTTTCAAAATTTCATAGTCCTTTTCCTAATTTTCAACATTCAAAAAGTAACATGAACATTTAGGATTAAAACGAGCTAGGCATAAGCTATTCACATCATTCAATCACAATCCATATATATACTATATACCAAGCAATAAAAAGTACAATATGTATATATACCAAAATGAAAATGCAATACTAGACATAACTAGAAACAACTAATATATGTATACCAAAGTAAAATGTGCATAAGGCAAAGTACTAAAGATATCCACAAGAAGCATAATAAAGACTGAAAGTAAACTAAATGACAAGTGTTCGCAGAGAATGTTTACACCCAAAAAATAGTAGATCCTCCCCCTCACTTAAATGATGCGAAAAATCGGACAGGACTGATTAACTCTGCGAAGCTCCACCGTTTGGCGGTCGTGGGTGGTGATACGGTGATATACAATAATGGCGTTGGACGACTGTAGGGTGGGCTCAACTGCCGGCTCCTCGACTGTCTGAACGGCTGACTCCGCTGCTGTCTGGCCTGTAGACTTCCCAACTGTGGTCTCTGTGCTCTCTGCTCAGGGGACTCGATTGCCTGGCCAGCTTCAGCTACTGGCTCTTACATTCCTAGCTCCTCAGTCTCGAGCTCAGGCTCTGGTGTGTTCGGAAGAGGTGGCCCAAGGTCTCGACCCTCGAACTTCACCATAATCCACTAGAAGCGGCAAGCGTTGCGGCGCTCATAACGGTGAAGAGTCTCCAAGATCTCCCGACCCAACTCATAGGTTGTCTGAAGTCGGGGTGTGGGCACAGGAGGTGCTGGAGGTGTTGAGGGCTCTGCTGAGGATGATGGTGGCTCAGTGGTCTTGCTATAAAATGCTACAATAGAAATGTAAATGAAACCCTAAGAGGGCAATCTACTCTACACTACTCCTACTCCTAAAACTAAAAAAACTATGTAAATTAGCTCCAATATCTTCCTCCTTTGATATGTGTTGAATTCTCCTTCATATAGCATTCCAAAACAGCATTCCAGCATTCCCAAATGGGCCAAGAGGCCTTGGAAATCGCGAAGCACGTGTTTCATTAATGCAATCACGTGCAGGGACCTGTGTGGACGCACAGATGTGTGCATACGCATACCCGGCTGAAGTTGACCTTTGCTTACGCACAGGTACTCGTGCGCACGCACACATGGAAATTCTTTCTGGTGCGCATGCACACTTCGCTGTGTGTGCTTTTCCATGTTTTCTCCCTTGTACATGCTCTCTTCCACTTTTCGCTATCTATTCTTGCCTCTAAGGCCTGAAATCACTCAACAAGCATGTCATGGCATCGAATGGAATAAAAGTGGAATTAAATTGCTCATTTCAAGTACAAAATTGCATGTTTTCACATTTAGGATCAAATTAGGGGCAAAACACAAATGTATGCCATTTTGGTGCTTAAGTGTGAATTTATATGATGGAATCCATTCAAATCAAGTCGGAATATATCAAAAAATATGGACTCATCACTTTCCATGCTCAGTTAGAGATTACGAGTTTAAATTTCACTCATAACTTTAATAAAAAAAACTACTGCGTTGAGTAAACAACAATATTACAAAATCAGCACAATTTATTATTTTAAAAAGTGTTAAAGGGATAATAGAATTTATTATTTTTGACCAGCAATTAGTCATTAATATTTAAAAATATAACCTAAAAATATATTATTAAATTATTAGACTAAAAAATTAGATTGATGGATAAAATTAATATCAACAAAATTAAATAAATTTTACTACTCCTTGAATATATATTATTATTATTTTTTATCAATAACTATCCAACCATATTTAAAAATATTGAATAAAATATACTATTAAGCGCTGAAGTAAAAATATTGGGTTGCTAAATAATGGCCAATAAAAATTAAACTTACAAGTTTTAAGATTTATTATTCAGCTAATATACAAAACAAAAAATGCTACGTATGAAAGTAAAAGTGGATTCTCTGAATTTTTCTTTATTTATTTAGTAAAATATAATCTTTTATTATTAAATATGTTTTTCACTATTAAATATCTTTTTTATACTTTTTTACGCTACTTAAAAAATATAAAATAAAAAATTACATTTTATCAAACAATTAAAAAAAAATCTATTTCCCTATAAAAACCAACAAGATGAAAAATCACATTTGATCAAACAATTAAAAAAAATCTATTTCCCTATAAAAACCAACAATGTACAAAAAAAATATAGTACATGATTTTAATTAGTTGTTGCCGTCATTACGGTAGAAATTGTGGCAATTAAAGTACATTTTTCCAACTTTTACATCACAGGACATTAGGACAATAATAAAGGAGCAGGGTAATAGTTGAACAGATTGAGGAGATTTAATCACTAAACAAGCTGAATTTCAATTTAAAACCATGATTAATCTTGGTTGATAAAGGACACAACTTGGTTGAGCAAGAGCATAGCATTGTCACACGTTGGTTTAAACATGTGGAACACGTGACCCTCATCTTTGGCTTCAACAACTTGTGCAACTCCACCCCAACCATTCTTCTCAAGAACCTCCTTGTAGAAAAAACCCCTATCCCTCAACAAATCTTTCTCAGCAACCAAAACAAGAACCCTCTCACACGCCAACTTCCCAACATTCGGATCCTTATCCGGGTTTATAATCGGGTCGTCGGATCCACTCGTCGTCGGGCACGAAAACCGCCACAAACCATCCACCTTCTCCGCTGCTTCCGCATGGTACGCCTCCGATCCGATCCTCTCCGATCCCCAAAAATAAGGATGCACCAACACAATCCCTTCAATTTTCAAACCCGGTAACCTTTCCGACCCGACCCAAACTCCCAAATAATGAGCAATATTCGCACCCGCACTGTCGCCGGCG
>NC_029781.3:39511720-39516442 GCF_000817695.3 Arachis duranensis
GTCGGCATGCGAAGCAATCCATTTCAGCGCAAGCCATGAATCTTGGTGTGCAGCGGGGACGGGGTGTTCCGGTGCTCTTCTATAGTGAACGGAGACGCCAACGGCGCCAGCCTTGGAAACAACGGAGTTTAGGAAGTTATGGTAGTTGGCTGAGAAAGGCGTTTCGATGCAGAACGCTCCTCCGTGAAAGTAAACAAAGAGAGGAAGCTTGTTCTTTGTTGTCTGGTTTTCGGTTATTGATTTCGGAAGGAAAAGGCGTGCGGAGATTCCTTCTTCTTGTGAGATCACTACATCTTTGGATTCAACGTTTGTTACGGGGTCCAGCGACGGAGGAACAACGTCTTCGCCGGCAAGCCTCTCCACGCGGCCGTTTTTGTAGACTTTCATGATCGGTGGGAGGTCGTAGGCTAGTTCCTCATTGGTGTCAATGCTGGTCGAAGTTGATGATGAATCCATGGTGGATGACGATGAAGAAGAAGAAGAGCACCGTAGAAACTTTGAAGATGCGAGATTCAATGAGGAAAAAGAAGGAAGGTTTCTTGGGATGGGTAGAGATAATAATGATTGGGTATTGGAGTTTGATTTTGTTGGGATTTGAAGATATTTGTTTAGTGTGTGTACAGCGATGATGCTTGACCTTATCATCATCTTTTGTTTTTTTAATTTCCTCGATCATGTATCCACATTTCGCATATAAAAAAGGCAAGGGGCAAAAGCTTATATCATTGGGATTCTACTTTCTAGTAAATATTTAGACAATTACTCATGTGCGGTTGTATTTATATAAAATTAATAGTTAATAATTAATAAAGACAACAGCGTTGAGTTTAAATAAAAAAAATCTATTATTATTATTAAATTTATACTTAAAAATTGTGTTGGTTAAATTTGAGATTGGTTATAACTTTTTTTTTATTTTTTATTATTTTTTATTTGATTTTTTTTTCTTTCTTTATCTATCATTATCATCATTATTATCCTCATCATTTGGTTATTGTCAACATTATCCTCTTCTTTTTATATGTAAATATTATTGTTTTATTCACTTTGAATTCGTCTTTTTCTTATACACAAATATCACTATTTCATTCTCTTTCGAATTTTATATTTTTTTTGCTTGATTTCGTTGCATGTTTTGCAATTTTTTTCACTTATACTTTTTCCGATTAAAATCTTTAAAATTTCAACTCAAATTTTCGTGAAATCAATTCTTAGTTTTAGTATATCATTTAGTTGTACATGACATAATAAATTTACAACTCAAGTCTTCATGAAATCAGTTCTTAGTTCTAACGCATCATTTAGTTGAAAACAACATTATTTGTAAATGGTACACGAGTCTTTAATAAATGATACAAAAAATCTTTAAATAATCACAAGTCCAAAACCTAGACTCACTCAACGAACAAAACACATTCAAATGTATTTAAGATTAAAAAAATCACATCAATTTATTACAAATGACATATAAAAGACTAACAATTATATCAGTGATAACAGAAACTGATACATGCTCGAAAAGATAATTTGGGCAATCTAAGACAAAAAGGCAGAATAAAAATTTCACACTTTCAGAGGGCCCTATCACTAGAGCACGTGCAAAGAAGTTCATGGAGAGCTTTAGAAACTTGGCAGCATTTATGCAAGAGGAATTACATCAAGTTCTAATCAAGAAAAATGGACAAGACCCATTGGGCTAAGTCAGGACAACAAGAAACTCAATAATGCTTTCGAAATTTAGTGGGAGGCATAATTTATCATTAATTTTTGAATTTTTAGGCTTTTGTTTTAGTTTATTTTGCATTTAGAGTTTGTTAGAAGATTTGTTTTAGTTTTGATTTGTTTAGTAGTATTTTTAGAAATTTTAAATTTAAATCGAATCTAATTTATTCTATTAACATCAAATCTGATTTAAATTAGTTATCTTATCTTCTCATTTAGTTAGTTTGTTAGGGGATTTTTAAACACCTTTGATGAGACTATATACACAACTTTTGATGAATAAACTTTCAATTGTTTTAAGCATGTGTTATTGTGTGATTAAGTGAGGTGAGTGATTTACTTCACTTGTTGAATGAAGAAGATTGAAGGATCTAACCTAAGGTGATTCTGCATGGTAGTTTTTTCAATTTTAGCCCTTTGATCTAGGTTGTCAATGATAGGTTCTTTGAAAGTCTAGTAGGTGATGACATGTTATCATGTCATGTTTTTCTATACTTTTTCAAATAAGAAATTGATGATTAGTGCTTAAATATTGAATGTTTTTGTGCCTAAATGGTATATTTCTTTGATCTTTTGATTTTATAAACTTTGTAGGAAATAATAGAAGGAGAAGCAATAAAGGCACTAAAAAGAAGAATCATACTCCCATGGTGGCAAAAGAGTTGGAAACAAACTCAAAGAGGCTTCTGAGTTAAGCAAAGAGGATTTGCAACCCTGACCTCTTCACATTCCAACAAGAATAACTTGAGCTACAAAACTCCAAATGAAGTGATTTTAGTGGCATTGGAAAGTAGACATCTAGATCTTTCCATGCATATATGGCACTACGTAGTGGACACTAAATCTGAGGGAGAAAACTTACCCCGAAAGTGCATAGATGAACATGGTATCAACCTGCAGTAAAGCTAGTTGACCTCTTCACCTTCCAAGGAATATAACTTAAGCTGTGGAGCTTGCAATGATGCGCTCTCAATTGCATTGGAAAGTAGACATCCAGAGCTTTCTAACCATATATAATAGTATGGGGTGAATGGTGAGCGAAATTGTTACTCATGCTTAAATTGTTGTTCGAAATTGATTGTCCCTGGTAATGGCGCCAAAACCTGGTGCACAATACCATGGTCCAAACATAACTTCACAACTTCGCACAACTAACCAGCAAGTGTACTGAGTCGTCCAAGTAATAAAACTTACGTGAGTAAGGATCGATCCCACAGAGATTGTTGGTATGAAGCAAGCTATGGTCATCTTGTAAATCCCAGTCAGGCAGAATCAAATGTGATTGGATTAGATAATTAAAAGATAAATAAAATAGGATAGAAATACTTATGTAAATTAATGGTGGAAATTTTAGATAGGTGTATGGAGATGCTGTGCTCCTCCTGAATCTCTGCTTTCTTACTGCTTTCGTCCAATCCTTCTTACTCCTTTCCATGGCAAGCTGTATGTAGGGCATTACTGTTGTCAATGGCTACATCCCATCCTCTCAGTGAAAAAGGTCCAAATGCTCTGTCACAGCACGGCTAATCATCTGTCGGTTCTCAATCAAGTTGGAATAGAATCCCGTGATTCTTTTGCGTCTGTCACTAACGCCCAGCCTTCAGGAGTTTGAAGCTCGTCACAATCATTCAATCCCGGAATCCTACTCGGAATACCACAGACAAGGTTAGAATTTTCGGATTCCCATGAATGCCGCCATCAATTCTAGCTTGTACCACGAAGATTCTGATTAAGGAATCCAAGAGATATGTGCCCGGTCTAAGGTAGAACGAAAGTGGTTGTCAATAACACGCGTTCATAGGTGAGAATGATGATGAGTGTCACGGATCATCACATTCATCAAGTTGAAGTGCAACGAATATCTTAGAACAGGAATAAATCGAATTGGATAGAAAATAATAGTAATTGTATTAAAACTTGAGGTACAGCAGAGCTCCACACCCTTAATTTATAGTGTGTAGAAACTCCACCGTTGAAAATACATAAGTGAAAGGTCCAGGCATGGCCGAATGGCCAGCCCCCATGTGGTCACAAGACCGAATGATAAAAAACTCAACAGTCAAAAGATGTCTCAGACACTAGTGAAAAGTTCTATTTATAATAAACTAGCTACTAGGGTTTACAGAAGTAAGTAATTGATGCATAAATCCACTTCCTGGGCCCACTTGGTGTATGTTTGGGCTGATTTTGATCTATCCACGAGCTGAGACTTCTTTTGGAGCTGAACGCCAAGTTGTAACGTGTTTTGGGCGTTCAACTCCAGTTCGTGACGTGTTTCTGGCGTTTGACTCTACACAGCAACATGGAACTGGCGTTGAGCGCCAGTTTACGTCGTCTAATCACGAATAAAATATAGACTATTATATATTTCTGGAAAGCTCTGGATGTCTACTTTCTAACGCCATTGAGAGCGTGCTATTTGGAGTTTTGTAGCTCTAGAAAATCCATTTTGAGTGCAAGGAGGTCAGATTCCAACAGCATCAGCAGTCCTTTGTTAGCCTCCTATCAGAGTTTTGCTTAGGTCCCTCAATTTCAGCCAGAAATTACTTGAAATCACAGAAAAACACACAAACTCATAGTAAAGTCCAGAAATGTGATTTTAACATAAAAACTAATGAAAACATCCCTAAAAGTAACTAGATCATACTAAAAACTACCTAAAAACAATGCCAAAAAGCATATAAATTATCCGCTCTTCACAACACCAAACTTAAATTGTTGCTTGTCCCCAAGCAACTAAAAATCAATTAGGATAAAAAGAAGAGAATATACTATAAATTCCAAAATATCAATGAATATTAATTCTAATTAGATGAGCGGGACTTGTAGCTTTTTGCTTCTGAATAGTTTTGGCATCTCACTTTTTCCTTTTAAGTTTAGAATGATTGGCTTCTCTAGTATTACCACCAGATACACAAATGCCACAGACACATGACTGGGTGAACCTTTTCAGATTGTGACTCAGCTTTGCTAGAGTCCCCAGTTAGAGGTGTCCAGGGT
>NC_029781.3:39516579-39516818 GCF_000817695.3 Arachis duranensis
AACAAGATCAAAATTATGCACTGTTCAATCATTCATTCAGAAAACAAAAAGTATTGTCACCACATCAATATAATTAAATTAAATTTAATGATAATTTTGAAATTCATGTACTTCTTGTTCTTTTGAATTAAAAACAATTTTTTTATTTAAGAGAGGTGAAGGGTTTATGGAATTTATTCATAGCTTTAAGGCATGGTTACATACTAATGATCATGAAGTAGAGACACAAAACATAGATA
>NC_029781.3:39520416-39521369 GCF_000817695.3 Arachis duranensis
CGTAAGGTTTATTACTTGGACGACCCAGTGCACTTGCTGGTTAGTTGTGCGAAGTTGTGTAATGCCATGGTATTGAGCTACCAAGTTTTTGGGGTTCATGTCTGGGGATTATGAGAGTTGTGAAAAGTATTGTTCACAATTTCGCGCCATCAAGTTTTTGGCGCCGTTGCCGGGGATTGTTCTAGTTTTGAGCAAGCTTTTGGTAACATCAGTGCCAAGATCCGGCAACAACACCAAGTTTTTGGCACCGTTGCCGGGGATTGTTCTAGTTTGGACAACTGACGGTTCATCTTGTTGCTTAGATTAGGTATTTATTTTTTTTCGAAATTCTTGAAGATGAATTCTAGAGTTTCATGATGATTTGTTGAAGTCTGGCTGGCTGAGAAGCCATGTCTAATTTCATTGGTCTGAGGTTTCAACTCATCATCACAAGAGCTTGTTGATTTTTATCAATCTTGCTTTTGGAGCAGTGATCTGCTAAGGCTTGGCTGGCCTTTGGCCATGTCTAGTGTTTTGGACCGAAGCTTTCCTTGAAAGCTTGGCTGGCTGTGAAGCCATGTCTAATTCCTGGACCGGAGTCTTAGACTAGCATTGCACTGATTCTTGGAATTCTCATTGAGAATTTTGATATCTTTTTCCACTTAATTTTCGAAAAACACAAAAAAATTTAAAAAAATCATAAAATCCAAAAAAACATTTCTTGTTTGAGTCTAGTGTCTCATCATAAGTTTGGTGTCAATTGCATGTTTATGTTCTTATTGCATTCATTCATGTGTCTCAAGGATCTTCAAGTAATTCTTGATGATTTTCGTGCTCTAATCTTTGAATTCTATTGACTTGAGTGTCTTGTGTGTCTCATATGCATTTTCATTTTGTTAGTGTCAGTAGTATACAAACTGCTAAGTTTGGTGTCTTGCATGCATTGTTATTTGATTCTTATTGCATTTTGATTT
>NC_029781.3:39521575-39522149 GCF_000817695.3 Arachis duranensis
GTTTAAACGCCAGCCAGGGTACCTGGTTGGGCGTTTAACGCCCAAAAGGGTAGCATTTTGGGCGTTAAACGCCAGAATGTGCACCATTCTGGGCGTTTAACGCCAGGATGGCTAGAAGGGAAGATTTTGTTTTCAAATCAAATTTTTTTTTTAGTTTTCAAAATCTTTTTAAAATCAAATCTTTTTCAAATCAATTTTCCAATCAAATCTTTTTCAAAACCAATTTCTTTCCATTTTTAAAGATACTTACTATCAATTAATGATTTGATTCAACATTTCAAGTATGTTACCTTTTCTGTTGAGAAAGGTTTAATGTTTGAATCATATCTTTTCTTGTTAGTCAAATTTTTAATTTTCAAATCAAATCTTTTTAAAATGTTTTTCAAATCATATTTTCTCAATCACATCTCTTTAAAACTAATCATATCTTCTTAACCACATCTTTTTCAAAATAGTTTTCAATCAAATCTCTTTGATTTCTAATTTCAAAATCTTTTTCAAAAATCACTTGATTTCTTTTCCCTTTCCATTTTCGAAAATTAAGTAATGTTTTTCAAAAATGTTTTCAAAATTT
>NC_029781.3:39524892-39525541 GCF_000817695.3 Arachis duranensis
TCAAACTCTAAGTTTGGTGTTGGGAGGTTCCAACACGGTTCTGAGCATTTCTGAGGCTCCATGGGAGTCCTCTGTCAAGCTAATGACAATAAAGAAGCGCTTGTTGGGAGGCAACCCAATGTTTTATAATTAACTATTTTCTTTTGTCATTTTCTCTTTTTTGTAGGTTGATGATCATAAGAAGTCACAAAAACAATGAAAAAAGCAAAAACAGAATGAAAAACAGGAAGAAAAACAGCACACCCTGGAGGAAGATGCTGCTGGCATTTAAACGCCAGTAAGCCTAGCAGTTGGGCGTTTAACGCCCAGTCTGGCACCATTCTGGGCGTTTAACGCCAGAAAGGGGCACCAGACTGGCGTTAAACGCCAGTAAAGGGCAAGAACCTGGCGTTAAACGCCAGGAATGGGCACCAGCCCGGCGTTTAACGCCAGAAATGGCTCAAAACGTGAATTTTGATGCCATTTGGTGCAGGGATGACTTTTTCTTGACACCACAGGATCTGTGGACCCCACAGGACCCCACCACCACTCTCTCTCTTCTTCCCCCATTCACCAATCACCTAAACAACACTTCTCCCCCTCTTTGGCCGAATACAACACCATCTCCCTCTTCCTCATTTCTTCTTCTTCTACTCTCTTCTTTCTTCTT
>NC_029781.3:39525641-39526907 GCF_000817695.3 Arachis duranensis
GGGTCTCAGTGTATTCTGCGATGAAGTCGGCTAGGTACTGAGATTTTATGGCAGTCCGGGCTTCATAGTGGAGGTCGAACTTGGACAGTTCCACCGCCCATTGTAGTATTCGTCCTGCCAGGTCTGTTTTTTGTAGGATATGTCTCATGGGTTGATTTGTCCGGACTTTGATGGTGTGGGCTTGAAAGTAGGGACGGAGCCTCCGAGCTGTGAACACTAGGGCGAAGGTGAATTTTTCTATTTTCTGATAGTTTAGTTCGGCCCCTTGTAGTGCCTTGCTTACAAAGTATATGGGGTGTTGTCCCTGGTCATTTTCTCGTATTAATGCTGAAGCGACTGCCCGATGTCCAACCGAGAGGTATAGTACGAGCTCTTCTCCTTTTAAAGGTCGGGTTAGGATCGGTGGCTGCCCGAGGAATTCCTTGAACTCTTGAAAGGCTTTTTCGCACTCCGGGGTCCACGAGAAGGGTTTCCCTTTCTTTAGGAGTGAGTAGAGAGGTAGTGATTTTATCGCTGATCCTGCCAAGAATCTTGATAGGGCGGCCAGCCTTCCATTCAGCTGTTGTACTTCTTTGACACACGTCGGGCTCTTCATATTGAGTATCGCTTGGCATTTGTCCGGGTTTGCTTCGATGCCCCTTTGAGTCAACATGAAGCCTAAGAACTTTCCGGCTTCTGCGGCGAAGGTGCACTTCGTCGGGTTGAGTCTCATGTTGTGTTTTCTGAGGGTGCCGAAGACACTGGTGAGGTCGGTCAGCAAGTTTCTGTCTTCTTGTGTCCTTACCAGCATGTCGTCGACGTACACCTCTAGTTGTAGTCCGATGTGCTCTGAGAACACTTTGTTCATTAGCCTCTGGTAGGTTGCCCCTGCGTTCTTCAGCCCGAAGGGCATTACTACGTAGCAGTAGTTTGCCCTTGGGGTTATGAACGAGGTCTTTTCTTGGTCGGGTCCGTACATCGGGATTTGATTGTATCCTGAGTATGCGTCCATGAAGGAGAGATATCTATAGCCTGAGGCTGCGTCTACTAAGGCGTCGATGTTTGGTAGTGGATATGGGTCTTTGGGGCAGGCTTTGTTGAGATCCGTGTAATTGACGCACATCCTCCATTTTCCATTGGGCTTTTTCACCAGGACCACGTTTGCGAGCCATAGGGGGTATTTTACTTCCCGAATGAACCCTGCATCTAGTAAAGCTTGTACTTGTTCTTCTATTGCTTGCACGCGCTCAGGCCCGAGTTTCCGGCGTCTTTGTTGGACAGGTCTGG
>NC_029781.3:39528021-39532448 GCF_000817695.3 Arachis duranensis
GTTTGCTAGTCCCATGATGGCTGCTTCGGTGGGCAAGTGTTGTATGTCCAGGCAGGCTTTGTTGAATCGCTCCATGTATTCTCGGAGAGTTTCTTGGTTACCTTGTTTGATTCCGAGTAGACTGGGGGCATGTTTCGTTTTGTCCTTTTGAATAGAGAACCTTGTCAGGAATTTTTTGGTTAGGTCTTCGAAGCTGGTGATTGATCTTGGTGGCAGGTTGTCGAACCACTTCATGGCTGACTTGGTGAGAGTGGTGGGGAAGGCTTTGCACCGAATCGCGTCGGAGGCGTCGACTAGGTACATTCTGCTTCTGAAGTTGCTGAGGTGGTGACTTGGATCGGTGGTGCCGTCGTAGAGATCCATATCGGGTGGTTTGAAGTTCTGCGGTACCTTCTCCTTCATGATCTCTTGCGTGAAGGGATCATGGTTGCATTCGGGGGTGGTGCCGCGTTCTGTCCGGTCTTTCAGATTGGCCTCTATTTTCCGTAGTTTTTCTTCTAATTCTCTGCGCTTTCGAGCCTCCCTTCTCAGATCTTGTTCAGTTTCTTTCTGCTTTTTTATGTCCTCTTCGAGTTGTTTCAGTCGGTTTTGTTGTGCCCGGACTGCTTCTAAAATTTCCGAGTTCTTTTCTTTTTCGGAATTTTGCGGATCTTTGTTTGGGAGTGATGTCTTTGGGCGATTCTGTTTGTTTCCTCCTGGAGTGCGTGGTGATAGAGGGCTGTCCGGTCGTTCTCCGGTGTCAACTTCGTCCCCTTGTTCTGATGCAGCGTGGTTATTGTTGGAGGGGTCGTCCGCCATAGTAGAGGGATGACTTCCAGGTCCCCGGCAACGGCGCCAATGTTCCGGGGGTTACCTGAAACGTGTAGCTCGGTCGTCTTCGGAGAGGCCCGAGGTGGGGGTCAGGGACCCGAGCTTGATATGTGGAGTGGTTGGTGGTTGTACCTGCAATGACACTCCGATGCTTAAGTTAGCATGGGTTCAAGCAGATATGTGTAGAGTGTGGAATGTATGTCATACCTGGGTGTTCCAGTGTATTTATAGTAGTTGGCCGTGATCTTCCCTGGATAAGATATTCTTATCTTATCTTATCTTTTGGGAGTTTTATCTCTATCTTTGTGGAACCGCCTTTCCTAGGCTTTTTCGGCCTTTAGGTTTTGGGCTGCGTTCCTTTTGATGGGCCTTTTTAGCTTTGTTGTCCGAGGTCCGACCTCAGGCGTGGGCCTTGGGACGAGGTCGGACCTTTCATGGATTTTGCCGATTTGGAGGAGCCCGGTCCGGGTATGAACAGTTTTCATTCTTCTTCCTCTTTCTTTTCTCTTGATTTTGCTAGAAAGCTTTCGGTCTTCAACCAATTGGTTAGTTATCTTGGAAAAGAAACTCTCCATAATTGGATCTGCTCTGAGCCTTGGAAGAGGAATGAGGAGATCATGCTAGAATTGCTTTCTCACATTGGATTAGGTTGGGGGTTGGATGGATATCGTGACATGTAATCCTACCAATACTTTGATCTATGAAGGTGTGTGGTATAATCAGTGACCAAACTTCATCTCTTCTCATGAGAAATTAAATCAAGAAATTGGGAAATTGTTCAAGCTTAGAGAGATTGGGTTGCCAAGGAATTGGGATCCAATCACCTAAGATTGCCAAGGAGATCAATGAATGCATTTATTGAGGAAGAGATGAAGATGAACTTGATCGGGAGAATGCAACATCTCCTAAGCCCAATGAATTCCCCATCTCTGATCTTACCCATTCTCTTTATTTTCTGTTATTTACTTTCATGCTCATCTCCCCAATTCCCCATTTAATATTATGCAAATTTATATTCCATGTCATTTATCTTTCCCGCCTTTAATTTTCTACAATGCTCACTCAATTTGGCTTAGCTGGACTAGAATACTTCTCTAATTAAAGTTGCTCGACCAATCAATCCCTGTAGGATTTGACCTCACTCTATTGTGAGTTTTTATTTGACGACAATTCGGTATACTTGTCGAAGGGAAACTTGTTGAGAGACAAGTTTTCGTGCATCAAGTTTATGGCGCCGTTGCCGAGGATTGATTTTGTATTGACAATGATTAAATTAGAGGATAACTAGATTGAGCAATTTTCTTTTGTTTCATTTATTTTGTTTCTGTTATTTACTTTCAGTCTCAGCCATTTTCATTTATTATTTTCTTTTGTTTTATTTTCTCAGTTAATTTACAACTCTGTCAGCTAATCCACTAACTGTTTGATAAATTGCTTCACTCACACTAACAGTAACCTTAACAAGAGTGATTTCTTCACTTTTCTCTTGCTTGTATAATCTGCTAATTGTATGACAGGTAGAAGAAGAGGAGCTTCAACCTCCTTTGAATCTAAACCTGAGAGGACCTTTCTTAGATTAAAGAGGGAAGCAAGAGGGAAGAGGGTCATTGGTACTAAGGAAGAAGAGGAGGATTTTGAGACAGACATGGAGGAGAACATGGAAAACCAACATGAGGAGAAGACATACAACTGTGCCAGAGAAGGTCCAATAGATCATGCTGGGCAGAAGAGAAGAGTTCTAGGTTCTTATATTAACCCAAATCTTGGAAACTGTGGAAGTAGCATCCAAAAACCAACCATACAAGCCAATGACTTTGAACTGAAGCCCCAGCTCATCACCTTTGTCCAGAACAACTGTTCATTCGGAGGAGGTGCCCAAGAAGACCCTAATCAACATTTGACCACCTTCCTAAGAATATGCAATACAGTGAAATCTAATGGTGTTCATCCTGACACCTATAGATTTCTTTTGTTCATCCCGACACTGAGAAAAATCCGAGAAGAGAAGCAAAGAAGGTGAGATGGGAGGAATGTAAGATGGTCACTATAAGTGATGGGGAGAATTTGGAAGAAGTGAAAAAACCATCAGGGCACCTCCAAGGTGGTTCAAGAGCGCATCCAGACGAGAAAGACCAAGGAAGTGAGCCTACACAAAGAAAACAGCTAGAGGAGAAGGAAGTATTGAACCCCTATGCACTTAGAGCACCATTTCTCCAAAGACTCAAAGGTGGTGTAGAAGGGAAAGTATACTCAAGATTCCTCGACATGTTTGCATCTCTCCATGTAAACATACCATTCATCAAGGCTCTCCAACAAATGCCCTCATACATTAAGTGTATGAAGGAGCTGCTAACCAAGAAGAATTTACTGAAGGGTGGGCAAACGATAGTGATGAATAAGGAGTGCAGTGCCCTTCATTCAAACAGAGTTGCTTACAAAAAGGAAGGACCTAGGGAGTTTTCACATTCCCTGCGCTATAGGTGAAACTAGGATTGATAGAGGACTTTGTGACCAAGGAGCAAGCATCAACTTAATGCCATTATCCCTCATGAAGAAGCTCCAAATCAATGAGCTGACACCGACAGATGTAATCATACAATTGGCTGACAAAACTCAAAGGCAAGCAATAGGAGTGGTTGAAAACGTGTTGGTGAAGGTTGGGAACTACTTCCTTCCCACATATTTTGTTATCCTGGAGATGGAAGAGAGTCACATCCATCCAATCATCTTGGGGAGACCGTTCCTAGCCACGGCCAGAGCACTTGTAGATGTGAAGCGAGGAGAGCTAATATTGAGGATACATGATGAACAACTTATCTTCAATGTCTTCAGACCCTCACAAGAAGCAGAGCAAGAAAACCATGAACTAAAGGATGATTATAACATGACACCTCTGGAAGAAACAAGCAAGGAAACACAAACAGGGCATCTGGAAACCCCAAGGGTTGATAAACAAGATAGTCAGATGCTACAACAGCCAAGGAAAACCCAGGGGGAGCTGAACCCACAGGAGCTAGCTGAGACCAGCAACAAGGTGTTCCTTAGAAGAGAAGCAACCAGGAGTAAGGAATCACCAGAGGAAGGGAGAAAAAAGATGCCAAGAGGATGGAGGAACAAAAAGATCCCTATAGAGAACTTCTCTCCAGGAGATAAAGTGATATCTGCCCATCATCCAATAATCCTACCTCATCTCCCCACCATTCTATCTCAGCTACCTCAGCTGTATACCATTGATGAGCGGATATTTTGTACGCTTTTTGGGGGTAATTTCATGTAGATTTTAGCATGTTTTAGTTAGTTTTTAGTAGAATAATATTAGTTTTTAGGCAAAAATCATATTTCTGGACTTTACTATGAGTTTGTGTGTTTTTCTGTGATTTCAGGTATTTTCTGACTGAAATTGAGGGAGCTGAGCAAAAATCTGACTTAGGCTGAAAAAGGACTGCTGATGCTGTTGGATCCTGACCTCCCTGCACTCGAAATGGATTTTCTGGAGCTACAGGAGTCCAATTGGCGCGCTCTCAACGGCGTTGGAAAGTAGACATCCAGGGCTTTCCAGCAATATATAATAGTCCATACTTTGCGCGAGGATAGACGACGTAACTTGGCGTTAAACG
>NC_029781.3:39534771-39535930 GCF_000817695.3 Arachis duranensis
TGGATCAGGCTAATGAATTCAATTAGCAATTAGATTTTCTAACTCAGCAGCTAGCCGAATTCAAGGAAATTTACAGGAAACAAGAATGGCTAACAGGAACATGGAAGTACAATTAAAGCAAACAGAAAAGCAACT
Source organism: Arachis duranensis (assembly GCF_000817695.3). Taxonomy (NCBI): domain Eukaryota; kingdom Viridiplantae; phylum Streptophyta; class Magnoliopsida; order Fabales; family Fabaceae; genus Arachis; species Arachis duranensis. The sequence continues at coordinate 39,534,907 of NC_029781.3, forward strand.
GTCAAGACAAATAACAGAAGAATGTCAAGCAGTTCAATTAAGAAGTGGGAAAACATTAAATACCTCACTTCAAAGCAGCAGGAAGCCAAGAAATGAACAGATGTCTACTCAAAATACCTCTGAGGACAATCAGAGCCCAAAGAGGAATGATGCTGGTGCTGAACGCCCAAACCATGCTTATTCCTGGCGTTCAACGCCAGAAACAAGCATGGATCTGGCGTTGAACGCCCAAAAGGAGCATGGTTCTGGCGTTCAAACGCCAGTAACAAACAAGGAAGTAGCGTTTGACGCCACTCCAGCTCCCACCACTAGCATTCAAATGCCAGTAGAGAATCAGTCACATACAAGTGCTGACCTTTCTAAAAAGGCTTCCCAACCCACTTCTATAGATAATAAAACTGCAGCAACTAAGGTTGAGGAATACAAAGCCAAAATGCCTTATCCTCAAAAACTCCGCCAAGCGGAACAAGATAAGCAATTTACCCGCTTTGCAGACTATCTCAGGACTCTTGAAATAAAGATTCCGTTTGCAGAAGCACTTGAGCAAATACCATCTTATGCTAAGTTCATGAAAGAGATCTTAAGTCATAAGAAGGATTGGAGGAAAACTGAAAAAGTTTACCTCACTGAAGAATGCAGTGCAGTCATTCTAAAAAGCTTACCTGAGAAGCTTAAAGATCCTGGGAGCTTTATGATACCATGCACATTAGAAGGTGTTTGTACCAAGCAAGCTTTATGCGATCTTGGGGCAAGTATCAATCTAATACCTGCATCTACTATCAGAAAGCTTAGTTTGACTGAAGAAATCAAACCAACCAGGATATGTCTTCAACTTGCTGATGGCTCCATTAAATACCCATCAGGCGTGATTGAAGATATGATTATCAAGGTTGGGCCATTTGCCTTTCCTACTGACTTTGTGGTGCTGGAAATGGAGGAGCACAAGAGTGCAACTCTCATTCTAAGAATGCCTTTCCTAGCAACTGGCCGAACGCTCATTGACGTCCAAAAAGGGGAAGTAACC
>NC_029781.3:39536098-39536467 GCF_000817695.3 Arachis duranensis
AAGGTGACACTTTTCCTGTAATCATAAGCTCTACCTTAGAGCCACAGGAAGAGGAAGCACTAATTCAAATGCTAAGGACACACAAGACTGCTCTTGGGTGGTCCATCAGTGATCTTAAGGTCATTAGCCCAGCCAGATGCATGCACAAAATCTTGTTGGAAGATGACGCCAAGCCAGTGGTTCAACCACAAAGGCGGCTGAACCCAGCTATGAAAGAAGTGGTGCAAAAAGAGGTCACTAAATTACTAGAGGCTGGGATTATTTATCCTATTTCTGACAGCCCCTGGGTGAGCCCTGTTCAAGTTGTCCCTAAGAAAGGAGGCATGACAGTGGTTCATAATGAAAAAAATGAACTGGTTCCTACAAGAA
>NC_029781.3:39538917-39539935 GCF_000817695.3 Arachis duranensis
GAGGAATTTAGACTCAATGCTTTCGAGAATGCAAAAATTTACAAAGAGAAAGCAAAAAGATGGCATGATAAGAAATTGTCATCCAGAGTCTTTAAACCAGGACAAAAAGTTCTGCTATTCAACTCTAGGCTCAGATTATTCCCTGGGAAGTTAAAATCCCGGTGGAGAGGTCCATATGTGATCACAAGTGTATCACCATATGGATACATAGAACTTCAGGATAGTGACTCTAACAGAAAGTTCATTGTCAATGGACAAAGAGTTAAACACTATCTTGAAGATAATTTCGAGCAAGAGTGCTCAAGACTGAGATTACATTGAAGATCAGTGACAGTCCAGCTAATGACGTTAAAGAAGCGGTTGCTGGGAGGCAACCCAGCCATTTTAAAGTTTATCTACTGATTAAATAAATTTTCTTTTCTTTACAGGTTTGAGTCCAAGTATCTTCAAAGGTGAATTAGTAATTGATTGAAGTCCCAAGAGTTACAGAGAAATTTGGAAGCTCACTGGCATGAAAAAGCCAGTAAGAAATACTTTGGGCGTTAAACGCCCAAAAGAAGCACCCACTGGGCGTTTAACGCCAGTAAGGGTAGTCTTCTGGGCGTTAAACGCCAAGAAGAAGCATCTTCTGGGCGTTAAACGCCAGAAAGATGCACCTTCTGGACGTTTAACGCCAATCTGCTAGCATTCTGGGCGTTTAGAAAAACGCCCAGTAAAGAAGGACCTCCTGGCGTTAAACGCCAGGAAGAAGCATCACATGGGCGTTGAACGCCCAGGAGAAGCAACATCTGGGCGTTAAACGCCCAAACCATGCACCATGTGGGCGTTTAACGCCAGGATGGTGGGTGGAGGTACAATTTCATTTTTCTTTGCATTTTTTTCAAAATTTTTATGTTTCAATTCATGATTTCTTGCATAAACATATTTTAAATTATCACTTTCAATTCCAAAAGTTTTTATCCTAATTTCTAAAATCCAATGATTGCAAATTTTTTAGATTTATCTTAACCCAAAAAAA
>NC_029781.3:39543622-39553062 GCF_000817695.3 Arachis duranensis
GACCCTTACTCACGTAAGGTATTACTTGGACGACCCAGTACACTTGCTGGTTAGTTGAACGGAATTGTGCTCTGAGCAAGTAATCAGTTAGTTAAATTAGTTCTCCTTGGCACATGCCAAGGAGCCATTAATTAAAGATCACAATTTCGTCCACCAACCATCAGTAAGATCCTCTCCTTAAAACATGTAGAGATTCTCAATGAAGCAACTGGATATAGATTCACTACGAGAGGGGAAGACTTGAGGCACTATCAACCACCTTGACGAAGGCCAACCGTCAAGCTAATGACGTTAAAGAAGCGCTTCTTGGGAGGCAACCCATGTTTTATATCCTTATCTTTATACCTTTAATAGTAGTTAATAAAGCAAGATTCATGAATTTTGAATCAACTTTGACAAATACTTAGGTATACCTTTGTATTCAACATATAGTGGACAAAAAGTTTGGTGTTTGGTACACGAAAATTACACTCACACTATGTAATTCTGCACAACTAACCAGCAAGTGCACTGGGTTGTCCAAGTAATACCTTACGTGAGTAAGGGTCCGATCCGACGGAGATTGTTGGTTTAAAGCAAGCTATGGTTATCTTATTATTCTTAGTCAGGATACCAATAGCGTTATTTAGCCTCAATTGTAAAAAGTGAAAGAGCATGAAATGAGTAATTGTTACGCAGTAATGGAGAGTGTGTTTGAGTTTTGGAGATGCTTTGTCTTCTGAATCTCTGCTTTCCTACTATCATCTTCTTCACGCACGCGAGGTTCCTTTTATGGCAAGCTGTGTGTTGGTGGGTCACGGTTGTCAATGGCTACCATCCGTCCTCTTAGTGAAAATGGTCCAGGTGCGCTGTCACCATACGGCTAATCATCTGTCGGTTCTCGATCATGTTGGAATAGGATCCATTGATCCTTTTGCGCCTGTCACAACACCCAAAACTCGTGAGTTTGAAGCTCGTCACAGTCATCCAATCCCTAAATCCTACTCGGAATACCACAGACAATGTTTAGACTTTCCGGATTCTCAAGGATGCTGCCAATGGATTCTAGCTTATACCACGAAGACTCTGATTAAGGAATCCAAGAGATATTCATTCAATCGAAGGTAGAACGGAGGTGGTTGTCAGGTACGCGTTCATAGATTGAGAATGGTGACGAGTGTCACGGATCATCACATTCATCATGGTTAAGTACGAATGAACATCTTAAAGAGAAACAAGCGTTTTTGAATATAAAACAGAAATAATTGCATTAATTCATCGAGACGCTACAGAGCTCCTCACCCCCGACAATGGAGTTTAGAGACTCATGCCGTCAGAGAATACAAAGTTCATATCTAAAAATGTCATGAGGTACAGAATAAATCTCTAAAAGTTTTTTAAATACTAAACTAGTAACCTAGGATTATAGAAAATGAGTAAACTCAGATAGATAGTGCAGAAATCCACTTCTGGGGCCCACTTGGCGTGTGCTAGGGCTGAGACTTAAGCTTCTCACGTGCCTGGATTGTTTCCGGAGTTAAACGTCAGGTTGTAACCTGTTTCTGGCATTTAACTCCAACTTGCAACCTGTTTCTGGCGTTCAACGCCAGAATGCAACATGGAACTGGCGTTAAATGCCAGTTTATGTCATTTATCTTCGAGAAAAGTATGAACTATTATATATTGCTGGAAAGCCCTAGATGTCTACTTTCCAACCCAAGTAAGAGCGCGCCAATTGAACTTCTGTAGCTCCAAAAATTCAATTCCGAGTGCAGGAAGGTCATAATCCAACAACATCAGCAGTCCTTTTTCAGCCTGAATCAGATTTTTGCTCAGATCCCTCAATTTCAGCCAGAAAATACCTGAAATCACAGAAAAACACACGAACTCATAGTAAAGTCCAGAAATATAATTTTTGCATGAAAAGTAATAAAATCATACTAAAAAGTAGCTAGAACCTACTAAAAACTACCTAAAAATAATGCCAAAAAGCGTGTAAATTATCCGCTCATCACAACAAGAAACTTAAAATCAAATAGGATAAAAAGACGAGAATATACTATAAATTCCAAAATATCAATGAAGCTTAGTTCTAATTAGATGAGTGGGACTAGTAGCTTTTTGCTTCTGAACAATTTTGGCATCTCACTTTATCCTTTGAAGTTTAGAATGATTGAAATCTATAGGAACTCAGAATTCAGATAGTGTTATTGATTCTCTCAGTTTAGTATGTTGATTCTTGAACACAGCTACTTTATGAGTCTTGTCCGTGGCCCTAAGCACTTTGTTTTCCAGTATTACCACCGGATACATAAATGCCACAGACACATAACTGGGTGAACCTTTTCAGATTTTGACTTAACTTTGCTAAAGTCCCCAATTAGAGGTGTCCAGAGTTCTTAAGCACACTCTTTTGCTTTGGATCACGACTTTAACCACTCAGTCTCAAGCTTTTCAGTTGGACCTGCATGCCACAAGCATATGGTTAAGGACAGCTTGATTTAGCCACTTAGGCCTGGATTTATTTCCTTGGGCCCTCCTATCTATTGATGCTCGAAGCCTTGGATCTTTTTTACCTTTGCCTTTTGGTTTTAAGGGCTATTGGCTTTTTCTGCTTGCTTTTTCTTTTTCTTTTATTTTTTTCTTTTGTTGTTTTTTTTCCGTAAGCTTTTTATTCACTGATTTTTCTTGCTTCAAGAATCAATTTCATGATTTTTCAGATTATCAATAACATTTCTCTTTGTTCATCATTCTTTCAAGAGCCAACAACTTTAACATTCATAAACAACAAGATAAAAAATATGCACTGTTCAAGCATTCATTCAGAAAACAAAAAGTATTGCCACCACATCAATATAATTAAACTAATTTCAAGGATGAATTCGAAACTCATGTACGTCTAGTTCTTTTGTATTAGAAACATTTTTTTTAAGAGAGGTGAAGGATTCATGGAATTATTCATAGCCTTAAGACATAGTTACTAAATACTAATGATCATGTAGTAAAGACTCAAAACATAGACAAACATATAGCATAAAACCAAAAAACAGAGAGATAAGAACAAGAAAGTTGATGAATGAATCCACCTTAGTGAGGGTGGCGCCTTCTTCTTGAAGGACCAATGGTGTTCTTGAGCTCCTCTATGTTTTTGAGCTCCTCTATGTCTCTTCCTTGCCTCTGTTGCTTGATCCCTAGTGATTTTGGTGCTCCTATCTGTAGTTGCTCCTAATAATTGTATGGAGGAAAATGTATCCCTTGAAGTATCTCAGGGATTTCTTGATGAGGGAATTCCTCATGCTCTTGTTGAGGTTCATGAGTGGGTGATGAGCGGATAATTTGTATGCTTTTTGGCATTGTTTTTAGTATGTTTTTAGTATGATTTAGTTAATTTTTAGTATATTTTTATTAGTTTTTAGTTAAAATTCACTTTTCTGGACTTTACTATGAGTTTGTGTGTTTTTCTGTGATTTCAGGTATTTTCTGGCTGAAATTGAGGGTCCTGAGCAAAAATCTGATTCCGAGACCAAAAAGGACTGCAGATGCTGTTGGATTCTGACCTCCCTGCACTCGAAGCGGATTTTCTGGAGCTACAGAAGCCCAATTGGCGCGCTCTCAACGGCATTGGAAAGTAGACATCCTGGGCTTTCCAGCAATATATAATAGTCCATACTTTGCCCAAGATTTGATGGCCCAAACCGGCGCTCAAAGTCACCTACAGAAATTCCAGCGTTAAACGCCGGAACTGGCACACTAGTTTACTATTAATAGGATCTTTTGACATTGTATCTGGACCTTTTGATGACCTTATGACATTTTTACATGTTTTCTTCCACATCATGAGTCTCTAAACCCCATGGTTGGGGGTGAGGAGCTCTGCTGTGTCTTTATGGATTAATGCAATTACTACTGTTTCTCATTCAATCATGCTTGCTTCCATTCTAAGATAATACTTGTTCTTAATCCGGATGAATGTGATGATCCGTGACAATCATCATCATTCTCAACCATGAACGTGTGACTGACAACCACCTCCGTTCTACCTTAGATTAAGTAGTTATCTCTTGGGTTCTTTAACCGGAATCTTCGTGGTATAAGCTAGACTGATGGCGGCATTCAAGAGAACCCGGAAGGTCTAAACCTTGTTTGTGGTATTCTGAGTAGGATTCAATGATTGAATGACTGTGACGTGCTTCAATCTCCTGAAGGCGGGGCGTTAGTGACAGACGCAAAAGAATCACTGGATTCTATTCCGGCCTGATTGAGAACCGACAGATGGAATGCCGTGCCGTGACAGGGCATTAGGAATCGTTCCAATGAGAGGATGGGAGGTAGCCATTGACAACGGTGAAACCCTACATACAGCTTGCCATGGAAGGAGACTTGCGTGACTGAAGAAGAAGACAGTAGGAAAGCAGAGATTCAGAAGATGGAGCATCTCCAAACCTCAACCTATTCTCCATTACTGCAAAACAAGTAATCATTTCATGTTCTTTTGCTTTTCACAATCAATCCTGATAATTTCTGATATCCTGACTAAGATTTACAAGATAACCATAGCTTGCTTCAAGCCGACAATCTCTGTGGGATCGACCCTTGCTCACGCAAGGTATTACTTGGACGACCCAGTACACTTGCTGGTTAGTTGTGCGGGATTGCAAAAGTGTTATTGCAATTTCGTGCACTAGTGGGCTCTCTTGATGTGCAGTCAAATGCTCTGCTTATGAGCTATGGGCCCTTGAGATGAATCTCTCCATCTTCCATGACTCGGAGGTGGAAGCTTTTGTCTTCCTTTTCCTCTTTCTAGAGGTTTCTTCGGCCTTAGGTGCCATAAATGGTTATAAAAAAACAAAAAGCTATGGTTTTACCACACCAAACTTAGAATGTTTCTCGTCCTCGAGCAAAAGAAGAAAGAATAGAATAAGAAGAAGAAGATATGGAGAAGAGGGAGAGAGGTGTGGGTTTCGGTCAAGGGGGGAAGAGAGGGTAGTGTTGTGTGAGAATGAAGAAGAGAGGAGTGGGTAGGTGGGGATCCTGTGGGGTCCACATATTTTGAGGTGTCAAGGATTTCTCATCCCTGCATCTTTTAAGCGCATAAAACGCCCTCTGTATGCAATCCTGGCATTTAACGCCAGACTGTAGCTTGTTTCTGGCGTTAAACGCCTAAATGTAGCCTGTTTCTGGTCTTTAACGCCAGCCTGATGCTTGTTGCTGGCGTTAAACGCCAGCTTGGTGCTTGTTTCTGGCGTTAAATGCCAGACGGATGCATGTTTCTGGCGTTTAAATGCCAGACAGCTCTTCCTCCAGGGTGTGCTGTTTCTTCTGCTGTTTTTGATTCTGTTTTTAACTTTTGCAATATTTTTGTGACTCCACATGATCATAAACCTAATAAAAACATGAGAGAACAATAGAAATATAGATAAATAAAGATTAGGTTGCCTCCCAATAAGCGCTTCTTTAATGTCTTTAGCTGGACTATTACTAAGCTTTAATCTAGTCTCAGTCTTGAGCTTTCTTGCTCAACATTTCCTTCAAGATAATGCTTGACTCTTTGTCCATTAACAATGAACTTTTTGTCAGAGTTACTATCATGAAGCTCTGCAAACCATGGTGCTTCCTGAAAGGAAAAAAGTTGCTCATCCGGAAAGGTTTCAGAGATCTCAGTAAGAGGAAGGGACGTCCTTTCTACTGGTTCTATTCGAGACAGGTGATCTGCTACTTGGTTCTCTGTCTCTTTTCTGTCTCTTATTTCTATATCAAACTCTTGCAGAAGCAACACTGACGTTAGGATTTTTGCCAGTAAAGAATTTCATAAAAACAGTCGCGTTGTAGATATAGTCTCTAAACCGACAAAAATCCCTTCGTACAAACATTTTGGTTGTCACAAGTAACAAACCCCTTTAAAATTGATAACCGAGTATTTAAACCTCGGGTCGTCTTCTCAAGGAATTGCAGGGAGGTATGTTCTTATTATTGGCTATGAAAAAGGTAAAATTGGGGTTTTGGATGTAAGGTGGGAATATATTATATGACAAGTAAAATAAAATAATAATAGCTGTAAAATAAACCTTTGGCAAGGTAAAAGAACTGGAGGTCCTTTCCTAGTTATCCTTATCAATTGTGATGAGAATTGGATTTTTCTCCCACTTTGTTAACCTCTAACTATGAAGGTAAGTTAAGTGGATGAATTCCAATTTTCAATCAACAATGAGTTTGATAACTCTAGAGTCACCAATTATTTAACCAAAGCCAAAAGGAAAGAAAATTGAAACTGCTGGAATAAAAATGCCTTCAGATGGGAGGTAATAATCATGTAATTAAAAGAAAGCAATAATAATTGAAATATCTCAAATAATATTAATTCAAAGAAAATCATAACATGAAAAAGTTCATAAATTTAATTGGAAAAATAAATAAAAATAAAGAACCTGGGATTGAGAGTCACTCCTAAAACTAAGAGAAGTCCTAAATCCTAATCCTAAGAGAGAGGAGAGAACCTCTCTCAAAACTAATCTAAATCATGAGAAGTGAATTATGAGAGCCTCCTATGAATGGATGCATTCCTCCACTTTATAGCCTTTAATCTGTGTTTTCTGGGCCGCAAACTGGGTCAGAAATAGTCCAGAATTCGCTGGTTTCGAATTTGGCCATGCTGGATTTTCGTCATTGCGACACGGCCGCATGGATCACGCGGTCGCGTCGCCTAGCGTCAGGGAAACTATATCATATTATATATCAAATCGAAGCCCCGGACGTTTGCTTTCCAACGCAACTGGAACCGCATCGTTTGGACCTCTGTAGCTAAAGTTATAGGCGTTTGAGTGAAGAGAGGTCAGGCTGGACAGCTTAGCAATTTCTCCAACTTCTTGCATTCCTTCCTCTTTTGCATGCTTTCTTCCCATCCTCTGAGTCATTCATGCCCTATAATCTCTGAAAACACTTAAGACACATATCAAGACATCTAATGGTAATAAGAGAGGATTAATAATAAGCAAATATAAGATCAAAGAAGCATGTTTTCAATCAAAACACATAATTAGGAAGGAAATATAAAACTATGCAAATAGTATGAATAAGTGGGTAAAGAGTTAATAAAAACCACTCAATTGAGTACAAGATAAACCATAAAATAGTGGTTTATCAACCTCCCCACACTTAAACATTAGCATGTCCTCATGCTAAGCTCAAGAGAGACTATAAAGATGAAGAGGAATGGTAGAATGTATGAAATGCAACCTATCTATATAAATGCAACTACATGCAAAATGTTTCTACCTACTTGATTAAAAATAAACAAATCTTTCAAGAACAAATATAAACTGGATTTCACTAATTCAAATCATAAAAATGAAGCACAAATAGACTTGTAAGAAGAAGATAGCTTATGAAAGCAGGGAACAAGGAATTGAGCATCGAACCCTTACTGGTAGTGTATACACTCTAATCACTCAGGTGTTTAAGGTTCGATCTCTCAATTCTCTACTAACCTTGCTTTCTAAGGCTTGCTCTTCATCTAACAATCAACATAAATTTAATGTACAAATACACAAATCAAGAGGTCTTTTAAGGGTTGTAATGGGGTTAGGGTCAAGGTAGGATTGTATTTGGTCAAGTGGACTAAAATCTAAATCCTTAATTAACTTAAACTTTCCACCTAACTTTAGACAATCCATGTAATCACAATACAAACCTAACTGTCCATTAACTATGTTTTCCACATATTCTAATTTCAAGTACAACTCATATGCATTGCTTTCACCACTTACTTTGGGGCATTTTGTCCCCTTTTATTATTTGCTCTTTTTCTTTTCTTTTTCTCCTTTTTTTTTCTCAATGCATATGATTAAAGTATTGAATGCATGAACATATTCTCAACATTCTTTCACATTTTTAGAAAATTCTAACATACTCAATTCTCAAACCAACTGTTTCCAAACCCACTTTTCCTACACTTAATTTATGAGCACTCTCACTAGTCTAAGCTAACTAAGGATTCAAATTAAGGACATTATTGTTTTCCGCTTAGAGTTAATGATGTGCTAAAGTAAAGAACAAAGGGGTAAAATAGGCTCAAATTGGATTGCAAAGGATAATGAAAGGTAAGGCCATGTGGGTATGTAAGCTAAGTAAAACAAAAGCCTCAATCATATAAGTGCATGCATACATGAAATTATGGAAATATAGAATTAAGCAAGACAAAGATCACAATTTTAGAGAGAAAAATACACACTAAAACAAAATTTTTGGTTGATAAAATGCAACCAATTCAAATAGGCTAAAAAATCTCACAGGTTTTGTGTGTTCGAGTTCTAAACCATGTTCCAGTATAATATCTCTTCAAACAAGTATAACATTAAATTTTATTCAAATTAGTGAAATTTTCTAAAAGGTTTCTTGAAAAAGAAAATATTACTTTAACCAAGTGGTAAAATATGCACAAAAATCAAACAAACATGTAAATGCAACAATGAACAAACAAATAAAATAAAATATTGGTGTTGAGTCAAGAAGTAACTAACCCATGGAGATCGGTATCAACCTCCCCACACTTAAAGATTGCACCGTCCTTGGAGCATGCTGAGATGTGCAGGTGGACGGGTTGCTCCAACTGACGCTTGTAGATGGAGGCGCCTTAGTTAGAGATCTCTTGGTTCCTTTCCTTGCTGGTGTCTTGTCAGCGGCCTTCTCGTTTCCTTTCTTGGTACCCATGCCTAAGGAAGAAGAAAAAGGAAGAGTGTGAGACATAGAAAACTAAGACTAGAAGGGAGGAAATTCCAAGTGATAAAGAATGTCAAAGGAAAGATGATAGTCCATCTACATGGTAGCTACAACATGTATGGAAGACAACAATAAAGAGCAATTCAAAATAATTAGATGCAAGAGGGTAAAAACATGCAAATACATTGGGTGTGTGGTGGACGAAATTGTGATCACATCAATGTAGTATTCTTTGTTGTTGTATGGAATCCTTATTATGGCACTTATGTGTGGACACAACTCCGTTCAACTAACCAGCAAGTGTACTGGGTCGTCCAAGTAATACCTTACGTGAGTAAGGGTCGATCCCACAGAGATTGTTGGTATGAAGCAAGCTATGGTCATCTTGTAAATCCCAGTCAGGAGGATAAAATTATGGAATTTAGAAAATCAAATATGATTAATAAAAATAAACAGAAAATAAAATGGATAGAGATACTTATGTAAATCAATAGTGGAAATTTCAGATAGGCGTATGGAGATGTTGTGCTCCTCTTGAATCTCTACTTTCTTATTACATTCATCCTATCCTTCTTACTCCTTTCCATGGCAAGCTGTATGTAGGGCATCACCGTTGTCAATGGCTACATCCCATCCTCTCAGTGAAAACGTTCCTATGCTCTGTCACAGCACGGCTAATCATCTGTCGTTCTTAATCAGGTTGGAATAGAATCCAGTGATTCTTTTGCGTCTGTCACTAACGCCCA
>NC_029781.3:39554472-39556347 GCF_000817695.3 Arachis duranensis
TCAAAGCCTTGGATCCTTTTTACCCTTGCCTTTTGGTTTTAAGGGCTATTGGCTTTTTCTTCTTGCTTTTTCTTTTTCTTTCTATTTTTTTCGCCACCTTTTTTTTTCGCAAGCTTTCTTTTTCACTGCTTTTTCTTGCTTCAAGAATAAATTTCATGATTTTTCAGATCATCAATAACATTTCTCTTTGTTCATCATTCATTCAAGAGCCAACAATTTTAACATTCATAAACAACAAGATCAAAAATATGCACTGTTCAAGCATTCATTCAGAAAACAAAAAGTATTGTCACCACATCAATATAATTAAATTAAATTCAAGGATAAATTTGAAATTCATGTACTTCTTGTTCTTTTGAATTAAAACATTTTTCATTTAAGAGAGGTGAAGGATTAATGGAATTTATTCATAGCTTTAAGACATAGTTACTAACTACTAATGATCATGTAATAAAGACACAAGTATAGATAAACATATAACATAAAAAAAACGAAAAGCGGAAGAAAAATTTAAGAACAAGGAATGAGTCCACCTTAGTGAGGGTGGCGCCTTCTTGAAGGACCATTGATGTCCTTGAGCTCTACTATGTTTCTGAATTGTTGTAATTTAGTTTCTCTTAGTTTCCTCTTCAGAGTCCTTTCAGGTTCTGGATCAGCTTCAACAAGAATGCCTTTTTCCTTGTTCCTGCTCATATGAAAGAGAAGAGGAAAAGAAAAGGAAGAGGAATCTTCTATGTCATAGTAAAGAGGATCCTTATTATTTGTAGAAGAAGAAAGGGGATAATGGAAGGAGAGGGATGAATAGTCTGTATAAAGACTAAGGATAGGGGAGGTGATAAGAGATGAAGAGAAGTGTTAGTAAATAAATAAATAAATAGAAGAAGATGAGAGAGGGATTTTCGAAAATATTTTTGAAAAGGAGTTAGTAATTTCGAAAATTAAAGATGAATTAAAATTAAAATTAAAACTTGAAACAATTAGTTAATTAAAAAGAATTTTTTAAAAAGAGGGAGGTATTTTCGAAAATTAGAGAGGGAAAGGTAGTTAGGTGGTTTTGAAAAAGATAAGAAACAACCAAAAAGTCAAATTTGAAAAAGATAAGAAAATAAGTTAGATAAGATATTTTGAAATTAAATTTTGAAAAAGATAGAATTTTGAAAAAGATAAGATAAAAAGATAAGATAATTAGATAAGATAAAAAGATATGAAAAGATAAGATTAAAAAGATATTTTTTTGAAAAGATATGATTTTTAAAAGATATGGTTTTAAAAAGATATGATTGAAATTAGTTTTGAAAAAGATTTAATTTTTAAAATTAAAATTAATTACTTAACTAACAAGAAACTAAAAGATAAGATTCTAGAATTTAAAGATTGAACCTTTCTTAACAAGAAAGTAACAAACTTCAAATTTTTGAATCAATCACATTTACTTCTATGTCATAGTAAAGAGGATCCTTATTATTAGTAGAAGAAGAAAGGGGATAATGGAAGGAGAGGGATGAATAGTCTGTATAAAGAGTAAGGATAGGGGAGGTGATAAGAGATGAAGAGAAGTGTTAGTAAATAAATAAATAAATAGAAGAAGATGAGAGAGGGATTTTCGAAAATATTTTTGAAAAGGAGTTAGTAATTTCGAAAATTAAAGATGAATTAAAATTAAAATTAAAACTTGAAACAATTAGTTAATTAAAAAGAATTTTTTGAAAAAGAGGGAGGTATTTTCGAAAATTAGAGAGGGAAAGGTAGTTAGGTGGTTTTGAAAAAGATAAGAAACAAACAAAAAGTTAAATAGTTGATTGAAAAAGATTTGAAATCAAAATTTTTTTAAAAAGATAAGAAGATAAGAAGTTAGATAAGATATTTTAAAATCAA
>NC_029781.3:39557485-39558252 GCF_000817695.3 Arachis duranensis
TATCCTATTTATACTAGACTAGCTACTAGGGTTTACATGAGTAAGTAATTGATGCATAAATCCACTTCTGGGGCCCACTTGGTGTATGATTGGGCTGAGCTTGATCTATCCACGAGCTAAGGCTTCTCTTGGAGTTGAACTCCAAGTTATAACGTGTTTTGGGCGTTCAACTCCGGATCATGACGTTTTTCTGGCGTTTAACTCCAGACAGCCGCATGTACTTGGAGTTCAACGCCAAGTTACGTCATCAATTTCCGTATAAAGTATGGACTATTATATATTGCTGGAAAGCTCTGGATGTCTACTTTCCAACGTCGTTGAGAGCGCGCCAATTGAAGTTCTGTAGCTCCAGAAAATCCATTTCGAGTGCAGGGAGGTCAGATTCCAACAGCATCAGCAGTCCTTTTGTCAGCCTTCTTCAGAGTTTTGCTCAAATCCCTCAATTTCAGTCAGAATTTACCTGAAATCACAGAAAAACACACAAACTCATAGTAAAGTCCAGAAATGTGAATTTAACGTAAAAACTAATGAAAACATCCCTAAAGGTAGCTTGAACTTACTAAAAACTACCTAAAAACAATGCCAAAAAGCGTATAAATTATCCGCTCATCACAACACCAAACTTAAATTGTTGCTTGTCCCCAAGCAACTGAAAATCAATTAGGATAAAAAGAAGAGAATATAGTATAAATTTCAGAATATCAATGAATATTAATTATAATTAGATGAGCGGGACTTGTAGCTTTTTGCTTCTGAACAGTTTTGGC
>NC_029781.3:39558371-39559004 GCF_000817695.3 Arachis duranensis
GTTTGTTGATTCTTGAACACAGCTACTTTTTTTTTTTTTGAGTCTTGGCCGTGGCCCTAAGCACTTTGTTTTCCAGTATTACCACCGGATACATAAATGCCACAGACACATAACTGGGTGAACCTTTTCAGATTGTGACTCAGCTTTGCTAGAGTCCCCAGTTAGTGGTGTCCAGAGCTCTTAAGCAAACTCTTTTTGCTTTGGATCACGACTTTAACCACTCAGTCTCAAGCTTTTCACTTGGACCTTCATGACACAAGCACATGGTTCTTTTCACTTGGACCTTCGTGACACAAGCACATGGTTAGGGACAGCTTGATTCAGCCGCTTAGGCCTGGATTTTATTTCCTTGGGCCCTCCTATCCATTGATGCTCAAAGCCTTGGATCCTTTTTACCCTTGCCTTTTGGTTTTAAGGGCTATTGGCTTTTTCTACTTGCTTTTTCTTTTTCTTTCTATTATTTTTTTTTCGCCACTTTTTTTTTTCGCAAGCTTTCTTTTTCACTGCTTTTTCTTGCTTCAAGAATCAATTTCATGATTTTTCAGATCATCAATAACATTTCTCTTTGTTCATCATTCTTTCAAGAGCCAACAATTTTAACATTCATAAACAACAAGATCAAAAGACATATGC
>NC_029781.3:39559104-39572162 GCF_000817695.3 Arachis duranensis
ATGCTCAGCGTTCAACTCCGGATCATGACGTTTTTCTGGCGTTCAACTCCAGACAGCAGCATGTACTCGGCGTTCAACGCCAAGTTACGTCGTCAATTTCCGAATAAAGTATGGACTATTATATATTGTTGGAAAGCTCTGGATGTCTACTTTCCAACGTCGTTAAGAGCACGCCAATTGGAGTTCTGTAGCTCCAGAAAATTCATTTCGAGTGCAAGGAGGTCAGATTCCAACAGCATCAGCAGTCCTTTTGTCAGCCTTTTTCAGAGTTTTGCTCAAGTCCCTCAATTTCAGCCAGAAATTACTTGAAATCATAGAAAAACACACAAACTCTTAGTAAAGTCCATAAATGTGAGTTTAACATAAAAACTAATGAAAACATCCCTAAAAGTAGCTTGAACTTACTAAAAACTACCTAAAAACAATGCCAAAAAGCGTATAAATTATCCGCTCATCAGTGTGCAAGTTAAAATAGGGATGAAAATAATGTAATCCAAATGTATATGAGAGCCATAATGTCAATTGTCAAATCTCTTCTCCGAGTAGCCACGTGCTCAAATAAAATAAGGCACTTATCCAAATAAAACTCCAACACCAATGAGAATAATACAATGAATAAAATATGCAAATAAATGAAGTAAAATAAAATGAGAGGGAAAAAGGATGAGAAGAAAAAGGAAAGTGAGAAAGGAGAGAGAAGGAAGAAATTAGGATTAGAAAAGAGAAGATAAGAAAATTGGCAATAATTTGGATAGGTTGTGCGACGCTGGCGACGTGGTCGCGTGGGTGACGCGGTCGCGTGGTGTGCGATAAGGTTGGGTGACGCGGATGCGTGGGGCACGCGATCGCGTGACTCGATTTGTGCTAGTGGCGCGAGTGCAGCCTTGCGGCCGCACAACTCTCTGTTCAAAATGTCAGTATTGCCAAAATCCAAGGTGACGCGGTCGCGTGGTCGACGCGATCGCGCGGGTGGCGTTATTTCCAATATGATGCGGACACGTGGGTGACGCGTTCGCGTGGCAGGGCTTGTGCTACTAGCACGGGTCCAGCCCAATTCCAGCATAACTCTCTGCCATACACCTTTTTTACGTCGATTTCAGGTCACGCGGCCGCGTGGGTGACGCGGTCGCGTGGGAGGCCATTATTCCCATGTGACGCGGTCGCGTCAGCGACGCGGTCGCGTGGGTCAATTTGTGCCATTGGCACGCCTCCAGCGCTGCTCCTGCGAAACTCTCTGTTCATATTAATATTGTCTCCCATCTCCTTGCGACGCGGACGTGTCGCTGATGCAGTCGCGTCGCGTGCTCGCTTTTTTTTTTATAATCTGAAAAATGCAGAATGCAGTGTTAATATGAATGTGATGCAAAACTCCAGGTTCAATATAACAAAATAAAATAAAATTCAAAAACAAATAAAACTAAATAAAAATGAAAAAGGACGATCATACCATGGTGGGTTGTCTCCCACCTAGCACTTTTAGTTAAAGTCCTTAAGTTGGACATTTGATGAGCTTCCTGTTATGGTGGCTTATGTTTGAACTCATCCAGGAATCTGCACCAGTGTTTGTGATTCTAGTAACCTCCGGGGTCCCAAACTAGGCATGTAAAACCCTTGAGCAGCTTCAAAAAGATTCTTAGGCTCCCGGGGTGTTGGATGTCAGAACAGATTCCAGGATCCCAAATCTTGCTTTTACACCCGTCTTCGTGTTGATTATCATGATTCCATCCGGGTAGCAAGCAATCTGAATTCTCACTAAAGCGGCCAAACAACTTCCTAGACCCATTCAGTTGAGCTCTATACCAACCCTTACGTTTAAGCTTAAAGCTTCCAACCATGATGAACCTTGCAGGACAATTCTTACCACTGACCATCTTCCTTTTACTCTTAATGCCACAAAGAGCTCCAAGTTGACCATCCGTCTCCAGTAGCCTATATTCAAGTGGGATTAGAAAGCTATGGGATATGAATTTTACCCACTTGAATGTTGTGAAGGATGATGGCGACTTAGGGGGATGTTGTTAAGGATGATGGCAACTTAGGGGGAGGTATCTTTAATGAAATTGCAAGCTCCACTCCCTTGTGCTCTTCTCTGATAATTACCACCTCTTTGCAAACTTCTTCAATTTCAACCTCTTCCTCTTGGTAGCTCTCTTTCAATTTAATCTCCTTTTCATTGCTTTCCAAGGGCATGGGAGGTTGTGCTTCTTCTTCTTAAATCTCCATCTCTTGATCAACCTCTTCCAAGTCTTCAACTATAATATGCTTTGGAGGTTGTACACCCTCTTCAGCATCAATTTCAACCATCTTGGAAGGAGGCTCTATGTCTTGTCTTTCCCATAGAGGTTCTACGTCTCCTAAGTCTTCAACCAACTCTTCTTCTTGAACAATGATAGCTTCTTCTACTTGTTCTAGTATGAATTCATTCTCTGCCCTGTCCACTGGAGTCTCTAGTATTTCTTTCATGCTATGCTCTTCATCGGGTTGTCCACATGGAGCTGTGGTTGATCCTTGTATATTTAAGCGTTTAGTGGCCCATTGGATTAGTGCGTGCTCTAGTTGTTGAATGGTTGTTTGAAATTTAGTTATTGTTTCTTTTAGGCAATCCTCTGCTTCGCGATTTCCTTGAGACGATCCTTTGCCTCTTGATGTACTCGGTTTTCATAAGTAGGATCATAATGCTCTTGGATTGATGGATATGGAGATGGTGAATATTGAAGTGGTGGTTCTTGTGTGTAATTGGGTTGGAATTGGGGTGGTTCTATATATGGTTCATATGGCTCATAAGGTGGTTAGTATGGTGGTTGAGGGTTAGGGTCATATGGAGGTGAATGGCGGAAAGGGGCTTGTGAGTGTGGTGGTCCAAAGTTATGTTGAGAAAAGGGTTCATAGGCATATGGTGGTGGTTGTTGATAGTTGATAGTCCATTGGAGGTAGTTGTTGCCATGAGGGTTGATCAAATCCTTGTGGCTCCTCCCATCTTTGATTGTTCCAACCATGGTGCATGTTGTCATTCATTGTAATTTCTTCTTCCTGCAACATTATTGTAACTAGACTCATAGCCAAATGGGTGAGAGTTCATGGTAGTAAGAGAAAATAAAAACAAAAATTAATAAAAAGAAAATATTTTGAAAAAGATATAATTTTTGAAAAAGATATGATTTTTGAAAAAGATAAGATAAGATAAAAAAAATTTAAAATAAAAATCTGAAATTTTTTTTTGAAAAATATTTACAATAACCAATAATAAGGCACACGTTTGCAATTCCCGGCAACGGCGCCATTTTGACGTTAGGATTTTTGCCAGTAAAAAATTTCATAAAAACAGTCGCGTTGTAGATATAGTCTCTAAACCGACAAAAATCCCTTCGTACAAATGTTTTGGTTGTCACAAGTAACAAACCCCTTTAAAATTGATAACCGAGTATTTAAACCTCGGGTCATCTTCTAAAGGAATTGTAGGGAGGTATGTTCTTATTATTGGCAATGAAAAAGGTAAAATTGGGGATTTGGAAGTAAGGTGGGAATATATTATATGACAAGTAAAATAAAATAATAATAGCTGTAAAATAAACCTTTGGCAAGGTAAAAGAACTGGAGATCCTTTCCTAGTTATCCTTATCAATTGTGATGAGAATTGGATTTTTCTCCCACTTTGTTAACCTCTAACTATGAAGGTAAGTTAAGTAGATGAATTCCAATTTTCAATCAACAATGAGTTTGATAACTCTAGAGTCACCAATTATTTAACCAAAGCCAAAAGGAAAGAAAATTGAAACTGCTGGAATAAAAATGCCTTCAGATGGGAGGCAATAATCATGTAATTAAAAGAAAGAAATAATAACTGAAATATCTCAAATAATATTAATTCAAAGAAAATCATAACATGAAAAAGTTCATAAATTTAATTGGAAAAATAAATAAAAATAAAGAACCTGGGATTGAGAGTCACTCCTAAAACTAAGAGAAGTCCTAAATCGTAATCCTAAGAGAGAGGAGAGAACCTCTCTCAAAACTAATCTAAATCATAAGAAGTGAATTATGAGAGCCTCCTATGAATGGATGCATTCCTCCACTTTATAGCCTTTAATCTGTGTTTTCTGGGCCACAAACTGGGTCAGAAATAGTCCAGAATTCGCTGGTTTTGAATTTGGCCACGTTGGATTTTCGTCATTGCGACGCGGCCGCATGGATCACGCGGTCGCGTTGCCGAGCCTCAGGGAAACTTTATCATATTATGTATTAAATCGGAGCCCCGGACGTTAGCTTTCCAACGCAACTCGAACCGCGTCGTTTGGACCTCTGTAGCTAAAGTTATAGCCGTTTGAGTGGAGAGAGGTCAGGCTGGACAGCTTAGCAATTTCTCCAACTTCTTGCATTCCTTCCTCTTTTGCATACTTTCTTCCCATCCTCTGAGCCATTCATGCCCTATAATCTCTGAAAACACTTAACACACATATCAAGGAATCTAATGGTAATAAGAGAGGATTAATAATAAGCAAATATAAGATCAAAGAAGCATGTTTTCAATCAAAACACATAATTAGGAAGGAAATATAAAACCATGCAAATAGTATGAATAAGTGGGTAAAGAATTAATAAAAACCACTCAATTGAGTACAAGATAAACCATAAAGTAGTGGTTTATCAAACACCCATGTTATGAGCCTGGGTTTTGAATCCTGCTTTGTGAGTAGATATTTAAGAGCAGCATGGTCTGTGTACACAATCATTTTCGATCCTACTAAATAGGATCTGAACTTCTCAATGGCATAAACCACTGCAAGCAATTCCTTTTCTGTGGTTGTGTAGTTCTTCTGCGCATCATTTAGAACACGGCTGTCATAATAAATGACGTGCAAAAGCTTGTCATGCCTCTGTCCCAACACTGCACCAATGGCATGATCACTGGCATCACACCTTAATTCAAATGGTAATGTCCAGTCTGGTGCAGAGATGACTGGTGCTGTGACCAACTTAGCTTTCAGAGTCTCAAACGCCTGTAGACACTCCTTATCAAACATAAATGGCATGTCAGCAGCTAGCAGATTACTCAGAGGTTTTGCAATTTTTGAAAAATCTTTTATAAACCTCCTATAGAATCCTGCATGCCCCAGAAAGCTTCTGATTGCCTTAACATTGGCAGGTGGTGGTAATTTTAGATTTACCTCTACCTTAGCTTGATCCACCTCTATTCCCTTGTTCGAAATTTTGTGCCCAAGGACAATTCCTTCAGTCACCATAAAGTGACATTTCTCCCAGTTTAAAACCAGGTTAGTCTCTTGGCATCTCTTTAGAACAAGTGCTAGATGGTTAAGACAGGAGCTGAATGAGTCTCCAAATACTGAAAAGTCATCCATGAAGACTTCCAGAAATTTTTCCATCATATCAGAGAAAATAGAGAGCATGCACCTTTGAAAGGTTGCAGGTGCATTGCACAGGCCAAATGGCATCCTTCTGTATGCAAATAATCCGGATGGACATGTGAATGGTTACCATCCATGGCAAGCTGTGTGTTGGTAGATCACCGTTGTCAATGGTTACCATCCATCCTCTCAGTGAAAATGGTCTAGGTGCACTATCACCGCATGGCTAATCATCTGTCGGTTCTCGATCATGTCGGAATAGGATCCATTGATCCTTTTGCGTCTGTCACTACGCCCAACACTCACGAGTTTGAAGCTCGTCACAGTCATCTAATCCCTGAATCCTACTCGGAATACCACAGACAAGGTTTAGACTTTTCAGATTCTCAAGGACGCTGCTAATGGATTCTAGCTTATACCACGAAGACACTGATTAAGGAATCCAAGAGATATTCATTAAATCGAAGGTAGAACGGAGGTGGTTGTCAGACACGTGTTCATAGATTGAGAATGGTGATGAGTGTCACAGATCATCACCTTCATCATGGTTAAGTACGAATGATCATCTTAAAGAGAAACAAGCGTGTTTGAATAGAAAACAGAAATAATTTCATTAATTCATCAAGACGCTGCAGAGCTCCTCAGCCCCAACAATGGAATTTAGAGACTCATGCGGTCAGAGAATACAAAGTTCTGATCTAAAAATGTCATGAGGTATAGAATAAATCCCTAAAAGTTGTTTAAATACTAAACTAGTAACCTATGTTTACAGAAAATGAGTAAACTAAGATAGATAGTGCAGAAATCCACTTCTGGGGCCCACTTGGTGTGTGCTGGGGCTAAGACTTAAGCTTCTCACGTGCCTGGGCTGTTTCTGGAGTTAAACGTCAGGTTGTAACCTGTTTCTGGCGTTTAACTCCAACTTGCAACCTGTTTCTGGCGTTCAACGCCAGAATGCAACATAGAACTGGCATTAAACGCCAGTTTACGTCATTTATATTCAAGCAAAGTATGGACTATTATATATTGCTGGAAAGCCCTAGATGTCTACTTTCCAACCCAATTGAGTAAGCGCCAATTGGACTCCTGTTGCTCAAAAAAATCTATTCCGAGTGAAGGGAGGTCGAAATCCAACAATATGAGCAGTCATTTTTCAGCCTGAATAAGATTTTTACTCAGATCCCTCAATTTTAGCCAGAAAATATCTGAAATTATAAAAAAACACAGGAACTCATAGTAAAGTCCAAAAATATGAATTTTGCATGAAAACTAATAAAAACATACTAAAAATTAGCTAGAACCTACTAAAAACTACCTAAAAACAATGCCAAAAAGTGTATAAATTATCCGCTCATCAGTGTTCAAGGCACACTAAGAAGGCATGTACATTAATCATATCATGCCAATCTTAGAGCCTTAATCAACTCTCTTTACACCACATGGTCACAAACTAAGTTTGGTGTCACCAATTTTTCATACATAATTACTAAAGAAGTCATTTGGTTTGTATTCATGAATAGCATTTGGTTTGTCTAAATTGAAAAATTTAAAAAGTAGTTAGCATCCATTTTCATATCTCTTTCTTTTTGCCACCACAATTCAACCTAACTTTTGATTCCTTATGTCTTGCAGGAGAAAAGAAGGAAGGATTGGATGGAATTGATGGGACAAACCAAGAAGAGGGGTTCTGCCACTTCAAAAGAGGGAACTAGACACACGTCTTTAAAAGGAATGCCTTGGGAAATGTTGCCATGCAACATTGAAGAGAGATATCCTTGGAGACTGAACCAATCACCTCATAAAAGTGGTGATCCTTATGCCCATTTCATGCCAAACCCCAACCATCCACTATTGGTTCTTACCATCAATCCACACCCTTCAATTACCCATCATTCTCCTATATAAATAACTTCTACTCTACACCCTTCCACAATCAAATACCCCTTTCATTCCATTTCCTCCCTCTCGGGACATACACTCAACACTTCTTCCTCCATCCAAAAACACACTAACTTAATCCTCTAGCTATACCATATCTTCACTCGGCCAAACTCTATCATCAACCTACACTTCTCAACACCTTCATATACCACTTCCTACTTACGGCATCACCCAGCTCCAAGAGAAGAAAAGGGAAGGAGCCTGTGGAGCAACCTCCTTTTGATGAAAAGGAATTTAGAACCTTGCACCATGCATTACAATTCAAGTGGATGGCTGACAAAGAGTTAATATACGAGCTGGGCTTTCAAGTCAGGAAGAATGAGTGTCCAGAAATCACAGAGAAGGTCAAAAAGAGAAGATGATAACTCCTTACCGATCCGATTACCAAACCAAGCATTTCATCAAACACTTGGAAGGCACAAAAGAAAAGCATAGTAAGTTGACAACAAGAATGAAATCTAACAACAATTATAGAAAGGAATTAATAACAACAATTAAAAGAAACACATTTATTATGAATTACCTTTTATTGAATTGGAAGAAAGTAGATGGAACAATACTAGATCTACAACAAAATATAAGAACAACATAAAGGAAATTACAACAAAAGAATAGAAGAAGATGAATGTAGCAACAAAGAATTGAGAGATAGAAGTAGAAGAAAGCAAAGATTAAAACCTAGATCTAAGAACTAAAGAGCTTCTCTCTCTAGAAACTACTTCTAAACTAATCCTAATGTGTAAAAATGAATGGAATCCCTATTTGCTCTTCAATCCTTGGCTTTAAATAGCATTTTTGGCGCCAAAATTGGTTGGGATTGGGCCCCACAAGCCTTCTGAATTCGCTGGCCACATTTTTATTAAAAAATTATAAACCAACATCGACGCGTATGTGCACAGCATGCGTACGCGTCCATGGGGTAATTCGCAAGGCGCGCGCAAGCGCCAGGTGCGCGCGCGTCCATGGGCGAATTCAACTTCTTTGACTTTTCATGATTTCTCCACTTTGCATGCTTTCCTCTTCACTCCTTTGATCCATTCCTAGCCTTTTCAATCTGAAATCACTAACAAACATATCAAGGCATCTAGTGGAATTAAAGGTGAATAAAAACCATCAAATTAAACGTCTAAAAGCATGTTTTCACATCTAAGCACAAATAAGGAGATAATCACAAAACTATGCTATTTCATTGAATAAATGTGGGTAAAAGGTCATAAAATCCCTTAAAATCAATACAAGATAAACCGTACAAATGGGGTTTATCAATCTCCCCACACTTAAACCAAGCATTTCCTCATGCTTAAACTAAGAATGAAGCAAAGGTATGGCATTTATTCAATGGAAACTAACTAAATGCAATCTACCTATATGCAACTATCTGCATGAATGCAATTGCTTGGTCAAAATAAATCAATTCCCGAGAAGCATATATGCACAAGGGCTAAGGACTAGCAAGTCTAATTCACAATTGAATTGAGTTATTAAATATTTTTACAAACTTGCATGAAGAGTGATGATTGTAGGTTGAAGCGTGTAATTGAGTATCGAACCCTCACCGGTAGTGTTTGCACTCTATTCGCTCAAGTGTTTAGGGTCGATTCACTCAATTCTCCTCTAATCATGCTTTCTAATATTTGTTTTTCTTCTAACATTCAACATATATTTCATGCATGCATACATCTATCATGAGGTATTTTCTTTAGGTTGTAATGGGGTTAGGGTCAAGGTAGGATGCATATTTGGTCAAGTGAGCTTGAAATTTGAATCTTTGATAAGCTTAAACTTCCCACCTAACCTATATAACAACCTATACAATTAAGTGCTTAAACTTCCTCACTTTTTCACATACTCATGCATTTTCTTTTCATTTTACAACACTTATGCATTGATCTTTATTGAGCTTCACTTTGCTTTGGGGCATTTTGTCCCCTTTTATTTCTTTCTTTTTCTATTTTTTTCTTTTCCATATTATATTTTATTTTCTTTTTTTCTTTTATTTTTCTCATTTTTTCATTTTATTTCAAATTATATACAAGAACATCAATGCATAAGATCTATACATTTTATCAATACATGAGCATGTACCCAATTCCCAGTAATTTCAATAAAAATACAAAACTACCCTTTTATTCTCCCAATGTCCCAAGATTCCCACACTTGAATGATACTCACACACACTAGCCTAAGCCAATCAAAGATCCAAATTAAGGACATTTATTGTTTTTCGCTTTAAGGCTTGTAATGTGCTAATTTAAGAACAAAGTGGGTTAATCGTAGGCTCAAATTTGGCTAACAATGGAGAGTAAAAGGTAAGGCTATTTGGGTAAGTGAGCTAAATGAAGTGATGGCCTCAATCATATAAATGCATGAGTACAAGAAATAAATGAACATATAGAATCAAGCAAATCAAGGATCACAATCATAGAAAGGGAATAAGTGCACACAAGAAGGAAAAAAAGTGGTTATAAAATGTAACCACATCAATAGGCTCAAAACTCACTTGCGTGTGTTCTTAGCTCAAAATTCGTGTTCCACAATATATATAATTCAAGCAAGTTCTATGAAAAGTTTTCACTCAAATCAATTGAGATGTCTTATAGATAGAAATCTTGAAAATTTTCATTATTTTGACTAAGCTTATTGTGTATATATATGCAAAAATAAGAAAATGCAAGTAAAAACCCTAAGAACCTAAAATAAATATGAAAAAGTGTTGGGATTAGAAATTTGTCACCCAAAATCGCCGATCAGTCAGACGACCTCCCCACACTTAAAAGTTTGCACCGTCCTCAGTGCACTCAAAGATGAGTGATGAGCGGATAATTTGTATGCTTTTTGGCATTGTTTTTAGTATGTCTTTAGTATAATCTAGTTAGTTTTTTGTATATTTTTATTAGTTTTTAGCTAAAATTCACTTTTCTGGACTTTACTATGAGTTTGTGTGTTTTTCTGTGATTTCAGGTATTTTTTGGCTGAAATTAAGGGTCCTGAGCAAAAATCTGATTCAGAGACTGAAATGGACTGCAGATGCTGTTGGATTCTGACCTCTCTGCACTCGAAGTGGATTTTCTGGAGCTACAGAAGCCTAATTGGCGCGCTCTTAACGGCGTTGGACAGTAGACATCCTGGGCTTTCCAGCAATATATGATAGTCCATACTTTGCCCAAGATTTGATGGCCCAAACCGGCGCTCAAAGTCACCCTCAGAAATTCCAGCGTTAAACGCCGGAACTGGCATAAAACTTGGAGTTAAACGCCCAAACTGGCATGAAAGCTGGCGTTCAACTCCAGAAAAGGTCTCTACACGAAAATGCTTCATTGCTCAGCCCAAACACACACCAAGTGGACCCAGAAGTGGATTTTTACGTCATTTACTCATTTCTGTACACCCTAGGCTACTAGTTTACTATTAATAGGATCTTTTGACATTGTATCTGGACCTCATGACACTTTACACGTTTTCTTTGTGTACCTTCACAGCATGAGTCTCTAAACCCCATGGTTAGGGGTGAGGAGCTCTGCTGTGTCTTGATGGATTAATGCAATTACTACTGTTAGGCGGCATTCAAGAGAATCCGGAAGGTCTAAACCTTGTCTGTGGTATTCTGAGTAGGGTTCAATGATTGAATGACTGTGACATGCTTCAAACTCCTAGCAGGCGGGGCGTTAGTGACAGACGCAAAAGAATCACTGGATTCTATTCCGGCCTGACCGAGAACCGACAGATGAATTCCGCGTGCTGTGACAGAGCATATGCAATCGTTTTCACTGAGAGGATGGGAGGTAGCCATTGACAACGATGAAACCCTACATACAGCTTGCCATGGAAGGAGACTTGCGTGTTTGAAGAAGAAGACAGTAGGAAAGCAGAGATTCAGAAGATGGAGCATCTCCAAACCTCAACCTATTCTCCATTACTGCAAAACAAGTAATCATTTCATGTTCTTTAGCTTTTCACAATCAATCCTGATAATTTCTGATATCCTGACTAAGATTTACAAGATAACTATTCCGAGGGTTACCTGAAACGTGTAGCTCGGTCGTCTTGGTAAGACCCGAGGTGGGGGTTCTGTGACCCGAGCTTGATGTGCCGAGTGGCTGGTGGTTGTACCTGCAATGACACTCCGATGCTTAAGTTAGCATGGGTTCAAGCAGATATTTAGTAGAATTAGAGTATGAGTTATACCTGGGTGCTCCAGTGTATTTATAGTAGTTGGTCGTGATCTTCCCTGGATAAGATATTCTTATCTTATCTTATCTTTTTGGGAGTTTTATCTCTATCTTTGCGGAACCGCCTTTCCCAGGCCTCTTCGGCCTTTAGGTTTTGGGCTTTGTTCCTTTTGATGGGCCTTCTTAGCCTATTTGTCCGAGGTCCGACCTCAGGCGTGGACCTTTGGGACGAGGTCGGGCCTTCTATGATCTTGTCCGAGTTTGGGGAGCTCGGTCAGGGTATGAACAGTGCCCCTGCCCGAGTTCGTCCTTTTTTGAGAGGTTGAGCTCGGGCATAGTAGTTTTTTTTCAAATTTTGAAGATGGCCGTTTCAGCATTTATTGCTTGTTACCGTTTTTCCTCGATTTCCGTTCGGGCTCTGTGAAGGCATCATTTATTTGCCCCTTTCCTTATTTTCTTCGTTTATTCTGTTCCCTTTCCATTTTCTGAGTTTTCGCCACCTCTGAGCGCCGCTCCTTCTTTGTTCTTCTTCTCCGATTCTTTCTGTGCGTTTTTCCGGGGTTTCCTCCTCGCCGCCGTTTTCGTTCTCCTTGCGTCGGAGCTCGTCGTCTTCTTCCTTTCTTTCCAGGTTTGTTCTCGTCTTCTTTTTCTTTGCGCACATATGCTTCTGTTTCTTTTTCTTTTTATGCCTGGGTTGCCCCGAAAAGAGGCGCCGCCATTGCTTTGGTTATTTGTATGTGGGGGGGCTCTTTTCTCTTGGTATTTTGTTTTCGAGTGGCTGCATTTTGAAAGAACTTTGTTTTCTCGTTTTGCTGAACGGGCTTTTGCTGTTTGCCTTTATGTGATTTTTGCTTTTGCTGTTGTATTCTTCTTTGTAGGCAAGATTTTTTATGTCTCGAAAAGTTCTTCAAGCAATGTCGACCAAGATTCCGAGTGGTCTTGGTTGGGTAGATCCTGTTCCTTTAAGAGTCCCTTCTGTGGTAGATTCTGAGTATTTGGCTAGGTTTCGTAGGCAATGTAGCATATGTGAGGATAGGGAGTCTGAGAGGGATTATGAGTTAGTAGCTCCGGATTCCGAGGAGAGAGTTTGCTTCCCGCCTTTAGACAGTTCCGAGAAGCTCTTCTTTTACGCCTATGATTGTTTTTTCTCTAAGCTGGGTGTCCGACTTCCTTTTACCGACCTGGAGTCCAAGGTGTTGTGGTCCTGTAACCTTGCCCCTACGCAGCTCCATCCAAATTCCTGGGCATTTTTAAAGCTGTTCCAACTTTTGTGCCAGTTTTTGGGTGTCCCTCCCTCTATTTCTCTTTTTTCCTATTTGTTTGTGTTAACGAGGCCGGGTTCGGGTGGGGGGAAGGTGTCTTGGGTCTCTTTTAGGGCTAACCTGGGGAGGAAGTTCTGTACCCTGTATGATGAGTCTTTTCACGATTTTAAGAACTATTATTTCAAGGTCCGGGCTACTGGGGACGTCCGACCTTTCTTTCTAGATGAGAGTGGGGAGCCTTCTTTTCCTCTTTGTTGGCAGGAGAATGTAGTGTCTGTTAAGTATACGTTCGAGAGTCTAGATGAGGTGGAGCAGGCTTTTGT
>NC_029781.3:39574911-39575602 GCF_000817695.3 Arachis duranensis
GTGAAGTAGTCGACCCCTACTATGAGGTATTTGACTTGCCCCGGTCCTTGTGGAAATGGGCCGAGTAGGTCGAGTCCCCATTTTGCGAAGGGCCACGGCGCAGTGATGCTGATAAGGTCTTCGGGCGGTGCCTTGTGAAAATTGGCATGTTTTTGGCAGGGGGGCATATTTTCACAAACTCCGCTGCGTCTCTTTGTAAGGTCGGCCAGTAGAACCCGGCTCTGACTATTTTTTTGGATAGTGCCCGAGCTCCGAGATGGTTCCCACACATGCCTTCGTGAACTTCTTCGAGGACGCTCTTTGTTTTTGAGGTCGGAACGCACCTAAGGAGGGGGTTTGAGAATCCTCTTCTGTATAATACGTCGTGGATTAATGTATAATTCTGGGCGTCCTTTGTAAGCCTTTTAGCTTTTCTTCTTTCGGCGGGGAGAGTTCCCGACTTCAGGTAGTTGAGTATGGGGGTCATCCATCCTTGTTGTTGGTCGGATATATTTAGTATTTCTTCCTCTCTTAACACGGAGGGAGATTGTAAGGTTTCTTGGAGGAGACTTCTGTTGTTGCCTCCGGGCTTGGTGCTAGCAAGCTTAGAGAGGGCGTCTGCCCGGGCATTTTGTTCCCGAGGTATGTGCTGGATTTGTACTTCTGGGAAGTGGCGTAACTGTGCCTGTGTTTGGTCCAGGTATTTTTTCAT
>NC_029781.3:39587830-39589451 GCF_000817695.3 Arachis duranensis
TAATGAACCCTGCATCTAGTAGTGCTTGTACTTGTTCTTCTATTGCTTGCATGCGTTCGGGCCCGAGCTTCCTGCGTCTTTGTTGGACAGGTCGGGATCCCGGGTACACTGATAGCTTATGGCACATTAGGTCGGGGCTTATGCCTGGCATGTCGAAGGCTTTCCAGGCGAAGAAGTCGGAATTCTCCCTTAAGAGGGTTATGAGTTCCTCCTTTAGGCCTGTTTTGAGGTTTCCTCCTATGTTTGTTATTTTTTCAGGTGTGTTCCCGATTTGGATTTTTTCGGTTTCTCCCCCTGGTTGTGGCCGAAGATCTTCTCGGGCTTGAACTCGCCCGAGTTCTATTGTGTTGACCTCTTTCCCCTTTAGGCTCAGACTTTCGTTGTAGCATCGCCGTGCTAGTTTTTGGTCGCCTCTTAGGGTAGCGATCCCCTTCGCGGTAGGGAACTTCATACAGAGGTGTGGGGTCGAGACTATAGCCGCCAGTCTGTTTAGGGTTGGTCGTCCGATGAGGGCATTGTATGCTGAAGTGACGTCGACTACAATGTAGTCGATGTTTAATGTTTTAGTTTGCTCGCCCTTTCCGAAGGTAGTGTGTAACGAGATGTATCCTAAGGGACGGATCGGGGTATCTCCTAGTCCGAATAGGTCGGTGGGATAGGCCTTTAGTTCTTTTTCTTCGAGTCCGAGTTTGTCGAAAGCTGTTTTGAACAGGATATCTGCTGAGCTTCCTTGGTCAATCAGGGTCCGATGTAAGTTGGCGTTTGCTAGGATGATGGTGATTACCATTGGATCGTCGTGCCCGGGTATTATTCCTTGAGCATCTTCTCGGGTAAATGAGATAGTAGGTAACTCGGGCAAGGGGCTGTCTTCTCGGGTATGGTAGACTTCTTTGAGGTGTCTTTTTCGTGAGGATTTGGATGTCCCTCCGCCTGCGAAACCTCCGTTTATCATGTGTATGTGCCTTTCAGGGGTTCGCGGGGCTTGTTCGGCCCGATCTTCGTTATCTCCTCGCCTTCTCTCCCTGGTCTCTTCTCCTTTTTCTGCTATGTATCTGTCGAGTTTTCCTTCTCTAGCCAGCTTTTCTATAACATTCTTTAGGTCGTGGCAGTCGTTAGTAGAATGGCCGTAGAGTTTGTGATATTCGCAATATTCAGACCGATCTCTTCCCGCTCTTTTGTGTTTTAGAGGTCGAGGTGGTGGGATTTTTTCGGTGTGGCACACTTCTCTGTAGACGTCTACCAGGGAGACTCGGAGGGGGGTGTAGCTGTGGTACTTCCGTGGCTTGTCCGAGTTGGATTCTTCTTTCTTTTTCTGTTCCCGATCTCGATCTCGGAGCGGGCAGGTTGATTCCCTCCTAGAAGAGTCTTTTAGCCGGGAGGTTTCCTCCATGTTAATATATTTTTCTGCTCGCTCCTGCACCTCGTATAGGGAGGTCGGGTATCGTTTGGATAGGGATTGGCTAAATGGTCCTTCTTTTAGGCCGTTTGCCAGTCCCATGATGGCCGCTTCTGTGGGCAAGTGTTGTATGTCCAGGCAGGCTTTGTTGAATCGCTCCATGTATTCTCGGAGAGTTTCTTGGTTGCCTTGTTTGATCCCGAGTAGACTGGGGGCATGTTTTGC
>NC_029781.3:39590009-39630642 GCF_000817695.3 Arachis duranensis
GTTGTACCTGCAATGACACTCCGATGCTTAAGTTAGCATGGGTTCAAGCAGATATTTAGTAGAATTAGAGTATGAGTTATACCTGGGTGCTCCAGTGTATTTATAGTAGTTGGTCGTGATCTTCCCTGGATAACATATTCTTATCTTATCTTATCTTTTTGGGAGTTTTATCTCTATCTTTGCGGAACCGCCTTTCCCAGGCCTCTTCGGCCTTTAGGTTTGGGCTTTGTTCCTTTTGATGGGCCTTCTTAGCCTATTTGTCCGAGGTCCGACCTCAGGCGTGGACCTTTGGGACGAGGTCGGGCCTTCTATGATCTTGTCCGAGTTTGGGGAGCTCGGTCAGGGTATGAACAATAACCATAGCTTGCTCCAAGCCGACAATCTCCGTGGGATCGACCCTTGCTCACGCAAGGTATTACTTGGACGACCCAGTGCACTTGCTGGTTAGTTGTGCGGGATTGCAAAAGTGTGATTGCAATTTCGTGCACCAATGAGCAGGTGGGTACGGCGACTCTCTGGGTTGCTGCGTGTTCTTTCTTCCGCTTCCATGTTTGCTTGTGGTGCATTGTTCATGAAAAACAAAAATATAACACCATAAGATGAGAAGATATAAAAACAAGGAAGCATACATTGTTGGAATGAGGTGAATCACTAGAATTGAGTGAGTGAATTAATGTGATATTAATGACAATAAGGTATGTGAATTCTAAATTGCACGGTTTAGAACACACATTAGCCTAAAAGTTATGTCACAAAAGAAGCATGCACTTCACTTATCCTAGTGTGCTTGAGATGCTCTAAGTAAGCTTGTAAGGTAAAACAAGCATTAAAGAAGCATGAAAGCATTCAAGTCAAACACATATGGATGCATATGATCATAACATACAATGCATTAAGATAAATGCACAAGATCCATCAAGAAGTTGCTTAATCACAGAATAAGGCTCAAACCACATGGTGGCCAAATCATGTAATTCAAGAAGAGTTACAAGCTCGAAGGCAATTCTCATCACTTGGCATTCTTAAAAGGTGAGCATGAAAAACTCAAAACTAAGTAGCAAAATATAACCTCAACAATAGAATCCAACAAGGATTATAAACATAATGATGTTAAGAAAACATCCTTGTTTAATACTTAGCAGCAATTAATGGTAAACAAGAATATCAATCCAACACTTTCAATGAAAAAGAGAAAACTAAATGAAAATTAAACTAACTAACTAATCAACTAACTAATAACTAATTAACTGACTAAAATAAATGGTTATCAATGGTGTTTGGATGTGTTGGATGATGTGTAGAAGAAGGGAAGAAGAAAGGAGAAGGGAAGAAATAGAAGGAGGAGAAGAAAAGAAATGTAGTGAAGGAAGGGCATCTGCGCGTACGCGTGCCGATGGCATATTTCGAGAGTTGTGCATACGCGGCAGGTGTGCGTACGCGTGAATTGGTTTGTGCCTCAGGCCCAATTTCCGCACAGTGCAGGCCTAACTCTCGGGTCAAGGTATGGAAGGTGGAACTTTTCAATCCACGCGTATGCACGCATGGTGCGCGCGCGTGGATGGTGAAAACACTTAATGCACGTGTACGCGCGCGGTGCGCATACACGTGAATGGTAGTCTGTTTTTCAAAAATTTTTGCTATGTTTTTTTTTGCACCAATTCAAGCATTCCAAACCTCCAAACAGCTACCAAAACACCTTAAAAACTTATTTAACATACTAAACTATCAACTATACTCAACTAACTAAACAAAATGTGAAATCAACTAAATTCTACACTATTTACAAAAGAGAAAATGAAAAGATGTAACCATGGTGGGGTGTCTCCCACCTAGCACTTTTGTTTATTGTCCTTAAGTTGGACTTATGGAGAGCTCCTCATCAAGGTGGCTTGTGCTTGTATGCATCTTGGAACTCCCACCAATGCTTGGTTCTCCATTGTGCCCCAAGATTTCCTATGGGTTGAGCCAAGTGTTGATGGAGTTATTCACAAACTTGGAGCTCTCAAAGTTGGTCCTCTTTCTCTAATCCAGGATCCCACACTTTATTTTCACACCCATCTTGAAGTTGATCATCATTATTAATCCATCCGGGTGGTAAGCAAGATGAATTCTCAAGGTGATACCAAACTCTCCTTTTAGACCCATTCAAGTGAGCACTAGCCCAACCCTTGCACCTAAGGTTTGAAGTATCAACTAAAATGAGCATTGATTTACGACGCCATCCATTAAACATTTTTCTCTTACGCTTTATCCCGCAAATCATCCTAAGTTGACCATCCGTTTCAAGCAAGCCATACTCAAGTGGGGTAATAAAGCTAATAGAAATGAGTTTTACCCACTCAAGTGAAGGAATGTATGACAACCTAGGCTAAGAAGCTTCCAAAGATCTTGACAAAGCGTACTCAACTCCCGTCCTTCTTTTTCTAAGGACTTCCACCTCTTCACAAGAATTTTCAAATTCAATCCTTTGTCCATCAATTTCATCTATCTCTTTTCCATCACTTAAATCATAAATGGGAGGTTGAGAGAAATCTACCTTCACATCGCTTTCTATCTCATCAAGAGAAGGTTCTTCAAGTTCAAAGGATTCACCACCATTAGGATTTGATGCTTGATCTTTATCTCCAAGGGAACTTGATTCTTGCTCTATTCCTTCCAAGTCTTCATATAGGATATGCCTTGGAGGTTGTGCACATTCCTCCTCAACATTAACTTCAATCTTTTTGGAGGAGTTTTCTATAACTATAGCTTCCCATGGAGGTTTCGCATCTCCTAAGTCTTCAACCACTTCTTCCTCTTCTTCGATGGTCATAGGTTCCTCCAATTGTTCTAACACAAAGTATCCTTCCTCCTTTTCCACCGAAGTTTCCAATCTCTCCTTCATGCTATGCTCTTCTTTAGATTTTCCACATGTAGCCATGGGAGTTCCTTGAGTGTCTAAAAGTTGGGATGCTAGCCGGTTTACCAACTCATCCAAGGCGGTCATGAATTGTTGCACATCCCTTGTCATCTCCTCTTGTCCTTGAAAAAGGACACCAAGGGTTTCATCCATTAGAGGTTGGGGTGGATGGAAGGGTTCATCATATTGGGGGAAGGGTTCATAATAGGAAGGTGGTTCATCATAATTAGGGTGTGGTGGTTCAATATTCTCCACTTTTTCCACTTGTTGCACAACATGCTCAATGGTTGCTTGAAATTGCTCCAATGCTTCCTTGAGATGATCTCTTGACTCTTGTTCCTCTTGTATGTCATGAGTAGGGTCATAGGGCTCTTGGATTGAAGGACATGAATATTTTCCCATGAAACGTTATGGTGGAAAGTAGTATTCATCTTGTGGTTGGAAATTTTCATATATTGGAGGTGGTTCATCTTGGTAATAATGTGGAGGGGGTGGCTCTTGAAAATGTTGATGTTGGAATGTTGGTGGCTCTATATGTGGTTCATATGGTTCATATGGTTGTTGGTAGGAGGGGTATGGATTAGGGTTATATGAAAGTGGTTGGTGAAACGAGGCTTGTGAGTATAGTTGAGGATTATGTTGAGGGTATGGGTCATAGGCATATGGTGGTGGTTCGTGAAAGTCACAAGTGGATTCACCATAGCCATTGGATTGGTATGCATCATAGAATGGCTCTTCTTCATAGTACATTGGTGGAGATTGTTGCCATGAGGATTGATCATATGCATATGGCTTCTCCCACCTTTGATTGTCCCATCCTTGATACACATTCTCATTGAAGTTCTCATCACCTACAACATAGTTGTAATCACACTCATAGCCAAAGTGAGAATTCATGGTAGCAAAAGAAAATAAGAAACAAAAACTAATAAGAAATAATGAAACAAAATACTAAGACTAGCAAAAACTAACAAGCAATCCAAAAAGCAAGCTATTCATACCATTCACATATATACAATAACTAATAACATAACACCATTGCAAATCCCCGGCAACAGCGCCATTTTGATGATTGAATTTTTGATGGTATAGAATTTCACGAATGAATTCTCGTTGCAAGTATAGTTTCTAAACCAACAATAATCCTTTCATACAAAAGATTGTTTGTCACAAGTAACAAACCCCTAAAATTAATAACCGAAGTATTCAAACCTCGGGTCGTTCTCCATAGGAATTGTAATGAAGTGTCTTGTTATTGATTGTGAGTTATATTTGGGGTTTTTAAGATTTTAGACAAGAAATATAAATGGCAAAGAAAATAAACTAACAACTAACAAAGCAAAAGGAAAGACTAGCTTTAGAGGCATTCAAATCAATTAGCAACTTCTAATTATCAATCAACAAAGGAATTAGATAACTTAATAGTCACTAATTACTCTTCCAAAGCCAAAAGGAACAAAAGCTACACTAAAACCAAACCAAGCATTTCATCAAAAATTTGGAAGGCACAAAAGAAAAGCATAGTAAATTGACAACAAGAATGAAATCTAACAACAATTAAAAGAAACACATTTGTTATGAATTACCTTTTATTGAATTGGAAGAAAGTAGACGGAATAATACTAGATCTACAACAAAATATAAGAACAACATAAAGGAAATTACAACAAAAGAATAGAAGAAGATGAATGTAGTAACAAAGAATCGAGAGATAGAAGTAGAAGAAAGCAAAGATTAAAACCTAGATCTAAGAACTAAACCTAATCCTAATCCTAATCCTAGAGAGAAGAGAGAGCTTCTCTCTCTAGAAACTACTTCTAAACTAATCTTAATGTGTAAAAATGAATGGAATCCCCCTTTGCTCTTTAATCCTTGGCTTTAAATAGCATTTTTGGTGCCAAAGTTGGTTGGGATTGGGCCCTACAACCCTTTTAAATTCGCTGGCCATGTTTTTATTAAAAAATCATAAACCAACATCGACTCGTACGCGCATAGCACGCGTACGCATCCATGGGGTAATTCGCAAGGCGCGCGCAAGCGCCAGGTGCGCGCGCGCGTCCATGGGCGAGTTCAACTTCTTTGACTTTTCATGATTTCTCCACTTTGCATGCTTTCCTCTTCACTCCTTTGATCCATTCCTAGCCTTTTCAATCTGAAATCACTAACAAACATATCAAGGCATCTAGCGGAATCAGAGGTGAATAAAAACCATCAAATTAAAGGTCTAAAAGCATGTTTTCACATATAAGCACAAATAAGGAGACAATCACAAAACTATGCTATTTCATTGAATAAATATGGGTAAAAGGTCATAAAATCCCTTAAAATCAATACATGATAAACCGTACAAATGAGGTTTATCACGTAGAGAGAGCTCCAACTACAAATGATGGATCACTAACATGGACCATTAACGTGGGAGAAAGGGACAAGGAGCATCGTTATTGGCAAAGTTAGTGCCAATAACGCTAGCGAAGGACAAAAAGGCTACGTTAGTGGTCACATTAGTGCCACTAACATTGAAGTTAACGTGGCTCATTTGGGTTGGGACGTTAGTGACAAAAGTTAGTATCACTAACGTCTTCGAACCAGAATCTACACTTAATGTTAACACCACTAACGTGCTGACTAACTGCATGCCATATCTGACTCACTCATTTTTTGCAAGCAAAGCTGAGCCCATTGAAGACTGTAACTACTTCAACTAAAGATCAAAGGCCCATATCTAAGACTTAGAAAGGTAACTAGAAGATCAGAAGAGTAGTATATATAGAAGTAGTTTTGAACTAGAAGGAAGCTTCGCATTATTGGGAGCTACACTTTGTATATTTACTTTCTCTGCAATTTCTAGTTACCTTACAATGCAATTTTCTTTTACGCATTCCATTCCCAGTGCTATGAACAACTAAACCCCTTTCATTGGGTTAGGGAGCTCTGTTGTAATTTGATGGATCAACTATAGTTTTCATTCTTCTTCCTCTTTCTTTTCTCTTGATTTTGCTAGAAAGCTTTCGGTCTTCAACCAATTAGTTAGTTATCTTGGAAAAGAAACTCTCCATAATTGGATCTCCTCGGAGCCTTGGAAGAGGAATGAGGAGATCATGCTAGAATTGCTTTCTCACATTGGATTATGTTGGGGGTTGGATGGATATCGTGACATGTAATCCTACCAATACTTTGATCTATGAAGGTGTGTGGTATAATCAGTGACCAAACTTCGTCTCTTCTTATGAGCAATTAAATCAAGGAATTTAGAAATTGTTCAAGCTTAGAGAGATTGGGTTGCCAAGGAATTGGGATCCAATCACCTAAGATTGCTAAGGAGATCAATGAATGCATTGATTGAGGAAGAGATGAAGATGAACCTTATCTGGAGAATGCAACATCTCCTAAGCCCAATGAATTCCCCATCTCTGATCTTACCCGTTCTCTTTACTTTCTGTTATTTACTTTCATGCTCATCTCCCCAATTCCCCATTTAAGATTCTACAAATTTATATTCCATGTCATTTATCTTTCCCGCCTTTAATTTTCTGCAATTCTCACTCAATTTGGCTTAGCTTGACTAGAACGCTCCTCTAATTAAAGTTCCTCAACCAATCAATCCCTGTAGGATTCGACCTCACTCTATTGTGAGTTTTTACTTGACGATAATTCAGTATAATTGCCAAAGGGAAACTTGTTGAGAGACAAGTTTTTGTACATCAGGTTGTGGTTTAAGGTTTAGGGTGTAGGGTTTAGGGTTTATGGTTAAGGGTTTAGGGTGTAATGTTTAGGGTTCAGGGTTTATGGTTTGAGGTTGAGGGTTTAGGTTTATTGTTTAGGATTTAGGCTTTAGTGTTCGTGGTTAGGATTTAGGCTTTAGGGTTTAGGGTTTAGGGTTCGGGGTTTTTGGTTTAGAGTTTAGGCATTAGGGTTTAGGGTTTAGGGTTTAGGATTTAGTGTTTGGGCTTTAGGGTTTGTGGTTTAGGGTTTAGTGTTTAGTGTTGAGGATCTAGGGTTTAGGGTTTAAGGATTAGGGTTTTTTATTTAGGGTTTATGGTTTAGGGTTGATGGTTTATGGTTTAGAGTTTTGGCTTTAGTGTTTGTGGTGTATGGTTTACCGTGTAGGGTTTAGGGTTTAGGGTTTATGGTTTGGGTTTGAGGGTTTATGGTTTAGGGATCAGGGTTTAGGGTTTGTGGTTTAGGGTTTAGGGTGTAGGGTTTATGGTTTAGGCTTTAGGATTTATAGTTTAGGGTTTAGGCTTTAGTGTTTGTGGTTTATGGTTTAATGTGTAGGGTTTAGGGTTAAGATTTTATAGTTTGGGGTTGAGGGAATATGGTTTAGGGTTTATGGTTTGTGGTTTAGGGTGTAAGTTTTAGGATTTATAGGTTGGGGTTGAGGGTTTATGCTTTAGGGTTTTTGGTTTATTGTTTAGGGTTCAGGCTTTATGGTTTGTGGTTTATAGTTTATGGTGTAGGGTTTAGGGTTTAAGGTTAATGGTTTGGGGTTGAGGGGTTATAGTTTGGGGTTTAGGCTTTATAGTTTGGGGTTGAGGGTTTATGGTTTACGGTTTAGGCTTTAGGGTTTGTGGTTTAGGGTTAATTGTTTATGGTTTAGGGTTGAGGGTTTTGGTTTAGGGTTTAGGCTTTGTAGTTTAGGGTTTAGGCTTTATGGTTTGTGGTTTATGGTTAAGGCTGTAGGGTTTAGGTTTTATGGTTTGGGGTTGAGGCTTTAGGGTTTGTATGTTACGATTTAGGGTTTAGGGTTAATGTTTTATAGTTTAGGGTTTAGGTTTTAGAGTTTAGTACTTAGGCTCTAGTGTTTGTGGTTTAAGGTTTAGGCTTTAGGGTTTAGGCTTTAGTGTTTAGGCTTTAGGGTTTAGGGTTTAGGGTGTAGGGTTTATGGTTTTGGCTTTAGGTTTTATGGTTTGGAGTATATGGTTTAGAGTTTAGCCTTTAGTGTAGAGGGATTATGGTTTAGGGTTTAAAGTTTGTGATTTAGTGTGTTGGCTTTAGGGTTTAGGCTTTAGGCTTTAGGATTTAGGTTTTAAGATTTAGGGTTTGGGGTTTATGCCTTAGGGTTTATGGCTTAGGGTTTGGGGGTTGTGGTTTAGGGATTAGGGTTTAGGGTTTATGGTTAATGGTTTATGGTTTAGGGTTTAGGATTTAGGATATGTGGTTTAGTGTTTAGGGTGTAGTGTTTAGGGTTTAGGCTTTATCGTGTCATGTTGAGTGTTTATAGTTTAGGGTTTAGGGTTTATTGTTTAAGGTTTTTCCTTTAGGCTTTAGGGTTCGGGGTTTATGGTTTAGGGTTTAGGGTTTAGGCATTAGGATTTAAGGTTGTGTTTGGGCTTTAGTGTCTATGATTTAGGGTTTAGTGTTTAGGGTTGAGGATTTAGGGTTTAAGGTTTAAGATTTAGGATTTTTTATTTAGGGTTTATTGTTTAAGGTTGAGGGTTTATGGTTTAGGGTTTAAGCTTTAGGGTTTGTGGTTTAGGGTTTAAGGTGTATGGTTTAGTATTTAGGGTTTATGGTTTGGGGTTGAGGGTTTAGGATTTAGGGTTTAGAGTTTGTGGTTTAGTGTTTAGGGTATATGGTTTAGTTTTTAAGGTTTATGGTTTATGGTTTAGGGTTTATAGTTTAGGGTTTAGGCTTTAGGGTTTGTGGTTTATCATTTAGCATGTAGTGTTTAGCGTTTAAGGTTTATGGTTTGGGGTTGAGGGTTTATGATTTAGGGTTTAGGGTTTAGGGTTTAGGGTTTAGGTTGTAGGGTTTAGTGTTTAGGGTTTATGGTTTGGGGTTGAGGATTTACGATTTAGTCTTTAGGATTTATAGTTTAGGGTTTAGGCTTTAGTGTTTATGGTTTATGGTTTAGGGTGTAGGGTTTAGGGGTCATGGTTTATGATTTGGGGTTAAGGTTTTATGGTTTAGGGTTTATCGTTTGTGGTTTAGTGTATAGGGTTTAGGGTTTATGGGTTGGTGTTGAGGGTTTATGTTTGTGGTTTATGGTTTAGGGTGTAGGGTTTAAGGTTTAGGGTTTATGGTTTGGGGTTGAGGGTTTATGGTTTAAGGTTTAGGCTTTAGGCTTTGTGGTTTATGGTTTAGGGTATATAGTTTAGTGTTGAGGGTTCATGGTTTATGGTTAACGGTTTAGGGTTCACGGTTTAGGCTTTAGTGTTTGCTATTTAGGGTTTAGGGTGTAGGGTTTAGGATTTAGGGTTTACAGTTTATGGTTTAGGGTTTATAGTTTAGGGTTTAAGCTTTAGTGTTTATGGTTTAGGAATCAGGGTTTAGGATTTATGGTTTAGGCTTTAGGGTTTTAGGTTTAGGCTTTATGGTTTAGGGTTTAGGGTTTAGTGTTTAGTGTGTGGGTTTTAGGGTTTGTGGTTTATGGTTTAGGGTTTAGTGTGTGGGCTTTAGGATTTGTCATTTATGATTTAGGGTTTAGGGTTTAGGCTTTAGTGTTTATGTTTTAGGGTTTAGGCTTTGGTGTTTAGGGTTTAGACTTTAGGGTTTGGGGTTTAGGCTTTAGGCTTTAGGGTTTAGGCTTTAAGGTTTACGATTTAGTGTTTGGGCTTTAGGGTTTGGGGTTTAGGGTTTAACGTGTAGAGTTTAGGATTTAGGGTTTATGGTTGAGGGTTTATGGTTTAGTTTTTAGGGTTTATAGATTAGGGTTTAAGCATTAGGGTTTAGGGTTTGGAGTTTAGGTTTTAGGGTTTAGGGTTTAGGCTTTAAGGTTTAAGGTTTTGGCTTTAGTGTTTGGGCTTTAGTGTTTATGGTCTAGGGTTTATTGTTAGGATTTAGGGTTTAGGGTTTAGGATTTAAGGTTTATGGTTTACGGTTTAGGGTGTAAGGTTTACTGTTTAGGCTTTAGAATTTGGGGTTTAGGCTTTAGGGTTTGGGGTTTAGGCTTTAGTGTTCAGTGTTTAGGGTTTATAGTTTATGACTTGCGGTTGACGGTTTATGGTTTAAGGTTTAGGCTTTAGGGTTTGTTGTTTAGCATTTAGGGTTTATGGTTTGTGGTTGAGGGTTTATAGTTTAGGGTTTAGGCTTTATGATTTGTGGTTTATGGTTTAGGGTGTAGGGCTTAGTGTTTATGGTTTGGGGTTGAGGCTTTAG
Organism: Arachis duranensis; assembly: GCF_000817695.3. Lineage (NCBI taxonomy): Eukaryota > Viridiplantae > Streptophyta > Magnoliopsida > Fabales > Fabaceae > Arachis > Arachis duranensis. The sequence continues at coordinate 39,600,010 of NC_029781.3, forward strand.
GGTTTACTATTTATGGTTTAGGGTGTAGGGTTTAGAGTTTAGGGTTTAGGCTCTAGTATTTTTGATTTAGGATTTAGGATTTTAGGTTTAGCGTTGAGGGTTTAGGGTGTAGGGTTTATGGTTTTGGCTTTAGATTGTAGGGTTTGGAGTTTATAGTTTAGAGTTTAGGCTTTAGGGTTGATAGATTGTGGTTTAGGGTTTAAGGTTTGTGATTTAGGGTATTGGCTTTATGGTTTTACGATTGGGGCTTAGGCCTTAAGGTTTATGGTTTAGGGTTTGGGGGTTGTGGTTTAGGATTTAGGGTTTAGGGTTGAGGTTTTAGGGTTTAGGATTTATGGTTGAGGGTTTAGGGTTTAGGGTTTACGATTTACGGTTTAAGGTTTAGGGTTTGTGGTATAGGGTTTAGGGTATAGGATTTAAGGTTTAGGGTTTATGGTTTGGAGTTGAGGGTTTATGGTTTAGGGTTTATACTTTAGGGTTTGTGGTTTAGGGTTTAAGGTGTAGTGTTTATGGTTTAGGGTTTATCGTTTGGGGTTGAGTATTTATGGCTTAGGGTTTAGGGTTTATTGTTTAGGGTTTAGGCTTTTGTATGTGTGGTTAGGGTTTAGGCTTTAGGGTTTATGGTTTAGGCTTTAGGGTTCGGAGTTTATGGTTTAGGGTTTATGGGGTAGGCATTTGGGTTTAGGGTTTTGTGTCTGGGCTTTAGGATTTGTGGTTTGGGGTTTATTGTTTAGGGTTAGGATTTATTGTTTAGGGTTTAAGGTTTAAGGTTTTTAATTTAGGTTTATGGTTTGGGGTTGAGGGTTTATGGTTTAGGGTTTAGGCTTTAGGGTTTGTGGTTTAGGGTTTAGGGTGTATGGTTTAGTGTTTAGGGTTTAGGATTTATGGTTTGGGGTTGAGGGTTTATGGTTTAAGGTTTAGGGTTTGTGGTTTTGGGTTTAGAGTGTATGGCTTAGGGTTTAGGGTTTATGGTTTAGGGTTTAGGCTTTATAGTTTAGGGTTTAGGCTTTAGGGTTTGTGGTTTATGGTTTAGCGTGCAGCATTTTGGGTTTAGTGTTTGGTTTAATGTTTAGGGTTTATGTTTAGGGTTCAGGGTTTAGGGTTTGTGGTTTAGGGTGTAGGGTGTAGGGTTTAGTTATTAGGGTTTATGGTTTAAGGTTGAAGGTTTATGGTTTAGGGTTTAGGATTTATAGTTTAGGGTTTAGGCTTTAGTGCTTATGGTTTATGGTTTAGGGTGTTGTGTTTAGGGTTTAGGGTTTATGGTTTGGGGTTGAGATTTTATGGTTTAGGGTTTATGGTTGTGGTTTAGGGTGTAGGATTTAGGATTTATGGGTTTGGGTTTATGGTTTATGCTTTGGGGTTTAGGGTTTATAGTTTAGGGTTTAGGCTTTATGGTGTGTGGTTTATGGTTTAGGGTGTAGGGTTTAGGGTTTATGGTTTGGGGTTCAGGGTTTATGGTTTAAGGTTTAGGCTTTAGACTTTGTCGTTTAGGGTTTAGGGTGTAGGGTTTAGGGTTTAGGGTTCATGGTTTAGGGTTGAGGGTTTAGGGTTTAAGGTTTAGGCTTTAGTGTCTGCGTTTTAGGGTTTCGGGTATAGGATTTAAGGTTTAAGGTTTGCAGTTGGGGGTTGAGGGTTTATTGTTTAGGGTTTAGGGTTTATAGTTTAGGGTTTAACTTTAGTGTTTGTGGTTTGGGGTTTAGGCTTTTGGTGCTATGGTTTAGGCTTTAGGGTATGGGGTTTAGACTTTAGAGTTTAGGGTTAATGGTTTAGGGTTTTGGGTTTAGTGTGTGGGCTTTAGTGTTTGTGGTCTAGGGTTTTTTGTTGAGGATTTAGGGTTTAGGGTTTAGGGTTTATGGTTTACGGTTTAGGCTTTAGGGTTCGGGGTTTAGGGTTTAGGGTTCAGTGTTTAGGGTTTAGGGTTTATGGTTTGCAGTTGACGGTTTTTGGGTTAAGGTTAAAGCTTTAGGGTTTGTGGTTTAGCATTTAGGGTTTATGGTTTGTGGTTGAGGGTTTATAGTTTAGGGTTTAGGCTTTATGATTTGTGGTTTATAGTTTAGGGTGTAGGGTTTAGGGTTTATGGTTTTAGATTGAGGCTTTAGGGTTTACTATTTATGGTTTAAGTTGTAGGGTTTGAGGTTAGGGTTTGAATCTAGTGTTTTTTATTTAGGGTTTAGGATTTAGGGTTTTGGGTTTAGGGTTGAGGGTTTAGGGTGTAGGGTTTATGGTTTTGGCTTTAGGTTTTAGGGTTTGGAGTTTATGGTTTAGAGTTTAGGCTTTAGGGTTAAGCGATTGTGGTTTAGGGTTTAAGGTTTGTGATTTAGGGTGTTGTCTTTAGGGTTTTGCATTTGGGGTTTAGGCATTATGGTTTATGGTTTAGGGTTTGGGGGTTATGGTTTAGGGTTTAGGGTTTAGGGTTGAGGTTTTAGGGTTTATGATTTGTGGTTGTGGGTTTAGGGTTTACGGTTTACGGTTTAGGCTTTACGGTTTGTGGTTTAGGGTTTAGGGTATATGGTTTAAGGTTTAGGGTTTATGGTTTGGTGTTGAGGGTTTAGGGTTTAGGGTTTATGCTTTAGTGTTTGTGGTTTAGGGTTTAAGGTGTAGTGTTTATGGTTTAGGGTTTATCGTTTGGGGTTGAGTGTTTATGGTTTAGGGTTTAGGATTTAGGCTTTAGTGTGTGTGGTTAGGGTTTAGGCTTTAGGGTTTATTGTTTAGGCTTTAGGGTTCGGAGTTTATGGTTTAGGGTTTATGGTGTAGGTATTAGGGTTTATGGTTTAGTGTTTTGGCTTTATGGTTTGTGGTTTAGGGTTTATTGTTAGGGTTACGATTTAGGGTTTAGGGTTTAGGGTTTGCGATGTATGGTTTGGGGTCGAGGGTTTATAGTTTAGGGTTTCGGCTTTAGGGTTTGTGGTCTAGGGTTTTTTGTTGAGGATTTAGGGTTTAGGGTTTAGGGTTTATGGTTTACGGTTTAGGCTTTAGGGTTCGGGGTTTAGGGTTTAGGGTTCAGTGTTTAGGGTTTAGGGTTTATGGTTTGCAGTTGACGGTTTTTGGGTTAAGGTTAAAGCTTTAGGGTTTGTGGTTTAGCATTTAGGGTTTATGGTTTGTGGTTGAGGGTTTATAGTTTAGGGTTTAGGCTTTATGATTTGTGGTTTATAGTTTAGGGTGTAGGGTTTAGGGTTTATGGTTTTAGATTGAGGCTTTAGGGTTTACTATTTATGGTTTAAGTTGTAGGGTTTGAGGTTAGGGTTTGAATCTAGTGTTTTTTATTTAGGGTTTAGGATTTAGGGTTTTGGGTTTAGGGTTGAGGGTTTAGGGTGTAGGGTTTATGGTTTTGGCTTTAGGTTTTAGGGTTTGGAGTTTATGGTTTAGAGTTTAGGCTTTAGGGTTAAGCGATTGTGGTTTAGGGTTTAAGGTTTGTGATTTAGGGTGTTGTCTTTAGGGTTTTGCATTTGGGGTTTAGGCATTATGGTTTATGGTTTAGGGTTTGGGGGTTATGGTTTAGGGTTTAGGGTTTAGGGTTGAGGTTTTAGGGTTTATGATTTGTGGTTGTGGGTTTAGGGTTTACGGTTTACGGTTTAGGCTTTACGGTTTGTGGTTTAGGGTTTAGGGTATATGGTTTAAGGTTTAGGGTTTATGGTTTGGTGTTGAGGGTTTAGGGTTTAGGGTTTATGCTTTAGTGTTTGTGGTTTAGGGTTTAAGGTGTAGTGTTTATGGTTTAGGGTTTATCGTTTGGGGTTGAGTGTTTATGGTTTAGGGTTTAGGATTTAGGCTTTAGTGTGTGTGGTTAGGGTTTAGGCTTTAGGGTTTATTGTTTAGGCTTTAGGGTTCGGAGTTTATGGTTTAGGGTTTATGGTGTAGGTATTAGGGTTTATGGTTTAGTGTTTTGGCTTTATGGTTTGTGGTTTAGGGTTTATTGTTAGGGTTACGATTTAGGGTTTAGGGTTTAGGGTTTGCGATGTATGGTTTGGGGTCGAGGGTTTATAGTTTAGGGTTTCGGCTTTAGGGTTTGTGGTTTAGGGTTTAGGGTGTATGGTTTAGGGTTTATGGTGTATGGTTTAGGGTTTGGGGTTTAGGATTTATGGTTTGGGGTTGAGGGTTTATGGTTTAAGGTCTAGGGTTTGTGGTTTTAGATTTAGGGTGTATGGTTTAGCATTTAGGGTTTATAGTTTAGGGTTTAGGCTTTAGGGTTTATGGTTTAAGGTTTAGCGTGCAGGGTTTAGGGTTTAGGGTTTAGGGTTTGGGGTTTATGGTTTATGGTTTAGGGTTCAGGGTTTACGGTTTGTGGTTTAGGGTTTAGGGTGTAGGGTTTAGTTATTGGGGTTTATGGTTTGATGTTGAGGGTTTATGGTTTAGGGTTTATGATTTATAGTTTAGGGTTTCGGCTTTAGTGCTTATGGTTTATGGTTTAGGGTGTAGTGTTTAGGGCAAAACTTAAAATTTTTAGATCTAAAGACTCCTAGTGTGTGAAAATTTAAAAAAAAAACACAAAGGGACACCAAACATAAAAATTTTTAAGACAAAAAAAAAAAAAAAAAAACAAGAACACTTTGAAGATTAAAAAGAACACCAAGAACAAAACTCAAAGAATTCAAAGAACACAAGAACATGAAAAAGACACTAAACTTTAAAATTTTTGAAAACCAAACACAAATTTTCGAAAAATTAAAGTAAACACACAAGAAGACACCAAACTTAATGATTTACACAAGATCTAAACAAAGAAACTATTCTTGAAAAATTTTAGACAGAAAGACTCAAAAATTTCAAAAAACTTTACAAGAACAAAAACAAAAGACTCAAACCAAAAACAAAAATTAAATAAAGAAAAGAATAAAAATTTGAAAATTTTTTTAAATGTTTTTCAAAAAAAAGGAAGAAGAAAATAAAAAGACTTAAACAAAATTAAAAATAATACCTGATTTAGGGAAGACGATAATCCGTCAGTTGTCCAAACTCGAACAATCTCCGACAATGGCGCCAAAAACTTGGTGTGTGAATCCCCACACTATGTACAACTGTACCAGGAAATGCACTGGGTCCTCCAAGTAATACCTGAGCGAGTCAAGGTCGATTACATGAGGATTGTGGTTTGAAGCAAGCGATGATTATCATGCAGGTCTTAGTCAGGTTGATAAAAGAGTTGTTGGATTTATGAGATCTGAACTGGGTTGATATGATTATAATGATAATTTTAAAACTTAGATGGTTAAGGCTTGGAGTTGCTTTGTCCTTCTTGATTAACTATAGTCTTACTGTCTTCTTCAATTGTGAATGATTTCTTCAATGGCAGGTTGTATGTGATCAATGCCTTTTTTGAGAGGTTGCCAATGCTCCTCCATATCTGAACACTAGGGTTAGTGCGCATCCAGTCTGATTGAGGGTGAAGCTCTTGCAGTCCATTATCCTTAATGATCCTACTCAAAATGCCACAAACTAGGTCAAATCTTCCAGATCAAAGAATTCTGTGCCTTGGATTCTCGCCTCTACTACAAAGACCCTAATCTCCGCGTAAATCGGTAGAACTGGGGTCTCAAGAAGTCCCCAACAAAGTTGTGGATTAGCCATCTGAGAGATGTATAATCAAGCTGGCGGTTCGATGCTTTCCAATCACGTATTCACACGAACCCAAGTAGACATGGGGGGTTGTCAGGCACATGGTCTTAGTGTGATGAATGGAGTTGATTGTCACGTATCATCCTATTCATCATAATGAAGAACGAATATATATCTTAGAATTGATCAAACACAAATTGAAGAGAAACATTAATACTTTTATTAATTCATAGAACTCAACAGGGCTCCTCCCCTCAACCTAGGAGGTTTAGAAACTCATACTGATTGGAAATACAATGATGGAAACAAAAATATGGCAGATCTTCCCTAATGAGAGGTGTAAAAGTTCTTTAAATACTTAGCTAATGACTAAGGATTACATAAGAAAGGTTAAAATAGTCTTTTAGTGCCGAAATCCACTTCCGGGGCCCACTTGGTGAGTGTTTGGACTGAGCTTTGATGAAATCCACGTGCTATGAGCCCTCTATGGCATTGAACGCTGGCGAGGCGGTCCTCTTTGGGTGTTTAGACGCTGGTCTATTCTCCTTGGGCGCTAGACGCTTGAAAGAGGGTAGGAGGCTAGCGTTTGATGCCAGTTTTGGGCCTTTTAATCTGAAGCAAAGTATGAACTATTATACATTTCTGGAAAGCTCTGGAAGTCAACTTTCCATAGTTGTTAAGAATGCTCCATTTGGACTTCTGTAGCTCCAGAAAAGCTCTTTCAAGTGTAAAGAGGTCAGATCCAGACAGCATCTGCAGTGCTTTCTCTATCTCTAAATCAGGCTTTTGTTTCAACTCCTCAATTTCAGCCAGAAAATACCTGAAATTGCACAAAAACATACTAAAAACTATATGAAAATGATGCCAAAAAGCGTATAAAATATCCGCTCATCACTTTCCTTTTATTTTCTTTTTCTTTTCCTTTTTGCTATTTCTTTTGTATCAAGGAATAATTTTTTGTTTAGTTTAGAGAATTCAAAATAGTTTTCTAAATTTCTATTCCTCATGTATCAACATCCTTTGATCTAAATTCAATATGTACTGTTCATACCATGCATTCGAAGTCATAGATAAACACCACCACATCTAACTGAATATAACTAGTCTCAAATACAAACTCAATTTCTCATTCAATACATCATTCCTTTTCTTTTTCTTTTTAGATTCAAGATCAGTCAGGAGTACACGAGACATTCTTTCAAAAGAAAACTAAAAATACCAATACAGCATAGACTATAATAGACTAAAAAGACTAGAAATACTAGAGAACACGAAAAGAATAGAAAATAAGAAACAAAAAATTGTAGATAACAAAAAAAGAGCAGAAGGGGAAATAGAATGAAAGGAACTCAACCACCTCTGTTATCCTGATGACCTTCTCATTTTTCAGGTTGTGCTCCATTGTGAAGATGATTTACCTCCCTTTGGTACCATTGATGATAAGATAAACAGAGAGTGTGCTATACAATACCAAACTTAAAAGTTTGCTTGTCCCCAAGCAAAAAAAAATGAAAACGGGGAGGGACATAAAAAGCACACACATGAGTAAAAAAATTGTAGAATAAGAAGGGAATGATGGCGAAACTTGAGGAATGTGGCGCCAAACTTGAGGATGGCCAAGTTTGGCACCACCCTTCGTGAATAGGATTCTTCTAGTTGCATATATGTGGTGCCAAACTTCATATATCCATGTTTGGCACTACCCTGGTAGTGGCTTCTTCCTTGAAATTCTTGTTACTGGCGCCAAACTTGATATTCTCAAGTATGGTGCCACCCTGGCCGAATGTACTCCCCTCTAGGGTGTTCTGAAATCTCTTCTGGTTGCACCAGTTCCTGTTTTAAACATTCTGCATGATCAAAACACACATACAAAGAAGTAAAACAATGAGAAATTAAAACAAACTAAATAACTTCAAAGCAAATAGAAAATCTAAGGATACAAATTATTGGGTTGTCTCCGAACAAGCGCTTTTTTAACGTCACTAGCTTGATGGTCGATTTCTTGTTAAGGTGGGGGGTTGATCATATTGCTTCAACTTCTCTCCTCTTACTGTGAATTTTCTCCCTGTGTCCCCATGAAGTAGCTCAATATGCTCAAGAGAGAGGACTCGATTTACTATATAAGTCAACATTGGACTACGAGTTAACACCACCTTCAACATGGGGAGAAACCTTCAGTGGGGATCTTTTTGTTTCTCCATCCCCTGGGCACTTTCTTCTTGGAAACTTCCTCCTTGGTAGATGACGCACACCCAACACCAAACATAGGTTTGATGTCAAGAAGAATTGTATTGATTCCTACCAACATAGACTTGAGCTACAAACTCTATTTTACATCATCATGGGGTTCTTGGAGACTTGGATCAGTGAACTCAGTCTTCATGCAATTGCCTTCTTCACTTGAGTGATGTATGGGTTTAAAAACCTTGAAGATCAAATGCTTCTCATACACCCTTAGCATTAACTCACCTACTTCCACATCAATCAGAGCTCTTTCACTGGCTAGGAATGGTTTTTTTAGGATTATAAAGGCGTTTTTATCCTTCCCAATGTGAAGAATGATAAAGTTAGCTGGGAGGAAGAACTTTTTTATTTTGACCAAGATATTCTCCACTATTCCATTTGCATGCTTCAAAGATTTATCTGCCATTTATAATGTTATCTTTGTTGGTTCTTCTTCTTTGATTTGCAGTTATTTTATCATAGACAAGGGCATTAGATTGATGTTTGCACCCAGATCACATAAGGCTTTCTCAACGGTTATGCTCCCAATAAAACACGAAATTTGAAAGGTCCTTGCATCTGGCATTTTCCTTGGAAAATTACGATGAATTATTGTACTACATTCTTTGTTCAGGACGATGGACTCATCTCCCTTTAAAGTTCTCTTCATGAAAAGCAACTCCTTCATGAATTTAACATAGACAGGCATTTTCTCCAAAACCTCAGCAAAAGGAATATTAATTTGCAACTTTCTGAAGACTTCCAAGAACTTTGAAAACTGCTTATCCTTGGTCTCCTTTTGAAGTATCTGAGGATATGACATTTTTTCCTTGTACTCGGGCGTTAGAGACTTCACCAGATATTGTTCAAGATCAACCAAAAAGGGGTTATCCAGATGTCACTCAAGGGTGTGCTTCTCCTTGGCTTGTGCCTTCTCCGGAGCTTCTTTTTCAACTGGCTCCTTAGTAGATTCTGCTTTAATAGTTGCCACTTGTCCACTTATCAAGTCGATAGCCTTGTACTCCTCCCTTGGATTTGAAATTGTGTTACTAGGAAATGTATTAGTGGTCCTTTTATGTTATTTCAGCAACTTTTGTGGCTAGTTGACTCATCTGAACCTCCAGGTTCCTAATTGAAGCTCTGGTTTCCTGTATGAAACCATGAGTACTCTTGGAGAGCTCCGTAACTATACAGTCCAAATTTAAAGACTTATGAAAATAGGATGGTGGATTGTTGCTGCTGAAATTGCTCTGATTGAAAGTATTCTGATGGCCCTAATTGTTATTAAAATTCTAGTGCCTCTGTGGTAGATTTCCCTATCCAAAATTTGGATGATTCCTCTACCCCAGATTGTATGTCTTGGAAAAATGATCATTTTTGGGGGGTCTGGAGGAATTGCCCGCGTAATTAACTTGTTCAAAAGAAAATTGACCATAATCAAAAGTCTCACCTTGAGAAAAGCCACCATTTATATCATAAGAAGTGTCATAGGCATTAATGGATGAGACTTTCAATCCACTCAAGCATTGAGAAATAGAATTTATCTATTGAGATGTGGCTTTATTTTGAGCAAGAAGTGTATCTAAAGCATCTAGTTTCATGATTCCTTTCCTCCCGGGGGTCCTCTCAGAAGAATGCAGATATTGGTTGTTAGCAACCATCTCAATCAACTCTAGAGCCTCTTCAGTAGTCTTCTTCATGTGAAGAGAACCTCTTGCAGAATTATTTAAAGATGTCCTAGTGGCCTCAGTAACCCCATCATAAAATATCTACAACTGGACCCATTCTGGAAACATGTTAGGAGGACATTTTCTGAGCATCACCTCGTACCTCTCCCAAGCTTCATAGAGAGGTTCGCCCTCCCTCTGCCTGAAAGACTGAATATCAGTCCGCAGCTTCTTCAGCCTTTGACATGGAAAGAATTTAGTCAGGAATTTGCTGACCATATTATCCCATGTATTCAGGCTCTCCTTAGGCTGTGTGTTAAGCCACTGCTTGGCTTTGTCCCTGACGATCGGATTTCCTATCGATAAAGAAACTCACAAAAATAATCGCGTTGTAAGTATAGCTTATAAACCAACAGAAAATCCTTTCGTACAAACGTTTGGTTGTCATAAGTAAGACACGCAATAAAAATAATTAACCGAAGTATTCAAACCTCGGGTCGTCTTCTCAAGGAATTGCAGGGAAGTATGATTTTTTATTGGTTATAAAAAATAGTATTTTTAGGGTTTAAAAAGGTTCGAACAAGAAAAATAAATTGCAGAAATTAATAAATTAATAACTAATAAAACTCTTGGCAAGGTATGAAAACTGGAAGTCCTATCCTAGTTATCCTTATCAATGGTGATAAGAATTATATTTTTGCTCTCACTCAGTCAACCTCTAACTATGAAGGTAAGTCAAGTGGATAAATCAATTTAACACCTAAAGTCATAGTCAACTCCTAAGGAGAGACTAGAGTTATAGGAATCTAAATTAATCAGCAAAGATAACAATTATCAATCACGATGAGTTTGATAACTCAAGAGTCACCAATTAATCAACTAGAACCAAGAATATAAGAAAATAAATAAAAGTCATATGTCTGAAATACCTCAAATATTAATAAAAGAAATCAAATCCAATATAGAAAAGTTCATAAGTCAAATTGGGAAAATAAAAGGAACATTGAACCTGTAATGAAGGGAAGTAATCTGAATATAATAGAAATCCTAAATCCTAATCTTAATTCCTAAGAGAGAGGAGAGAACCTCTCTCTCTAAAAACTACATCTAAATCCTAAAACTATGTATGAATGTATGTTGTATGAAGTCTCTTGATGAATGGATGGATTCCCTAATTTATAGCCTTTAATCTGTGTTCTCTGGGCTTGGATCTGGATTAAAACACAGCCCAAAATCATCTTCAGCGCATTTTGTAATTTTTGTAGATCGCGCAAGTCACGCGTTCGCGTGGGTCAAGCGTTCGCGTGGGTCACGCGGTCGCGTCATCTGGAGTTTTGCTTTTCAACGCGGTTACGTCAGTCATGCGTCTGAATCATCTGTGTTTTGCATGAGCCACGTGTTCGCGTCATGCACGCGTTCGCACTGATTCCACTTTTCGCAAAGCACGTGTTCGCGTCGTCCATGCGGACGCGTCGCTGCCAGTTTCTTCAAACAATTCCATTTTGTGCTTTCCTTCCATTTTTGTTTGTTTCCTTTCCATCCTTTAAGTCATTCCTACCCTATAAAGCCTGAAAGTACTCAACACACAGATCACGGCATCGAATGGTAATAACAGTTAAATAAATTTAATATTTTTAAATCATAGGAAACATGTTTTCTCATATATCATAAAACAAGGAAGGAATAGTAAAACCATGCAATTTACATGAATAAGTGGGTGAAAATTTGATAAAAACACTCAATTTAAGCACAAGATAAATCATAAAATAGTGATTTATCAACCTCCCCACACTTAAACAATAGATGTCCTCATGCTAAATCCAAGAGAAAAGAGTAAAGGTAAAATAGTGGAGTCTTATGCAATGCAATATATTCTAAATACAAGCTACCTACATGAGTCATGCAATTCTAGTTATTATTCACTTATATATAAAGCTTACATGTAGTTAAATTAATTCATATCTTCAAGGAATCATATGTGTACAATTAAAGCCAAATCATATTAAAGCACAGTCACAATTGAGTTGAGTTAAGATAGTTCACAACTTGCAAGACAATTAATAATTAAACATGGATATATGAGAATGCACTATTGAACCCTCACTGGATTTTGTGTTTACTCTCTAATCACTCAGTGTTTGGGGGTAATCACTCTCTTTTTTTCTAGTCATGCTTTCTAAAACTTTGTTTTACATCTAACCAATCAAAAAATATTGAATATAGACATACAAAAATCATGAGGTCTTTTCCTAGGTTGTAATGGGGCTAAGGTAAGGGTAATGGTGTACATATAAGGCTAAGTGAGCTAACAAAGTGAATCCTTGATTAGTCTAAGATCTCACTTAACATACATACTTTATAATTTCAAAGTTCTCTTAGCTATTTACCCAAATTTTCCCACTTTTATATTACATGCTCATGCACCAAATTTATTTTTGACTTTTTGTCCCATGTGCATTGATTCTTTTTATTTTACATTGGGGGAATTTTTTGTATCCCCTTATTTAAATTTTTTTTAATGCACATCGTAATTTAATTATTTTGATTTCACATGAGCATGCTTCCCAAATTTTTGAAATAACTTATTCAATTTAAATCCCTACTTTGTTTCTATCATCCTATGTTCCCATAAAATTCCCCACACTTAAATTGTAGACAATATCTATCTTAAGCTAACCAAGGATTCAACTTGGGATTTTTATTTTGTTTTTCTGCTTAAGACTAATAATGTGGTTATGAAATAGAAGGGGGTCAAAAGGCTCAAGGGGGCTAACAAGTATGGCATAAAAGGTAGGTTTATTTGGGACAAGTGAGCACAAATACAAATAATGGCCTCAATCATCTCTTGGTATGTATCTATATTCTATAATTGGACATATAGATTAAAACAAATGAAAGATTGCAAGCATAAAAAAGAAGCGCAAAACACACAGGAATAAAATTTATGGTTTGATGTAACCATATAATTAAGCTCAAAAATCACAGGCTGTGTGTTCTCTAGCTCAGAAATTATATATCAGTTATGTATGTCATGCAAGTAGAAATCAAAAGTTTCCATTAAACTCAATGTAAATCTTAGGGTGGCCTTTAAAATCTTAGTGTTCCTCCTTGAAGAAATATTGTTAACTAACTAACATGTAATGCTATATATACAAGGTGTGTGGATTGTTTTTATTTATTAAAGTTTCTAGTTTACTCTTTTATTTTCAATTTAACCAACTTATCATGTGCTAAAAGAGCAACTATACTAATTAATTCACTTAATATATAACTAGTAAACTAAATGTGCAAATTAAGCTCAAATATCTAAGATATATACAGCGCAAAGTACAGAACGCAAAAATACAACAAAAGCAAATAGAGAAAAATGTGCAAATAAAATACAGAAAATGAACAAAATAACATAGAAGAGTCTTACAGTGGTTCACCAAAAAAATATGCCAGAGATGGCAACCTCCCCACACTTAAATAATAGCATCGTCCTCGATGCTCACCCAAACTGGGTGTGAAGAAGTGTCATCTCCGGAAGGATGGGCTGCTGGTGTCTCTGTGAGTGGAAGGGGGTCTGTCTGCTGAAGGGGAGGCTCAGTCTGTAGAGGGATCTCTGGGCCAGCTGGCTGTATCGGATGGGGCTCCTCATAGCGTGGTGCAGCCTGCTCAGGTGCTGCCTGCGCAGCCTGAGTATGTGCCTCCTCCTCATGATCGCTCGTTTTCTCCTCAGATGTCTCTGATGATGTGTCGGGCTCGGATGGGATGTCACCACCGGATTGGATCATCAACTTGAAGTGCTCATAGTGCCACTTGTGGCGATGCTCAGACCTCTCAAAACGTCGCCTGTTGTGGCGTTCAGACCTCTCAAACTGCTGCTGGTGGCAGCACTCCATCTGGTCTAAGCGGTCAAAGAGTCAGTGCACTAGAAAAATAAACGGGCTTAGGAGTAGGTGGGGGTGCAGTGGATGGAGCTGGGGCAGTGGATACTAAAGGGGTAGCTGAAGATGTAGCTACCTCAGCAGAGTCAGTGAGAAATAGAGGTTGGTAGCCTAGAGCCTGAAACTTCCTACTGTGAGGGATGATCTTCTTGCAGTCCGCGGCGGATGGCTTTTCATCAACAATTTCCCAAAGTACCTCAGCTCGGTGACCCAACTGAGTAATCAGGAATGGAAATGGGAGGGTGCCTCTGACATAGACCCTGGCCATGTAATGCCGAATGAAGCGGGGCAGATATAGGTCCTTACCCTCCATCACACACCAGATGAGGGTAATCATAGTAGCTGGCACCTCTGTCTCATGAGTGCTCGGCATTACATAGTTACTCAGAATCTGCTGCCAAAGTTGAGTCTCATTATTTAGATATATTAGCCTGATTCCCTTAGGTACCACTGTGCTCTTTCTCATGACCCATGGAATAGTAGGATCAAGAGCTATAGCCTATTTTACTGCATCCCAGTCAAATCTCATGAATCTAATATCCTCTTCAGCCTTTTGGTAACCGTTGGCTGATCTGATTTAGGTGGGAGCTGGAGGATGTCTTCTATGACTTCTTCAGTAACCAAAATTTGTTTGCCACTGAGTTGTACTGCATCCAGGGATGTTTTAAAGTAGTTACAGTAGAATTCTCTGACCCAGGATGAGTTTATCTCAGTCAAGTTTCTCTCCAAGAAGAACCAGCCTCTCTGTTTAATTTGGTCAGAAGTGTATTGCTTGAGTTCTTCTAGAATGTTGAGTGTCCTTTCCAGGTATAGGTTCTTAGATGTGGCAAAAACTGGGTACCTCAGTTCACAGTATTTGTTTACAAATTTTACTAGGTCAGCTGCAGCTACCAACTGATCAGCCTTTTCCTGCGGGGTAAAGTTCTTCTCCTGCCAGGAATCATCATGCAAGATGCGAAGAATGGTCATATAAGATTCACCTCTTTTCCTTTTACCAGTGGTTGCTTTGCCTTTTCCATTGCTTTGAGGGTCAGACATCCTGAAAAGCATAAATTCTAGGATATAATTGAAGAACAAAAGTAGAAAAATAAGTAGGCAAATAAAATAATAGCAATATAAGCACAGAGTGGCAAAAGAGCAAGAGAAACATGAATTGAGTCAAATATATGTGCATTTAGGATTGTGTTCAAGTGAAAAAGTCTGAAAATAAAAATCATAATCCAAAATATATGATAAGTGGAAGTCATGTGAATTAGGAAAAATAGTGATCATGCCCTGAGTTAGAAAGTTAAAGTAGTCATGTAAAAAGAGAAGTCAGCAAGTTAAAATGGTTAATAAGTGAAAAGGAAGTCAAAAAATTAAAGCAGTAAGTTAGTAAAAAGAAAGTTAAAGTAATTGGCATGATAATGGATTTCCTAGGTAATAAGAGATTCACAAATTAAAGATTAATCAACTCATATTCAAGCAAAGATTTCAATTTATTTATGATAATACATATAGATAAAGGAAGTGGAAAAGGAGAATGAAATCATCAATAAGCAATTAATCATGAAGGGAACCAACAGAATTAGGAATGCTAGCCCGGGCATTCATGAATTGGTTTGGTCACAACCAAGTAATGCAAAATACTAAATTTCCAAACTCAATACATGAATGGGGTAGAATAAAATAATTTGCAGAAAATTGGGCAGCATTTCGGCTAAAATTGGGTGTTCCCGGGTAATAAACAGTAGAAAAAATTGGTTCATATAAAATTACATAATGCTGCAAAGAGACACAAATAACATGAACATGAAAGAACAGTGTAACAGCAACATGAAACATGGAAGAACAATATATGAACAATATGATCATCACAGCAAAATTAGAATCGCGAAATAGATAAAACAAGTAGCAAGAACGGTGCAATTATCAGGCCTAAATCCACTAACCACATCCTAGCTACCTAACCACTTAGAGTCCACTACAATCATGCATCTCTAACTATCCTAATTTAAATAGAATCTGAAAAATAAGCAACTAACTAACTAATGAACTGGTAAAGGGAATGGTGTTTGGTGGAACCTGGTGTGGGTAGGTTCAGAATTTGAGACAGAGAGGGGAGTAGTGGCGCTGATGATTGCATAGCGGTGGCACGGCGGTGGAGGGTTGTATTTGTGGGGCTGGGGTATGGTGAAGGAGGGGAAGGAGAGGAGAAGGGGGCGAGGGTAGTGGTTAGCGGTATGGGGGTGGCATGGTGTTGGAGGTTCTGGTAAGGGCAGTGGTGGAGGGGAGTGGAGGAGAAGAAAAGGGGGTGAGGGAAGAGAAGAAGGGAAGAAAGAAGAGAGGGGGATGTTGCGGGGTGGTCTGGGTGGTTCGGAGTGGTGGGCGCGGCAGTGGTGGTGGCTAGTTGGTGGAGGTTGGTTGCAGATGGGGGGTGGAGAGGAGGAAGGAAGGGGGATTTTGGGACGCGATGGGGTTAGGGTTCGCGTGATTTAGGTTTAGTGGATTCAAATCCACACGAATGCGTGGGGCATGCGATCACGTGATTAGGGCAAAAAGGGGTATGACGTGGTCGCGTGATTGACGCGATCGCCTAAGTTGGGTAAAAGATGAGTGACGCGGACGCGTGAGGCACGCAAACGCGTCACTGTGAATTGTGCTAGACGCAGAGTTCCAGCATCGTTTTGGCGCAACTCTCTGTTTCCATTTAGGGGGCCATAATATCCACGCAACGCGGACGCATCGCTCATGCTTTCGCGTGGGATGAGTGTTGTGCAAGTGACGCATTCGCGTCAGGGACGTGAAAGCGTGGGACGTTTTGTGCTAAACGCACACCAATCGTACGATTCCATCCCAACTTTCTAGGCGTTGGATCTTTACGCCGATTTCCATTCCACGCCCACGCGTGGCCTGCGCACTCGTGTGGGGTGATTTATTTATTTTTTTTTATACAGTATGCAGAATGCAGTGAATGTTATGCACAATTCCAGGTTCAATCAAAATTCGAAAACAGACTAAAATGGAAAGGAACGATCATACCATGGTGGGTTGTCTGTCACCTAGCACTTTTAGTTAAAGTCCTTAAGTTGGACATTTGATGAGCTTCCTGTTATGATGCCTTGTGCTTGAATTCGTCCAGAAATCTCCACCAATGTTTGGAATGCCAACATCCTCCGGGGTCCCAAACAAGTCACATAAAGCCTTTGAGTAGTTTTAAACAGGTTCTCAGGCTTCTAGTGTGCTGAATGTCAGAATAGATTCCAGGATTCTAAACTTTACTTTTACACCCGTTTTTGTCTTGATCTACATTTTTCCAGCCGGGTGATAAGTAATCTGATTTCTCACTGCAGTGACCAAACAGCTTCTGAGACCCACACATTGAGCTTGACACCAATCCTTGCACCTCAAATTGAAGTGTGAAACCTCATTGAATCTTGCATACCAGCTCTGAGTGTGAGTCATTTTCCTTTTACTCTTAAAGTAGTAAAAAGCTCTAAGCTGGCCATCTGTTTCAAGTAAACCATATTCAAGTGGAAAAGTAAAGATAAAAGCTAAGGATTTTACCCACTTGAAGTTGGAGTTGGGTGGTAGTGGCCTTGGGATTGGTGTTTCCAGTGGTTCTGCAAGCTCTACTCCTTTGTGGTCTTCTGTGAATTCCTCCACTTCTTTGCAAACTTCTTCCATTTCAACCATGTCTTGATCAAAGTCCTCGATATCTTCCTCATCATCACTCAATTATCAATCATGATGAGTTTGATAACTCAAGTGTCACCAATTAATCATATGTCATATGTCTGAAATACCTCAAATATTAATAAAAGAAATCAAATCCAACATGAAAAAGTTCATAAGTCAAATTGGGAAAATAAAAGGAACATTGAACCTGTAATGAAGGGAAGTAATCTGAACATAATAGAAATCCTAAATCCTAATCCTAATTCCTAAGAGAGAGGAGAGAACCTCTCTCTCTCTAAAAACTACATCTAAATCCTAAAACTATGTACGAATGTATGTTGTATGAAGTCTCTTGATGAATGGATGGATTCCCCAATTTATAGCCTTTAATCTGTGTTCTCTGGGTTTGGATCTGGATTAAAATGCGGCCCAAAATCATCTTCAGCGCATTTTGTAATTTTTGTAGATCACTCAAGTCACACGTCCGTGTGGGTCACGCGGTCGCGTCATCTGGAGTTTTGCTCTTCCACGCGGTCGCATCAGTCACGCGTCTGCGTCATCTGTGTTTCACATGAGCCTCGCGTTCGCGTCATGCACGCGTTCACGCAGATGCCACTTTTTGCAAAGCACGCATACGCGTCATCCACGTGACGCGTCGTTGCCAGTTTCTTCAAACAAATCCATTTTGTGCTTTCCTTCCATTTTTGTATGTTTTCTTTCCATCCTTTAAGCCATTCCTACCCTATAAAGCCCGAAAGTACTCAACACACAGATCATGGCATCGAATGGTAATAAAGGATAATTAAATTTAATATTTTTAAAGAATAGGAAACATGTTTTCTCATATATCATAAAACAAGGAAGGAATAGTAAAACCATACAATTTACATGAATAAGTGGGTGAAAATTTGATAAAAATACTAAATTTAAGCACAAGATAAATTATAAAAGAGTGGTTTATCAGTCCCATACAGCAAACGAGAAAAACAACAACCTATAGACAAAAGGATGAAACTCCATTGGTCTTTACCATATCACAGATTTACAAGAAATTAGAGATGAATAAGTTTAGGTCTTTCTATGGGAGTGGTGGTAGAAATTCACAATCTACAACTTACCGGTAAGTGCATCGGGTTGTACCAAGTAATACCTCAGGTGATTGAGGGTCGATCCCACGAGGATTGATAGACCGAGCAACAATAGTCGAGTGATACACTTAGTCAGCCAAGAAAAAAGGAGTGAGTGTTCAAAAGCTTTAAACGGTAATTTAGAAATTAATAAAGCAAACAATGACTTTGGTGTGAAGAGTATGTGAGAAAACAATTAAGGTTTTAGAGATATTTTTTCGGATTAATAATTCTTACCAACTACTTTAATCATACAAGATTTAATTCATGGCAAACTTTAGTTGACTAAACCCTAATTCCTTAGTGATTTAATCTCCTCTGACCTAATCATCCACCAATTCCTTGGTCACTTAATTTAGATTAGAGGTTTAAGTTCAATTCTAGTTTATTAGCCACACAAACCCTAATTACCCAAAGATAGGATGATTACATGTCACATATCACGTTCAATCTAAGTAATTAGAGAATTATGAGGAATTACTTTCAAGCTCTTTGCTAAGTGAGAACTTTTTCAAGAATCAACAAGAATTCATGCAGAAAAAGAGCTATCTTCCAATATACTCAAATTCATAAGATGAAGAACGTAAGTAATTCTTGAATTTAACTCAGTACATTAATTAAAAGTAGAATGACAATAGTATTCATCCATAGAATAAATAGAGCTCTTAACCATAATAGAGGAGGTTTAGTTTCTCGTGGCTCAGAGAAAACTAGGGTTCCAAAAGTGTGTAAAATGTGGAATGAGGAAGAGAGAGAAGAGAAAAGCCTGAAGGGCTAAATCTTTTCCCTTTTTATATCTAACCTAATATAATTTTAAAATAAAATAAAATAATAACTCTTAAAAGCCCAAAAGATTGTGTTTTGTTTCAACTAATAATGAACAAAATTAATTAATTAAACCTTCTACTTGAGTTTTCCTCCTGAAGTTCCACATGACTATATGGCGAAACTTTGGTTATCACAAAAAGTCCTAACCACTGGGATTTCAGCTTCCCAGGAAAGAGCTTGAGCCTTGAGTTGAAAGACTTTCTGGCTTGGCTCAAAAGCTCTGGTGGCTATCTTTTTTTCATGCCACACCTTGGTCTTCTTTTTATAGAGCTTGGTAATGAGCGGATATTTTATATGCTTTTTGACATCATTTTCATATAGTTTTTATTTAGTTTTTATTGAGTTTTTATAGGTTTTAGTGTTAAATTCACATTTTTGGATTCTACTAGGAGTTTTTTTTATTTTTGGGCAATTTCAGGTATTTTCTGACTGAAATTGAGGAGCTGGAGCAGAAGTCTGATTTAGAGATAGAGAAAGCACTGCAGATGCTGTCCAAATCTGACCTGCCTGCATTCAGAAGAGCTTTTCTAAAGTTACAGAAGTCAAAATAGAGCACTCTCAACGGTTATAGAAATCTGACTTCTAGATCTTTCCAACAATATATAATAGTTCATACTTTGCTTCGGATTAGAAGGCTCAAAACTGGCGTCCAACGCCAGCTACCCGCCCCCTTCTAGGCGTCCAGCGCCTAAAGAGCAGAGACCAATGCACAAACGACCAAAGAGGACCCCTAGCTGGCGTTCCATGCCCAAGAGACCTCATAGCGCTTGGATCTCATCAAAGCTCAGCCTAAACACTCACCAAGTGGGCTCTAGAAGTGAATTTTAGCACTAAATAGACTATTTTACCCTTACTAGTCATCTATTTAGTATTTAAAGTGTATTTTTCATAATCATTAATGGACTTTATGCTACTTTTGAGTTTTAATTTTTACTTCAGTAGGAGTTTCTAAACCTCATAGGTTGAGGGGAGGAGCCCTCCTGAGTCTTATGAATTAATAAAAGTATTACTGTTTCTTCTTCTATTAATGTTTGATTTACTTCTAAGATGTTTATCCGATCTTCATTGTGGTGAACAGGATGATCTAACAAATTAGCCCTGTTCATCACGTTAAGACAAACGTGCCTGACAAACACCTGCGTCTACTTTTGTTCGTGTGAATACTTGGAAGGAAAGCACGAGCTAACAGCTTTGTTTA
The DNA here is from genome assembly GCF_000817695.3 of Arachis duranensis. NCBI lineage: Eukaryota > Viridiplantae > Streptophyta > Magnoliopsida > Fabales > Fabaceae > Arachis > Arachis duranensis. The sequence continues at coordinate 39,620,189 of NC_029781.3, forward strand.
TACATATCTCAGACGGTTAATCCACAACTTCGTTGAGGACTTCTCGAGACACCAGTTCAGCCAATTTCTGGGGAGATTAGGGTCTCCGTGGTATAGGATAGAATCCAACTAGAATATAAAGAAGTAGCATTCTCTGATCCAGAAGATTTGACCTTATCTATGGCGTTTTGAGTAGGATCGCCAAGAGAATGACTTGCTAGAGCTTCACCCTTCGTCAGATTGAATGACCACGAGCAATGGTGTTCATTTTGTAGCAGAGGAGATTAATTACCACGGGCAACAGCTTTGATCACATACAGCCTACCATAGAAGAAGATCATTCACAACAAAAGAAGACAACAGTACCAGAGTTAAATCAGAAAGACAAAGCAACTCCATCTCTCAACTCTATTCTTATCATAGTTTACACGACTCCTGAGTAAATGTTATGTTTATATCACTGATAATCCAACAACCTTTTGATTTCGCCTGACTAAGACCTGCAAGACAACTATAGCTTGCTTCAAGCCACAATCCTCGTGGGATCGACCCTGACTCGCTTAGGTATTACTTGGATGACCCAGTGCACTTGCTGGTACTGCTCCTGTACGGAAAGTGTAGGGTTTGCGTACACACGCACCGCTTGGTATTCTCATAAGCTGAATTTCTGAATTCATCAAGCTCATTCAGTTGAAGGAGCCTCTTTTCTCCTACATCCTTGGCATTAAAGTTCAGGAACTTTGTTGCCCAATATTCTATGTGCTCCAATTGAATTGGCAAGTGACAGGTTTTACCATAGACCAACTGATATGTTGACATTCCAATAGGAGTCATGGATGCCATTTGGTAAGCCCAGAGAACATCATCAAGCTTCCTAGCCCAGTCTTTCTTGAGTTCTTTGTTAGAGACCTGAACCTGTCCACTTATCTGAGGGTGATAAGGGGTTGCTATCTTATGACAGACTCCATATCTCTACAGAAGTGAGTCCAACTGTCTACTTCAGAAGTTGCTTCCTCCATCATTAATTAGTGTCTTTGGTGTAACGACCCAACTCCCAGTATGCCATGGTCATACAAAAAGCTAAGTGTTACTAACTTATCCTTTCCAATTATTATTTACTATCTAATATAGGAGCCTGATCCTTGTTAGAGCGATGCCAATTTTATGAGTAATTTTTTTTATTTGTTGCGGACGTTCAGGTAAAATAAACAAGCATATAATAAGAATAATAGAAAAGTGGCATAAAGAAACATAGAAACACAGCTGATAATATACATCATGTACACTATAACAAAACATGTAGCATTTACACAAGATCAAGTCAGTTTACATCCTCGTCATCCTACGTAGCTAATATTTACACGACACTCCCAGGGCCTGGCCCATACAAAAAACCGCTAAACTAGCACCCAGGCTATCCTAACCACTATATAGCTCCTAGCTCTCGGGTGTACTAACACAAGTGAGAGACTATCTATCCGATAATGTTAGACTAGAGTGTCATCAAAAGAATGCCCCTTCCGCAGTCAAACTATATCTACTCGTGGCCGTTCGGAGAATCGCCGTGAGGCTCGTCCATCTCCTCATCCTGCTCTATCTCTATCTCAGGATCCTCCTCCTCCTCATCATCCGCAGCTACAACTATACCCTCAGATCCACCAGAAACACTACTGTCACTATGTACAAAACCATTCGCGAGCACAGGTCCGTTCGCGTATATAGGAGCTACCCCATCATCAGGTAGTGCCGGCTCATCAGGCTGTGGAAGGTCAAGGATCGGCTCAAGGGGAAAGTCCCACTCTGGTGGTATCACAGGTACGTTGTCACCAGCTAACTCGGGCTCATCAGGAATGATAGGCTCAGGTTCCACCTCATTCAATGGTTGAGCTGGTATAGGGTGCTCGGGGTCATCAGGAAAAGGATGTACAGGTGCGTCAGGATGTAACCAGGATAAGGGAAAGTCGTAAGGAGCATCAGGGTCAAAATGTGGGCTAGACAAAGGATGTTAAAAGGCTCGATTAGGTAACGCATATCGTCTAATACGAGGCTCCAATCCCATGATGAAGTAACTGTGATGTACCGGATCCTCGTAGACGTAAAGGTCCTCGAACTCATAGAAGATCACGCCCGTCTCCATCTGAGGGGGAGGAAGGGAGAGAAGGGGTAAGAACTGGGGAGTTCTTAGTAGGGTCGGGGTTGTTAGTTACATTCATTTATTTGTTTTCGATTAGCAGATGGATATTAGAATACAGTAAAGTAGTAAACAGTAGTTAAAATAGATAGGGAAAACAGAAAACAGAACACAAACAGAAGAGTGTAAGAAAATAAAGCATAGACATAGCACTCAAGCAAACAAACATAAAGAAATAGATCAAACACAAGTAGGAATGCAACAGAGAGTAATGCGCAGACAAGAATGATGCATGTCAAGACCTAGTATAGGCCATGAGCTCATGTGTCGGTTGGCTGCCCGCAATCCCGACATTTATCCGGTCACCCAGCATTACTAGCCGGATATGGCTTTCCTGTTGGCTATACTCCTGTGTACAGGAAATAACCCCTCTGCCACCACAGGGTCCACTGCACGCAGGAAATAACACATCTGCCACTGCAGGGTTGTATGCCGACACACCTTCTGTATACAGGAAATAACCCCTCTGCCACTACAGAAATGGAACAGGTGGTCACGGTACTTCTGTAGCAGGAAATAACCTCTCTGCCTTACAGAAATAAAATATGGATCTGTACCGCAGGAAAGCGTTTCTCAGTGGTTGCACCATTATCTATCTGACTGGTACAATGCAGTAGATGAACATATGGATATCTCTGAGGTTGCCTTAATGCAACAGATGACCTCTCAATAGGTTCTCTACTCTTTATCATATTACTCTTTTCGCTTTGTCTCTTTATTCTGCTTTGTTTGTTCCTTTCTCTACGCTTCCTCACTTTATTCTGCTTGCTCTATTTAACGTATGTATTTAAAGCTTATATAAATTTCGATATGATTAGTTAGCCTGCCCCAAGTATAGATTCATTAAGTCTATACTGAAATAGTTTAACTTTTCATATAATACCTAACCCTATTCGCAAATCAAGAACTAACTATGTTGCCCTAGTTTGTTCACTAGTCTCTGTCTGTTTCTCTGTTGTTAAAATTTTACAGACTTTTTCTTCGATTTTTATCTTTTCTTCAACTTTTTATCTTTTCTTTATCTTTGCCTCACTAATATGTTCTTACCACACCCTAAGTGTTTTATGAAGGTAATTATAAGATTCTGCACTTAAGGTTGTCTTTCTAAAGCTTTTACAGAAAACTGCCTGTTCCGTATTATTTTATTATTTTTATTAAAATATTATTTTTAATTAAATATTATTATTTAATATTTTATTATTATTTATTATTTTATTATTAATTTTCAGAGATGACTTCACATTGTGTAGCCATCTTTGCACTAAATTCCCAGTCCAGCGTTTAGCGCCACCTTTATAGTGGGTTTCCTCGAATTACGTGCCTTGTAGCACTAACCGCCAAGTCGGGGCATTTAGCGCCATGCCTACAATAACTTGCCTCGAAGTTTGTGTCCTCCTGGCGCCAAATGCCAGATCTAGTGTTTAGCGCCAGGGCACCCAAATAGAATTCTCCCCAGAGTGTACTGTTTTTCCTTCTGATTTCACCTGTTCTTGTTTTCGACACTTTGCATGACTAAAAACACATAAAAAGCAGGAAGACTATAGAAAATTATAATAAAATAATCAAAACCAAAATAAAAATAATAGTAAAACTAAGGATATGAATAGTTGGGTTGCCTCTCAATAAGCGCTTCTTTAACGTCACTAGCTTGACGGTTAGCTTTGCAAAGTCAGCAGATGAGCAGACCTCTGACGATCAATCTCGCTCCATGATAGTGCTTCAGCCTTTGGCCATTGACAGTGAACCTCCTATCTGGGTTCTCTTCCTAAAGCTCCACATGACTAAACTGAGACACTTTGGTTACCAAAAACGGCCCTGACCATAGGGACTTCAGCTTCCCGGGAAAGAGCTTGAGCCTTGAATTGAACAATAAGACTTTCTGGCCTAGCTCAAAAGCCTTTATGACTATCTTCTTGTCATTCCACACCTTGGTCTTTTCTTTATAGAGCTTAAAATTCTCATAAGCTGAATTTCTGAATTAATCAAGCTCATTCAATTGAAAGAGCCTCTTTTCTCCTGCAGCTTTGGCATCAAAGTTTAGGAACTTTATTGCCCAATATGTTCTGTGCTCTAACTCAACTGGCAAGTGACAGGCTTTACCATAGACTAACTAATATGGGGACATGCCAATAGGTGTCTTGAATTTCATTCGGTCTGCTCAGAGAGCATCATCAAGCTTCCTGGCCCAATCCTTCCTTGAAGTACTAACACTCTTTTCTAGAATCCTCTTGAGTTATCTGTTAGAGATCTAAACATGTCCACTTGTCTAAGGGTGATAAGGGGTTGACACTTTATGATGGATGTCATACCTCTGAAGAAGAGAGTTCAACTGTTTGTTGTAGAAATGGCTTCCTCCATCACTAATTAGTGTCCGTGGGGCACCAAACCAGTTGAAAATATATCTCTAAAGAAAGCTCAACACCACTTTGGCATCATTAGTGGGTAAAGCCACTGCTTCCATCCACTTGGACACATAATCAACTGCCACCAAAATACAAGTGTTTGAGTATGAGGGTGAAAAAGGCCCCATGAAGTAAATACCCCATACATCAAACAACTCTATCTCCAATATTCCTTGCTGTGACATCTCATGGTTGTAGGAAAGATTCCCATCTCTCTGGTACTTATAATAGTTCCTCACAAAATTCCAAGCATCTCTAAAGAGAGTCGGCCAATAAAAACCGCTCTGGAGGACCTTAGTAGTCGTCCTCTCACCACCAAAGTAGCCACTATACTCGAAACCATGACAATGCCAGAGAATGTGTTGTGTTTCCTTATCCAAGTATCTATTGAAAAGATAAGGTTCTTTCCACAAGAAGTACTTGGCATCATTTAAAACTTTTTAACTTGTTGTTTAGTGTACTTTTTGAGGATGAACCCCATGGCCTTATAGTTTGCAATATCCGCAAATCACATAGCCCTCTGAATCCAAAAAGTTACTCATCCATTAAGGTCTCAGTCACAGGAGTGGGTTGCTGTTCTCCCTCTTCAGGCTCAATCCTGGAAAGATGGTCAACCACTTGATTCTTTGACCCTTTTCTATCTCTAATCTCAATATCAAACTCCTAGAAAAGGAGCACCTACCTAATCAATCTTTGCTTAGCATCCTGTTTGGTTAGATGGTACTTAAGAGCAGCATGGTCAGTAAAAACAATAACCTTAGAACCAATCAAATAGGACATAAACTTATCAAAAGCATAAACTATAGCTAATAATTCATTTTCTATAGTTGTGTAATTCTTTTGTGCGTCATTTAACACATGGCTAGCATAGTAAATGACGTGCACAAGCTTGTCTTGTCTCTGTCCCAAGACAAATCCTATAGCATGATCACTGGCATTACATATCAATTCAAACGGTAAATCCCAGTTAGGAGGAGCTATGATGGGAGTAGAGACAAGCCTAGCTTTCAGAGTCTCAAAAGCATGCAAACAATCATCATCAAAACAAAAAGGAATGTCCGCAAATAAAAGGTTGCTCAAAGGCTTAGCAATTTTAGAAAAATCCTTTATAAATCTCCTATAAAATCCTGCATGTCCCAAGAAACTCCGAGTTGCCTATGCACTAGTGGGTGGTGGTAATTTTTCAATCACCTTTACCTTAGCTTTACTAGCCTAAATTCCTTTACTTGATATTCGGTGTCCAAGAACAATACCTTTAGTTACCATAAAATGACATTTTTTCCAATTCAAAACAAGGTTTGTTTCTTGGCACCATTTCAAGACCAAGGAAAGGTGTCTTAGGCAAGAGCCAAAAGAATTACCAAATACAAAAAAAAATAATCCATAAATACCTCAATAAACTTTTCAACCATGTTAGAAAATATGTAAAGCATGCACCTCTGAAAAGTTGCCGGGGTATTACGCAGTGTAAATGGCATCCTACAGTAAGCAAATACACCGAAAGGGCATGTGAATACTGTCTTCTCTTGACCTTGAGGGTCCACCGCAATCTGATTATAGCCAAAATAACCATCTAGAAAATAGTAAAATGCATGTCCAGCTAACCTCTCAAGCAGCTGATCAATGAAAGGCAAGGGGAAGTGATCCTTTCTTAATGCATTATTGAGCCTTCTGTGATCAATACACATACGCCACCCTATGATGGCCCTTGAGGGAATAAGCTCATTTTTCTCATTCTTAATCACTGTCATCCCTCCTTTATTGGGAACCTGATGCGTGAGCATCTTATACCCTTTATCTTGGCATTTTCTAGTTGTTTTTACTTGGATTTCATTAAGTTTTATTATATTTTGGTGCAAAAATCCTCCTTGGATGCTACTTTGAGTTTTTGTAGTGTTTTTATGATTTCAGGTGAATTTTAAGCGAATTCGGTAGAGTTTTGTGCAACAACGAAGAAAGGATAGTAGATGTTGTCAACGCTGACCTTCTTGTATTCCAAAGAGCATACCATGAGCTATAGAGGTCTAATTGATGCAGTCCCAACGATGTTAGAAAGCCAACATTCAGAGCTTTCCAATGATATATAATAGTTTATACTTTTTTTTTTCGGAATCACAACTAAAACTGGTGCTAAACGCTGAGCCTGGCGTTTAGCGTCCAAGAGGGAGTAACTCCCGGCGCTGAACGCCTACCAAAACGCCAGAACTCCCCTTTTCAGCACTAAACGCTCATTTCGGCTCTGAACTCCAATAAGGGGGCCAGAATTAGCATTGTTACACTCTACTTTTTGCATTTAAATGCCTATTATGGAAGTAAAATGCACTCAGTAGCCCGAATCACTCCTCTACGGGCTTCTCAAGTGGATTTAGCACTTCTTAGCCTACTTTATTTTCTTTTAGTAATTTTTATTTACAAACAGTATCCTTTATATTTAGAATTCAATATTTTATTTTAGTTTTAAATCAAAAGATTTGATTTGATCTATATTTGATTTGGTTTTGATTTAGTTTGAATTCTAGGTTCAGTCTTAGAAGTTTTTACTATAAATAGGGGACTTCCTTCTTCCTGTGGGGGATGCCTCCGGAAGGAGAGCATATCTTCTTTCTTTTTTACTTTTAGAACCGTTTTCTCTATAAGTCATGAGCAACTAAACCTCCTCGTTAAGGTTAAGAGCTCTGTTTATTTCTATGGATTAATATTATTACTTTTCTATTTTAATCTAAACAAAATTGGGTAGAATGGAAATATGACCCTCTTTCTACATAGGTTTTGGTGAGTCTCAGAAAGGATAACTGGGACTGAAGCTTGAGGATACACCTCCTAGACGGCTAATCCACAACCTATTGGGGACATGGGAACATCTGCTCAGCCAGTATCTAGGGTGATTAGGGCCTTTGTGGTATAAACTAGAACATTGAACTTTACCCTTGTCCGAATTGAAGGACCACTGACCCTGGCGTTTGATGAGGATCAGAGGAGATTAAATTGCTAAGAAATTTGGGTTTAATCACTTATAGTTTGCAATAGAATGAATCATTCACTGTTAAAATAGTTAGTAAGAAGTTTTAATCTGAAAAGATAAACATCTCCAAGACCTTAACTATTTTCCTATTATTGATTTTACCCCCCAATTTATCATTGCTTTCTTTATTATCTTGTTTTATGGGCTTTCAACAACTACTCTCTTTACTTTTTGCCTGACTAAGTCTAGCAAGATAACTACTGCTTGCTCAATCCAATAATCTTCGTGGGATCAACGTGCACTCACCTTAGGTATTACTTGGACGACTCGTTGCACTTGTCGGTGAAGTTTTGCGAGTTCTAATTTCGCACACCAAGTTTTTGGCACCGTTGCCAAGGATTTTTCATGATTGACAACTACCAGTTGTCTTGTTTCTTAGATTAGGTACTTTTACTAGTTTTTATTTAATTGTTTTTCCTTTTAATTTTCAATTCCTACTTTTGTTTATTTTCTTAAATTTTGATTTTTTTTTGTTGTCTTTTTCTTTCTTTTCGATTTTCGTTATTTTTATTTCATTTAATTTCAAATTCTAAGTTTGGTGTCTTTTAATATTTTCTTTTTCATTCTTTGATTTTCAAATTTTATTTTGTTTGTTTTCCTTAATTTTTAATCATTATCTTAGTTATCTTTCCCTTATTTTCAAATTTCTTCATTATCTTATTTTTTTTATTTCAAATATTAAGTTTAGTGTCCTATTAGTGATTGTCTTCGACTAATTTTCTTTTTCGTTTTTGAATCCTATCTTGTTTATCTTACTTTATTTTTTATCTTTATCTTATTTATTTAATTTTCAAATTTGGTTTTAGTTATCTTATCTTTTATTTAAATTCCAAATTTAAGTTGGTGTTTATTTAGTTTATCTTTCATTCTTTTCGAATTTCAAAAAAAAACTTTCAAAAATTTTTCTTTTTAATTTTCGAAAATTTTAGGTTAATTCTTGCATTCTTGTTTCGAATTTTTAAGTTAATTTCTTACTTTATCTTATCTTATTTATTTTGAATTCCATCTTATATGTTTTCCTTGATTTCGGATCATATTTATCTTTTCCTTGATTTTCGATTTTTATCTTAATTATCTTTTCCTTAATTTTCAAATTTTATCTCACTTATCTTTCTCTTTATTTTTGAATTTTGTTTCAGTTAGTTTATTTTCATTTAAATTCAAATTTTAAAGTTTGGTGTTTCTTTAGTATTTTCTCGTTCTTTTTTAATTTCAAGAATTTTTAAACCCTTTTCTTTCTATTTTTTTTAATTCTTTTGAAATTTCTAATTACTTTTTTTTCTACTCTTTTTTCCGAATTTTTATTTAAAAAATTATAATTTTTGTTTCTTCTTTGCTTTTCTGTTTACCACCTGGTGCGTTTAATCTTGTTTGGTGTTTTGTGCTGAGCAAAACTAATGGAAAGATATCACATGGGTTACTACTCACATCTAAGAGGTGATTCATATTATTATGGATGGAGGGACTACTTGAATTTTAGTTGGCAAGGTCAATAGCAAAGAGATGTCAATGTTCCATATTCCATCAATCAAGAACCATCATCTCCTTACTTATATCAAGAACCACCATATCCATATTCATACCAAGAACCACCACCTCTCTATCCCTATCAAAAACTATCATCTTCTTGTTCATATCAAGAACCATTGATGAATCCGTATTTGATTATTATTTTTGGTTAGAATTGAACAGATTTCATCACATAAACTTGCACTTATTCCCTTGAATAGCATGCTTTTGAACTTTCCTCCCAAATTGTGCTTGATTATGAAAACATGCTCTTTTGTGCCCAATTTGATATATTTTATTCCAATTGCCTTTCATTCGATGCCTTGATCTTGTTTGTGAGTGATTTCAGGTGTATAATGTGGGAATGGTTTGGAGAAAATAGAAGAAGAGCATGCAAAGTGGAGGAAGCAAGAAGAATCAAAGGAGATAAGTTCAGAGATGTGTGCGTGCGCACAGCCTCTTGTGCGTACGCACAGGAGCCCAAGCAGGGCACGTGCATCATTGCGAGCACGTCGTGTGTCTAGCTAAGCATCGCCTAGTGTGCATGCGCACAGCCTTGTGTGCATACGCACAGGAGGGAATTTTCGCAAAGTGTGCGGACGCACACTCCTGTGCATCCGCACAGGTGTCCGCGTATGACTTCATTAAAGGAGCACGTGACTCACGATTTGAGGGCTTCGAAGGCCCATTTCTAAAGTCTCTTAGCTCATATTAGAGGGGGAATGAAATACATAACATAGCATATCATTAGTATAGTTTAGGAGTAGTAGTAGAGGTTTTTAGTTTTAGTTTTCTCTAAGTTTTTCATCATCTCTACTAGGGTTTCTATTAGGGTTTTTGGTGCACGAAATTGCAATAACACTTTTGCAATCCCGCACAACTAACCAGCAAGTGTACTGGGTCGTCCAAGTAATACCTTGCGTGAGCAAGGGTCGATCCCACAGAGATTGTCGGCTTGAAGCAAGCTATGGTTATCTTGTAAATCTTAGTCAGGATATCAGAAATTATCAGGATTGATTGTGAAAAGCAAAAGAACATGAAATGATTACTTGTTTTGCAGTAATGGAGAATAGGTTGAGGTTTGGAGATGCTCCATCTTCTGAATCTCTGCTTTCCTACTGTCTTCTTCTTCAGTCACGCAAGTCTCCTTCCATGGCAAGCTGTATGTAGGGTTTCACCGTTGTCAATGGCTACCTCCCATCCTCTCATTGGAACGATTCCTAATGCCCTGTCACGGCACGGCATTCCATCTGTCGGTTCTCAATCAGACCGGAGTAGAATCCAGTGATTCTTTTGGCGTCTGTCACTAACGCCCCGCCTTCAGGAGATTGAAGCACGTCACAGTCATTCA
>NC_029781.3:39636202-39636732 GCF_000817695.3 Arachis duranensis
TTTATAAACCTTCTGTAGAATCCTGCATGCCCCAGAAAGCTTCTGATTGCCTTAACATTGGCAGGTGGTGGTAATTTTTCAATTACCTCCACCTTTGCCTTATCCACCTCTATTCCCTTGCTTGAAATTTTGTGCCCAAGGACAATTCCTTCAGTCACCATAAAGTGACATTTCTCCCAGTTTAAAACCAGGTCAGTCTCTTGGCACCTTTTCAAGACAAGTGCTAGGTGATTAAGACAGGAGCTAAAAGAGTCTCCATATACTGAAAAGTCATCCATGAAGACTTCCAGAAATTTCTCTACCATATCTAAGAAGATAGAGAGCATGCACCTCTGAAAGGTTGCAGGTGCATTGCACAGACCAAAAGGCATTCTCCTATAGGCAAACACGCCTGAAGGGCAGGTGAATGCTGTTTTCTCTTGGTCCTGGGGGTCTACTGCAATTTGGTTATAGCCTGAATAGCCATCCAAAAAGCAGTAATAATCATGGCCAGCTAGTCTTTCTAGCATTTGGTCTATGAATGGTAAAGG
>NC_029781.3:39638415-39643132 GCF_000817695.3 Arachis duranensis
CAAGTGATATCTTAGAATAGAAGCAAGCGTGATTGAATGAAAAACAGTAGTAATTGCATTAATCCATCAAGACACAGCAAAGCTCCTCACCCCCAACCATGGGGTTTAGAGACTCATGCTGTGGAAGAAAACGTGTAAAGATGTCATAAGGTCATCAAAAGTTGCATCCCCCTGATACAATGTCAAAAGATCCTATAAATAGTAAACTAGTGTCCTAAGGTTTAGAGAAATGAGTAAATGACAGAAAAATCCACTTCCGGGCCCACTTGGTGTGTGCTTGGGCTGAGCAATGAAGGAATTTCGTGTAAAATATACTAAAAATTAACTAAATCATACTAAAAACATACTAAAAACAATGCCAAAAAGCATACAAATTATCCGCTCATCAGTTTTACATTCAAGTGCCATTTCCATTTTTGATCTTGGATTTTGCTAATCTCATTGTAAGTATTCTCTTATTATTACTCCTTATAGTTACATTGTCATTACTCTTTCTTTCTTTTCAAGTTATAGTTCAATTTCACTTCTCTTTTGCAATTTCAATTTCTTGTTGATGAATTTGATGTTTGATGGTTGTTCTATGCTTTCTTATGTAATTCTTGTTGATTGAGATCAATTGTTGCTTTTAGTTTCAAGACTATTTTCATTTTTCTCATGATTAAGCTTTTTGCCCACCAAGAGTTTGACAAAACGTCAAACATGGTTTTAGGCTAACTTTTTGTCTCTTAGCTTGGGTAAAGTGAGCTATTGGATTCCTAAAGTTGGAATGTCCAACATTTAGTGTCAATTCTTAGATTGTTAATTGCTCTTGTTCCCACTAACACTAATTTGTTGCTAAAGCAATTAGCAAGTAATTTAGAATTTGTGGGTTAAGAACACTTATGCTCATTTAACTTACCTTCCGATGTGAGGGTTGATCAAGTGAGACTAATCCATCATAATTGTCATAGTTGTGGTTCCAACAAGGAAAGGAACCTTAGGTCACTCAAAGCTAAGACCCCTTTCTTATGCTTTCAACATTTCATACATTGCTATGTTAATCTCCTTTATTCTTTACTTGTTCGTATTACATAGTCGATTCTTTAATTTCTTTATTAGTTCAATCCTTAAAATTTTGTATGTTCTTTTATTGCTTTATATGTTGATTTCTTCATTGACAATCCCTTGATCACTACAACTGGAAATTGCACACTCATTGCCCTCAAGTTATTCCTTGGGAGACGACTCACGAGTCAAATACTCTCGGTTTTAAATTGGTTTTGAGTTGTTTCACATCTTGTGAAATTCCAATTTGATTGGTTGCCGTTTGTTGGGTTTGGTCTATGCTTGCAGCGTTAACTTGGCCGTCGTCAAATTTTGGCGCCGTTGTTGGGGAGTTTACTTTAAGTGCAATGAGTGCTACGATTTTTGGATGTGTAAATATGTGAATATTGTGAATATTTGAATTTTGGTTTTCTACAACATTAATTGTAGATACTCCTTTCCTCTTTAGTTAGTCTTGGTAGTTGTAGATTGTTAAGTTAGTTCTTGTTTACTTGCCTACTTTTATTTTACTTTTCATAATTGTATGCTTTCATTGCCTCCTCAGTTGAATGACACGATCACTTCTAGACCTGAGCTTGGCCACTTTTGATCCAGAAATTGAAAGAACTTTAACTCGTATAAGGCAATCTCGGCTCCGGCTAGCTTTCGTGTATAGTGAATCGGGGTCCCTTGAGGATCACTCCCATTCACTATCACTACCAATCCGTGACCATCATTCTCCAATCAATGAGGAGACTCTCTATTCATCTGTGGGGAGTACTGAATTATCTTTGAGTGACTCAAGTGACACCATCATGGCGGACCCACCGCGAAGGATCACTTTGAAGGAAGCCAAAGCTCCTGATCTCGCCTTGCAACCACTTCAGATTCTGTATCCGGCCTTGGATCCAAATTTTGAGCTTAAGTCTGGCACAATCAACTTGCTCCCCAAGTACAATGGATTGCCTGGGGAAGATCCTCTAAAGCACCTTAAGAATTTCCAAGTTGCATGTGCAACTGCGAGAAGGCATGGAGTAGATAAAGCCGCGGTGTTAGTATTCACTTTCCCTTTCTCTTTGGAGGGAAAAGAAAAGGAGTGGTTTTATATTCAGCCGGGTGAAGTTAAATCTAATTGGGACTTGTTGCGTAAAGAATTTTTGGAAAAGTTCTACCCTCCTCAGAAAATAGATAAGCTGCGAAGTGAGATCTCTTGGATTGTGCAATGAGATGGGGAGACTTTGTATGAATATTAAGAGAGATTTAAGAAGTTACTGGAGGCTTGCCCTCACCACCGGATTGATGAGTTAGTTCTGATCAGTTATTTCCGTCAAGGAATGTACCACCAAGAAAGCTTCTCCTAGATCCCACAAGTAGAGGATCATTGATCAAAAACAAGACTGCAGCAGAGTCATGGGAAGTTATATTGGACCTAGCATATTCAACTCAACACTCTAGGGCAAAGATTTCATAACCAAAAGCTGTGAGCGAGGTTTCTCCTTCTGGAGATGCTATTTGACTAAGACCCCCAGTGAGATGATGATTTTGTTGCGGCAAATCACCCAAGGGCAACAAATCCCTCAAGCTTTGATAAATACTCACCTCAACCTCCTAGGACCAAAGGACCATCAAGGATATATGGTGTTTGTGCTTGTACTACTCATTATACTGATGAGTGCCCTCAAATCCAAGAGGACACTACATTGGCGGTTGCTAACCCATACCTACAAAGACCCAATTACAACCAAGGACTCTACCCACATGGAGGTACTCAAAACCAAGGGTGGAGAGATAATTCAAACCAAATGTGGAATCAAGCTCCCCAAGCTCAACCAAATCAAGATGCTCAAGTCTACTACCATCAACACCCCCAAGGTCAACCACAATACCCACAACCATACCAACAACCCTAATCTCAAGTGAAGTATCAAAATCCAAACAGTAGATCCAATCTTTCTCATGTTAACCAGGCCCTTCCCTCCAATCAATCCCACATGAATGACACAATTCACACCTTCATGCAAGAACAAAGAGAGTTTCATAAGAAACAAGATACGTACATGGCTACAATAGCCAAAGCCCTTACCCATTTAACTCTCCCTTCTCAAACCGCACAAAGCACCCAACAAGCTTCAACCTCAAGTAGTTTGCCCTCTCAACCTCAACCCAACCCTAAGGGAAGCATAAATGCCATTACCCTTAGAAGTGGTACTAAATTGGATAAGAATGTTGCTATACCCACAAGGTCGAGTGAAGAGACAAACAATGAGGATGTAGGAGATTAAATGGAGGTGATTAGGGGTGAAGATGAAAATGTTGACAAAAAAAAGGAAGAACCACCAAAGGTCGAGGAGCCAAAGAGAAAGACCTTGCATGAAGAGCCTTTGCCGATTCCATTCCCAACCTTAGCTAAGAAAGCAAATAAGCAAAAAGATCTTGACCCCACTGTAGTAGAAGCTTTTGAGAAAGTTGAAGTTACCGTCTCTCTCTTTCAGGCCATTCAACAAGTGCCAAAGTATGCCAAGTTCCTCAATGATGTTTTCACTCACAAAGACAAGCTTGGCAACCTCAACAAAAAGTCGGTAGATGATTCTATCTCTTCTTTACTTCCCAAAAAATGCAATGATCTCGGCCCATGTTTGGTGACTTATTTGATTGGTGGGATTAAGTTCATGGACTGTATGTTTGATTTGGGGGCATGTGTAAGCATCATGCCACTCCCCATCTATGAAAAATTGAACTTATCTCCACTAAAGAGGTCCGGGGTGAGGTTTGTGTTAGCCGATAAGAGTATTGTTTCAATTGTGGGGATTGCAGAGAATGTCATAGTCAATATTTCAAGGATTGCTCTTTGGTGCACGAAATTGTGATCATCAATGGCGCCATCAACATGGTACGCTCAATTGCAATCTCAACTATTTATCACAACTTCGCATAACTAACCAGCAAGTGTATTGGGTCGTCTAAGTAATAAACCTTACGCTAGTAAGGGTCGATCCCACAGAGATTGTTGGTATGAAGCAAGCTATGGTCATCTTGTAAATCTTAGTCAGGCAAACTCAAATGGTTATGGATAATGTATGAATAAAACATAAAGATAAAGATAGAGATACTTATGTAATTCATTGGTGAGAATTTTAGAAAAGCGTATAGAGATGCTTTGTCCCTTCCGTCTCTCTGCTTTCCTACTGTCTTCATCCAATCCTTATTACTCCTTTCCATGGGAAGCTGTATGTAAGTTTTCACCGTTGTCAGTGGCTACCTCCCATCCTCTCAGTGAAAATGTTCAACGCACCCTGTCACGGCACGGCTAATCATCTGTCGGTTCTTAATCAGGTTGGAATAGAATCCAGTGATTCTTTTGCGTCTGTCACTAACGCCCAGCCTTCAGGAGTTTGAAGCTCGTCACAGTCATTCAATCATCGAATCCTACTTAGAATACCACAGACAAGGTTTAGACCTTCCGGATTCTCTTGAATGCCGCCATCAATTCTAGCTTATACCACGAAGATTCCGATTAAGGGATCCAAGAGATAAACATTCAAGCCTTGTTTGCTTGTAGAACAGAAGTGGTTGCCAGGCACTCGTTCATAAGTGAGAATGATGATGAACGTCACATAATCATCACATTCATCATGTTCTTGGGTACAAATGAATATCTTAGAACAAGAATAAGCTGAATTGAATAGAAGAACAA
>NC_029781.3:39643655-39644302 GCF_000817695.3 Arachis duranensis
AAATCAAATAAGATAAAGAGAAGAGAATATGCAATTAATTCTAAAAACATCTATGAAGATCATTATTAATTAGATGAGCGGGGCTTTTAGCTTTTTGCCTCTGAATAGTTTTGGCATCTCACTCTATCCTTTGAAATTCAGAATGATTGGCTTCTATAGGAACTCAGAATCCAGATAGTGTTATTGATTCTCCTAGTTAAGTATGATGATTCTTGAACACAGCTACTTTATGAGTCTTGGCCGTGGCCCAAAGCACTTTGTCTTCCAGTATTACCACCGGATACATACATGCCACAGACACATAATTGGGTGAACCTTTTCAGATTGTGACCCAGCTTTGCTAGAGTCCCCAATTAGAGGTGTCCAGGGTTCTTAAGCACACTCTTTTTGCCTTGGATCACAACTTTATTTTTTTCTTTTTCTTTTTTTTTCCGTTTTTTTCGTTTTTCTCCCCTTTTTTTTGTATTCATTGCTTTTTCTTGCTTCAAGAATCATTTTTATGATTTTTTAGATCCTCAATAACATGTTTCCTTTTTCATCATTCTTTCAAGAGCCAACATTCATGAACAACAAATTCAAAAGACATATGCACTGTTTAAGCATACATTCAGAAAACAAAAATATCGCCACCACATCAAAATAATTAA
>NC_029781.3:39644552-39645212 GCF_000817695.3 Arachis duranensis
TTGAGGACTTGGTCCAACCTTTGATCAAAGTTGACCCTTCTAGTGTAAGGGTGTTCATCTCCTTGCATCATGGGCAAGTTGAATGCCAACCTTACATTTTCCGGACTAAAATCTAAGTATTTCCCCCGAACCATTGTAAACCAATTATTTGGGTCCGGGTTCACACTTTGATCATGGTTCTTTGTGATCCATGCATTGGCATAGAACTCTTGAACCATTAAGATTCTGACTTGTTGAATAGGGTTGGTAAGAACTTCCCAACCTCTTCTTTGAATCTCATGTTGGATCTCCGGATATTCACTCTTTTTGAGTTTGAAAGGGACCTCGGGGATCACCTTCTTCAAGGCCACAACTTCATAGAAGTGGTCTTGATGCACCCTTGAGATGAATCTCTCCATCTCCCATGACTCGGAGGTGGAAGCTTTTGCCTTCCCTTTCCTCTTTCTAGAGGTTTCTCCGACCTTGGATGCGATAAATGGTTATGGAAAAACAAAAAGCAATGCTTTTACCACACCAAACTTAAAAGATTTGCTCGTCCTCGAGCAAAAGAAGAAATAAGAGAGTAGAAGAAGAAGAAATAGAGGAGATGGAGGTGGCTTTGTAGTTCGGCCAAAGGGGGAGAAGTATTGTTTAGGTTGTGTGAAAATGAAGGAGTGAAGA
>NC_029781.3:39645539-39646870 GCF_000817695.3 Arachis duranensis
GAGGTGTTGAGGTGATTGGTGAATGGGTAAAGAAGAGAGAGAGTGGTGGGGTAGGTGGGGATCCTGTGGGGTCCACAGATCCTGAGGTGTCAAGGAAAAGTCATCCCTGCACCAAGTGGCGAGCAAAAATGCCCTTTGTGCCAATTCTGGCGTTAAACGCCGGGCTGGTGCCTATTTCTAGCATTTAACGCCAACTTCTTACCCTTTCCTGGCGTTTAACGCGAGTCTGGCGCCCCTTTCTGGTGTTAAACGCCCAAAATGGTGCCAGACTGGGCGTTAAACGCCCATTTGCTGCCCTTACTGGCGTTTAAACGCCAGCAAGGTCTTCCTCCAGGGTGTGCTATTTTTCTTTCTGTTTTTCATTTTGTATTTGCTTTTTCAATTGATTTTGTGACTTCCCATGATCATCAACCTACAGAAAACATAAAATAACAAAGGAAAATTATATAAATATAACATTGGGTTGCTTCCCAACAAGCACTTCTTTAATGTCAGTAGCTTGACAGTGGGCTCTCATTGAGCCTCACAGATGCTCAGAGCAATGTTGGAACCTCCCAACACCAAACTTAGAGTTTGAATGTGGGGGTTCAACACCAAACTTAGAAGTTGGTTGTGGCCTCCCAACACCAAACTTAGAGTTTGACTGTGGGGGCTCTGTTTGACTCTGTTTTGAGAGAAGCTCTTCATGCTTCCTCTCCATGGTTACAGAGGGATATCCTTGAGCCTTAAACACAAAGGATTCTTCATTCACTTGAATGATCAATTCTCCTCTATCAACATTAATTACAGCCTTTGCTGTGGCTAGGAAGGGTCTGCCAAGGATGATGGATTCATCCATGCACTTCCCAGTCTCTAGGACTATGAAATCAGCAGGGATGTAATGGTCTTCAACTTTTACCAAGACATCCTCTACAAGTCCATAAGCTTGTTTTCTTGAATTGTCTGCCATCTCTAGTGAGATTCTTGCAGCTTGTACCTCAAAGATCCCTAGCTTCTCCATTACAGAGAAAGGCATGAGGTTTACACTTGACCCTAGGTCACACAGAGCCTTCTTAAAGGTCATGGTGCCTATGGCACATGGTATTGAGAACTTCCCAGGATCTTGTCTCTTTTGAGGTAATTTCTGCCTAGACAAGTCATCCAGTTCTTTGGTGAGCA
The DNA here is from genome assembly GCF_000817695.3 of Arachis duranensis. NCBI lineage: Eukaryota > Viridiplantae > Streptophyta > Magnoliopsida > Fabales > Fabaceae > Arachis > Arachis duranensis. The sequence continues at coordinate 39,646,698 of NC_029781.3, forward strand.
AAGAGGGTTCATCCTCCCAAGTCTCATTACCAAATAACTTGTCATTTAGCTTCATGATTGCTCCGAGGTATTTAGCAACTTGCTCTTCAGTGACATACTCATCCTCTTCAGAGGAAGAATACTCATCAGAGCTCATGAAAGGCAGAAGTAAATCCAATGGAATCTCTATGGTC
>NC_029781.3:39649338-39654391 GCF_000817695.3 Arachis duranensis
TAGGCGTGAATTAGGTGCCAAGAAGAAAAAGCCAAGCAATGCACTCCATGGGATTCGAACTTGGCACTCCCCAAAGGAAACATTGCCCTGCCCTCCGCAAGGGCAGGGCAGCATTTTGTTGTGGCACGGCCAGCGCACCATTCTGGCACACCAAGGAACAATTCGGCAGCACCAGCAGCACGCACAGGCACCAAACTGGCGCACCAGAATTTTCTGCCCTGCCCTCGCGAGGGCAGGGTAGCATCCTGCAGCACACACCAACGCACCACGCTCGCACCAAGGCCACACGCATCAAATCCTGCCCTGCCCTTGACAAGGGCAGGGTAGCCTCCTGGGAGCAACATGGGCCAAAATTCAACCAAAATTTCATTAAAATTCAATTCTTCTCCAAATTGAATCAAGGCCAACCAAACCTATTTCTCCTCAAATCCAAAGCAAGCAAAGCCCACATCATCACTCAAAGGCACATGAATCAATTAAATTAGGATTTTCATTTTTGTAATTTATTTTAATTTCATTTTCATTTTTCATTTTGTAAAGCCTATATAAAGGCATCAATAGAAGCTCGATTAGAGAGGGAAAAGGCTTGCTCCATTAGGAGTGGTAGTAGTAGATAGCTCTCTCTTTGAGTTTTCATTTCTATTTTGAATCTTGGGTAGAGATTGGAAGGAATTCTGTTTTCATTCACCATCTGAAACATCTCTACTTTGTTCTTCTGCATAATTGAGAATTGGATTTACATTTCACTTGCGGCTTGATTTGCTTCTCTTCTACTGATTATTTTCTACTTTGATCAAGGAAGGAATTGAGATCTAGACTTGTTTTCTAGTCTCTTTGATTTCCTGAGATCTTCATTTTAATTTACCAATTGAGTTGAATTTAATTTCTATTTGCTTCTTCAAGCAATTCTACTTTCTGTTTGAGATCGGTTGCAAGTTACTATATCTTTTACTTCTCTGTTTGATTGCCATTTACAATTTCTTGTTTGATTTCTTGAATCCCAGCTCCCAAAATCCTTTTATTCTTCCTGCAATTTAAATTTTCAGTTGCTTGATTTATTGCTTCCTTTAATTTCCAGCACCCACTCCCCTTTACATTTAATGCAATTTACTTTTCTTGCAATTTAAGTTTCAGCTATTTTACTTTCTTGTTATTTAAGTTTTATGCAATTAGTGTGTTAGAAATTCGTTTTTCCTCAAAAACACCATCAAGTTTTTGGCACCGTTGCCGGGGATTGAAATAGATTGAGAATGATTAAGTGAAGTGGAGGTCTAGATCAAGCACTTTTTCTTTATTTTTTTACTAACATACTAACTGTTTGAGAAATTGCCTCTATTAACTCGCTAACAATTTATCTCAATTAACTACACTCAATTCTCAAGCGTGCTGTTGTTTGATCATCTTGATTGTTTGCGTACGAGTTTCTACAGACAAAGGGTATCATGACATGAAGCCACCACTTATTACATTCATCAAGAACAATTGTTCTTATGACGGAAATCCGTCGGAAGATCCTCAGCAGCACATATCCACTTTTCTGAAGACTAGTAATGCAGTCAAAACCGATGGTCCAGATCATGACACTTATAAGATCTTGTTATTCCCTTTCTCATTAAAGGGTGAAGCTGCACAATGGTTTGAAACTTTTCCCCAAGGAAGTATCACTAGTTGGGATGATTTGGTCACCAAATTTCTGGCCAAATTCACCTCATCCAGACAGATCATCCAGCTGAAAGAGGAGGAACATCTATTCACACAAGGGGAGGAAGAACCACTTTTCAAAGCCTGGGAAAGATACAAGAAAGCAACTGATAAAGTGGGCTTCCGAGCTTTTTATGAAGGACTAACCCCAGAAACAAGAAAAGCAGTGGATTACTTCTCAGATGGCCTACTCAAAGCAACAACAACTACCCAAGGAATTGCAAATTTCAATGACAAAGGAGTCATCAACCAGCACTCATGTGAGAAACCACAGAATGCAATTTCTAAAAAAGAAGTAATGAAACTTGAAGGAATGAAGGCATCCATGAACCTGAACAATCAAACGCAACATCAAACACAGCAACATATGGGGCTGAGGGATGGAAAAGTTGATGGCCAAATTTCCACCATGGAGACCTCATTCTTATCTAAGAATGGGGGAGGCCCGATATCAAGAACAAAGAAGTTTTAACCAGGGCAAATCTATGACCACAAACAACCAACATCACTTATCCACCAGTGCCAATCAAAGCCAATACTCACAAAACACACTGCCAGACTCACTCCAACTGGAGAAGGACTGAAAACCAAAATCACGAACCAAGGAACTTCAATTACAACAACCCCAACTTCTCAAACCAGCAAAAACACCATTACAGCAATAACAACCACTACATGCCACCATCACACCCACTCTTCCAACCTTCAACATCTCATAACCAACCAATCTCACAAGACTCTCAGAGAATCACAGACTTGGAGATCCTAATAGAGAGAATGATGAAACACCAAGAGGAAACAACAAGGAACCAAGAGATGTTAATCAGAGGAATTGAGGAGCAGATAGCTCAACTGGCGAAGTACTTTGCAGAAATGGGTGAGAAGAAACCAAATACTTTCCTCAAAACCATTGAAAACAAACCAACCAACAACGAAGATGCTACAAAGAAGGAAGGATGGAAAAGGATCATAGAGGACAATGAGAAAATACCGGACAAAGGAAGTAACAGCCAAGAAGAACACAACAAGGGATTCTTTCAAGGAGAGACAGAGGATAGAACTAAAGAAAAGCAGAAAATCCCCACTGGAAAATTTTCACTAGGGGATCGAGTGATGATCAATATTCAAACCATGAAAGTGTCCCCACAGTTGTCTGATCACTACATTATGACTAAGATCCTTCCACAAGAATTTATAGAGGTCATCAAAGAGGAAACGGGAAGGAAGTTCACAGTGAAGAAAGACAAGCTAAGGCACTATGATTTTCAACCTCCATGATCAGCAGAACAGAAGATGTCAAGCTAGTGACAATAAAAGAGCGCTTGTTGGGAGGCAACCCAACCTGAGGTAGTTTTCTTTTCATAGCTTTTTCAATAAAAATGTTGAATAATTAAGTATGTATTGCAAGGAGATAAGTTTGGTGTGCACACCAAAACAATTTAGGGGAGAATGAAGGATTCTAAGTTTGGTGTTCCACCCAAAAATCTCACTCAAAAACACATTCTCACGTCTTGCATGATGCTAGCTCCAAGCAACCAAACACATTATTCAACTGTTTAACTTCTTTCTAGCTTTAATTTCATAACCTTTAGCAAGGACACAAGGTTTCATATATGGTTAACTGTTGCATCAGAAGCAGTGGCAAACAATTAAGTTTGGTGTTCTCACACCTAAATAAAACCAAGAGCCACACTCAATTTATGCACACTAACCATACAATTAAGGGCTTGAGAAGCAAGCAACTTTGAGAATTATGCAGGACAAGAGTCAACAATTGAAGATATTATGCATCTTAACTCAAAGAGAACACAACAGAAGGAAGAATCAAAGGGCTGCAACTTCAAAGGTTGTATCTAAACTTAAACCTTGCTGCTGTGAAATGTTTTGAATCTGGAAACCATTGTATGTCATGCTAAAGTGTGTATCTAGTTGCAAGTGGAATTGTTTGTTAAGAATGCTAAATCTGCATGTTGCTTGTTATCCATCACTTAGCTAAATTTTGTTTTGTTTCCCACATGCTTGAATAAAAGAGAATTGTTTGAATTAGAAAGTAAATATCCAATGTTGCATAAGTAGAATAGAAGTTAATAGTGGTATATGTGTTTGATTAAATGCATAACTCATGAAATCATTGTTGCATAATATCATTCTCATTCAAGTGTGAGTTAGCTTGCTGTTGTAAAGACTCTCATCAATAAAGAAAAAGCCCTTGAGAACAAAAACAAAAAGAAAAGGAAGAAGAAAAATCCAAAATGGCAAGAAAAACAAAGAATAAAGGTTGGACACCAATAGCTTGGACCCTAGGACATATGCCTGTGATGTTCTTGTACTGAGATATGCTTGGATGAGTAAATTCTAAGGGTATTTTAAAACCCGGTCACTTAGATCAACTGATTTGGGATGGCCAATTGAAAGTCCACAATAAAGAGCAACTTAGATACAGAACATTTAGTTATCCAAAGAGATGCTGGGCATCAATGATCCTAGGAAGAATTAGTGAGCCATGTGTCTGTGGTGGAAAGATGTTGAGCAAAAGAAAAAAAATAAAGCCAAAGGCTACTACTGCAACATTTGACACCAAACCTCCAAAAGAATAATAGGCTTGTTAAGCATTATAAGAAAGAAAAGTTAGCAAAGGAGTAATTAAAAAGTAAGTCTCATAACAGCAAGTTTAGCAAGCCTTTGAGGAAAGATGTATATTATGTAACAACAACAATAATTGAGTTATCATTGTCTGCATAAAGATCCCATAAATCAAGTTCTGCTATATGCCTAATAAGGATATGTGTTCTTTTCTTAATTCATTTCAATTGCTCTCAATTTTGATGCTTTCTTGGGGACAAGCAAGATTTAAGTTTGGTGTTGTGATGACAAGTCATCATATACCCATTTTTCAAGCTAATTTCACTGTGATGACAAGTTTTATTAGTCTCTATGCACTTTCTTGCATCCTAAGTAAGTGATTTGGAGTGAAAATGCATAACTTCTTTAAATCAAGAAACCACCATGAAATTAATGTTAACTCATGAGGTTTAAGCTAATTTTAATAGAATTTTAATTGATTTATAAGCCTTATGAATTTAGTGATACTTTGAGTGGTTGTTTTGGTTGATTGTAGGTGAAGAAAAAAAGAAAAGAGAAAGCGTGGCTTAAGAAAGCGTGGCCAAGGAGAAGAAAACGTGGTCAAAGGAAGGAGAAGTGTGCCGCATGTAAAGAAGGGAGCAAGCATTGCCCTTCACAAGGGCACACTGCCCTCTAGGAGGGCAACATAAGGGAACAAAGCATGAAAGGCAACTCTGCCCTGCCCACTACAAGGGCAGAGCACAAATCTGTGCCTTGGAATCAAGAAGAA
>NC_029781.3:39654663-39656050 GCF_000817695.3 Arachis duranensis
AATTCATTTCTTCACCAAATCAAAAGCCCATCCAAATCCCAAGATCCAAGAATAGAAAGTGTATAAATAGGAGCTAGTTTGATGTAATTAGGACTTTTTGCTGGACCTTTGAATTTTGCACTTTCTTTGAGCTTTGAATTTTTGCAACTTTTCTTGAGAGACTGAACCAAGATTTCAGAGAATTGGGGAGGAGAATTGATCTCTCTTCTTCCTCGTTCTTGCTTGGGCATTTTTCATTTCCTTGTTTTGAGTTTTGGGTGTGAAGAATTGAGGAAATTCTGTCTCAATCTCCATTCAAAATCTCTTTAAACATTTCTCTGCATAATTGAGTTCAATTTACATTCCCTTTATTGCTTCTTCTTCAATTTCTTGTCAATTGCTTTGAGAACTTGGATCTAGGAAGGCAATTGAGATCTATGAACCCAATTTCCTTTTGGTTCTTCTATGAACCTTTGCTACACTTAATTTCTTTACTGTTTGAGTTCTAATTGCTTCTAATTCAATTTCTGCTCTATTAACTGTAGCAATTCAATTTCTCTTTGTTTAGATTCTGCAATCCCAGTCCTCAATTCCCCTTTTATATTTAAGCAATTTACATTTCTTGCACTTTAAGTTACTGCAATTTACATTTCTTGCACTTTAAGTTTCAGTCATTTACATTCTTGTTCTTTACAATTCAACAAGTTTACTTTCCTGCTCTTTAATTTACTGCAATTTCCCCTCTCCCTTTACATTCCAAGCAATTTAGCTTCTGTTAAATACAACCCACTCAACCAAAACTTGATTCGTTTGACTAAATCAACCACTAAACTAAAATTGCTCAATCCTTCAATCCCTGTGGGATCGACCTCACTCATGTGAGTTATTATTACTTGATGCGACCCGGTACACTTGCCGGTGAGTTTTGTGTTGGATCGTTTTCCACACATCAAGTTTTTGGCGCCATTGCCGGGGATTGAATTAGATTGACAATGATTAAGTAAGGTGGTGGTCTAGATTAAGCATATTTTTTCTTTCTAACTAAGCACATTAACTGTTTGACACATTGTGTCACCTAACCCTCTAACCACATTCTAGCATTAGAATGTCCATGTTTTGTTTGGTTTGTTTGTGATTCTTGCAAGTCATGGAGGCTGAGGTGCGTGAAGAGGGAGTGAGCAACAATACCCAGCCTGCAAGAAGGGTGTTGGCCTCTTACACTATCCCAAATGCAAGAAACTGTGGGAGTAGCATACTCACTCCCAACGTTCATGCAAAATTATTTTGCACCAGAGTGATAAGTTGAGGCTTCAACTCAAAATTATTTGCATGAACATTGGGAGTGAGTATGCTACTCCCGCAGTTTCTTGCATTGGGGATAGTGTAAGAGGCCAACACCCTTCTTGCA
>NC_029781.3:39657438-39658178 GCF_000817695.3 Arachis duranensis
TGCATTCAAGAGCTAAATTGATGAAGATCAATCAGCTTTGGTGATGATAAGAACATCACCTTGAAACACTAGAATTCATTCTTAAGAACTCTGAAGAAAAATACTTAATCTAAGCAACAAGATGAACCGTCAGTTGTCCAAACACAACAATCCCCGGCAACGGCGCCAAAAACTTAGTGCACGAAATTGTGATCATCAATGGCGCCATCAACATGGTACGTTCAATTGCAATCTCAACTATTTATCAGAACTTCGCACATCTAACCAGCAAGTGTACTGGGTCGTCCAAGTAATAAACCTTACGCTAGTAAGGGTCGATCCCACAGAGATTGTTGGTATGAAGCAAGCTATGGTCATCTTGTAAATCTTAGTCAGGAAAACTCAAATGGTTATGGATAATGTATGAATAAAACATAAAGATAAAGATAGAGATACTTATGTAATTCATTGGTGAGAATTTCAGATAAGCGTATGGAGATGCTTTGTCCCTTCCGTCTCTCTGCTTTCCTACTGTCTTCATCCAATCCTTCTTACTCCTTTCCATGGCAAGCTGTATGTAGGGTTTCACCGTTATCAGTGGCTACCTCCCATCCTTTCAGTGAAAATGTTCAACGCACCCTATCACGGCACGGCTAATCATCTGTCGGTTCTCAATCAGGTTGGAATAGAATCCCTTGATTCTTTTGCGCTTGTCATCACGCCCAGCCTTCAGGAGTTTGAAGCTCGTCACAGTCATTCAA
>NC_029781.3:39658674-39664957 GCF_000817695.3 Arachis duranensis
GAGGTACAGCAGAGCTCCACACCTTAATCTATGGTGTGTAGAAACTCCACCGTTGAAAATACATAAGAACAAAAGTGATCATTGGCCTCGGCCCCAGAGAGGAAACCAGAAGAGCCAAGATGAAAATACAATAGCAAAAGGTCCTATTTGTAGAGAACTAGTAGCCTAGGGTTTATGGACAAGGCTCTGAGCATCATAATTAGAGAGTAAAGACAAGAAACAAATGAGCTTAAAAAAGTCCTCTGATTAAATGCCTGTGGTGCTTATGTATCAAGTTGTAATACTTGAAAACAAAGCATTTAGAGTTGTAGCTTTGTTATTATCTCATGGGGCAAAGCACCCAAAAGGAGAAGCTAATAAGAGAAAGAAAAGTTTGTTTCAAGGAAGAAACATAAGGAAAAGATTTCATAAAATGAGCTAGATAGAAGCATTAAATTGTAGCATACAAAGAAAACTAGCCAAGCATGAACATCAACTTGCTATTCTTCTCACCTTAGTTTGTCAACTGTTACTGCATGATTCTTTTCTTGCTTGGGGACAAGCAAGGTTTAAGTTTGGTGTTGTGATGACATGTTATCATTTCATGTTTTTCTATGCTTTTTCACATAAGAAATTAATGATTAATGCTTAATTGTTGGGTGTTTTTGTGCTTAAATAGTATATTTCTTTGATCTTTTGATTTTATAAATGTTGTAGAAAATAAGTGGAAAAAGGAAGCAAAACAAGCACAAAATAAGCTCAAAAGACGATTTTTGACACACCGTAGAATTTGAGCAAGTTTTGGAGTCTTAGGCCATGCTTTTAATAGCGTGGCCCATGATTTATCAAGGAAGAAGTGTTCTCAGACCAAGAACACTATGTTCACAAGTGACGCACACGCGTACAGAACGTGCATGCGTAGATGATAATTTTGCAATCCACGCGTACGCATGCATGGCGCGCACGCGTGAGTAAGGGATTAGCATTCATTCAGCAAGAACGCTACGTTCGTTATCAATGAACGCCTGCGATAAAGCACGAAGTTTGGAGTTGAAGATTAGCCATCGACGTGTACGAGTGCATGACGCATACGCGTGGATGTGATTTTTGGAAGAAGCACGCGAATGCGAGAATTGAGCGCTGCGTGGATTTGACATTTTGCAATCCACGCATACGCGTAGATGACACGCACGTGTGGGAGGAGCATTCGTTGCATGAACACTACGTTCGTTTAGTGAACACTGCAAGGGACGCGTACACACGGATGACGCGTACGCGTCGATGAGCCACAGCACCAGGGATGCACAAGCGTGTAGCACGCATACACGTGGGTGTGAAAATGCTCCGTTCTCCAAATTAACGCTATGCTCTCCTGGAAGTGCAGTTTTGCTCAATTAATTCCATTCTGAGCCCATTTGAACTACAGCAAGCAAAGCCCACTCAGATCACTCAAGCAAAGGCACAAGGAGCATCTAAAATAGGAATTTCATTTATTTGTAATTGGTCTTCAATTTCATTTGTCATTTAGAAAATCCTATGTAAAAGCATCAGTTTCATTTCAAAGGAGGCTGGTTAGTGAGGAGGAGACAGTAGGCTGCGATAGTAGTATACAACAGTAGGAGTAGGAGTAGGAGTAGAGTAGAAGGCTCTTGCAAACACTTTTACATTTCTGCACTTTTTACATTTCAGTATTGAATTCAATTCAGCTTTATGCAATTTTAATTCTGCAATTCTCTTATGCACTTTTCATTTCTGCAAATTTTACATTTCCATTCCCATTGAGCTTGATTTAATTTCCTGTAATTTACATTTTTGGCATTTGTTCTTTGAGCTATGATCCATTAAACCCCAACTCATTAGGGGAAGGAGTTCTATTTTAATTCACATGATTAAGTGAACATCTTCTTCTTCCAAATTCCTATGGATAGCTAAGAAACAACTTCTGTTTCGATTGAGGTTCATTCACTCCAGAAGGAGGCTTGAATCTGTGAATTTTCAGTGAGCTTCGGAAGGGGAATCATGGAAGTTAGAACTGAAGCTCTGTTTCTGACAACCCTCTTGATCAACACCATTCGGGAGGAATTGAGATCTTGAGAATTTGTGTGGCTTATGGATGAGAGAAAATGCTTAACCTCTTCTCATGATAGTTGAATTAAGGAATTGGCAAGATTGATTTTGATTAGAGAGATTGGATTGACAAGGAATTGGGATCCAATCAATTTCAATATGCCATATATCTATCATATGATTGAGAAAGAAGTTGAGATCTATTTGATTCGTGATGGATTATGATACCTCTAATCCCTTATGAGTTTTTCTTTCTGTTACTTGTTGCTTTGATTCACTGTTTCCTTTAATTTCCCAACACCCAGTCCCTTTACATTTGATGCAATTTACTTTTCCTACAATTCAAGTTTCTTGCTATTTAAGATTCAGTCAATTTATTTTCTGCATTTTTAAATTACCTACAATTTATATTATGTTAGTTCAATTTCACCCAATTCACCACTGTTAGCTTAACTAAACTAATCACCATACTAAAGTTGCTTGATCCATCAATTCCTGTCAGATCGACCTCACTTTTGTAAGTTTTACTACTTGATGTGACCTGGTATACTTGCTGGTTAGATTGTGTGGAAATCCAATTTTCACCCATCACCCATGTTTTTCAAGAATTGTGTACTTTGTTCATGGGTGACTTTAGTTGTAAATGCATTGTGTTGGTAGAATCTGAGTTTCATTGTTCATCTTTGGATTTAAATTGAGTAATCACTTTACAAATGTTCAACCTTTGGTGATGTCTGGATCAAACATCTTTTGGCTTCCAATTAAAGAGCATTGTATATGTGATTTCCACTTGTTAAGGATGAATAATTGACTATTCCTTTTTGGTGCGTGCTTGATGATTGGATTGACTATTCCTTTTTATATAGTTTTTAGTATGATTTAGTTAGTTTTTAGTATATTTTTATTAGTTTTTAAGCAAAATTCACATTTTTGGACTTTATTATGATTTTGTGTGTTTTTCTATGATTTCAGGTATTTTCTAGCTGAAATTGAGGGACCTGAGCAAAAATCTGATTCAGAGGCTGACACAGGACTGCAGATGCTTTTGGATTTTGACCTACCTACACTCAAAGTGGATTTTCTGGAGCCACAGAACTCCAAATGACACGCTCTCAATTGCGTTGAAAAATAGACATCTAGTGCTTTCCAGTAATATATAATAGTTTATACTTTTCACGAGTTTGACGATGTAAAATTGCATCAAAACGCCAGCTCTCTGCCCTTTTCTGGCGTCAAAATGCCAGAACTGGCATAAAAGTTGGAGTTAAACGCCCAAACTGGCACCAAAGCTGGTGTTTAACTCTAAGGCAGACCTCTACATGTGAAAGCTTCAATTCTCAGCCCAAGCACACACCAAGTGGGCCCGGAAGTGGATTTCTGCATCACTTACTTATTTCTGTAAGCCCTAGTAACTAGTTTAGTATAAATATAACTTTTTACTATTGTATTATCATCTTGGAATCTAGGTATCTATCTTTGATCAGCTTAGGCAATCTTAGACATTGGGGGCTGGCCTCTCGGCCATGCCTGGACCTTCATCACTTATGTATTTTCAACGGTAGAGTTTCTACACACCATAGATTTAAAGTGTGGAGCTCTGCTGTTTCTCAAGTATTAATGCAAAGTACTATTGTCTTCTTATTCAATTCAAGCTTATTCTTATTCTAAGATATTCGCTTGCACTTCAACATGATGAATATGATGATCCGTGACACTCATCACTATTCTCAACCTATGAACGCGTACCTGACAACCACCCCCATTCTACCTTAGATCGAGCGTATATCTCGTAGCCTCCATTCCGAAAAATCGGAGTCTTCATGGTATAAACCTTGTCTGTGGTATTCCGAGTAGGACCTGGGAAGGGATGACTGTGACGAGCTTTAAACTCGCGAGTGTTGGGCGTAGTGATAGACGCAAAAGGATCACTGGATTCTATTCCAACATGATCGAGAACCGACAGATGATTAGCCGTGCGGTGACAACGGATTTGGAGCATTTTTACTGAGAGGACGGAAAGTAGCCATTGACAACGGTGATGCCCAACATACAGCTGCCATGGAAAGGGGTATGAAGGATTGGATAAAGGCAGTATAAAAGCAGAGATTCAGAAGGAACGATGCATCTCCATACACTTATCTGAAATTCCCACCAATGATTTACATAAGTATCTCTATCTTTATTTTACATTTTATTTATCATTTAATTATTAAAACTCCAAAACCATTTGAATCTGCCTGACTGAGATTTACAAGGTGACCATAGCTGCTTCAAGCCGAAAATCTTTGTGGGATCGACCCTTACTCACGTAAGGTTTATTACTTGGACGACCCAGTGCACTTGCTGGTTAGTTGTGCGAAGTTGTGAAAAAGAGTGAGATTACAATTGTGCGTACCAAGTTATTGGTCATGGCTTTCTTAGCCAAGTTCTTTCCTCCTCAAAAGCTGAGCAAACTTAGAGTGGATGTTCAAACCTTCAGACAGAAAGAAGGTGAATCCCTCTATGAAGCTTGGGAAAGATATAAGCAACTGACCAAAAAGTGTCCTTCTGACATGCTTTCAGAATGGACCATCCTGGACATATTCTATGATGGTCTACCTGAATTGTCTAAGATGTCATTGGAGCATTTTGCAGGTGGATCTATTCACCTGAAGAAGCTCAGGAACTCATTGACATGGTTGCAAATAACCAGTTCATGTACACTTCTGAAAGGAATCCTGTGAGTAATGGGACGCCTCAGAGGAATGAAGTTCTTGAAATTGATGCTCTGAATGCCATATTGGCTCAGAATAAAATGTTGACTCAGCAAGTTAATATGACTTCTCATAGTCTGAATGGGTTACAAAATGCATCCAACAATACTAAAGAAGAATTTTCTGAAGAAGAAGCTTATGATCCTGAGAACCCTGCAATGGCAGAGGTGAATTACATGGGTGAAGCCTATGGAAATACCTATAATCCTTCATGGAGAAATCATCCAAATTTCTCATTGAAGGATCAACAAAAGCCTCAACAAGGCATTAATAATGGTGGAAAAAACAGGCTTAGCAATAGCAAGCCTTTTCCATCATCCTCTCAGCAACAGACAGAGAATTCTGATCAGAGCCCCTCTAGCTTAGCAAACATAGTCTCTGATCTATCTAAGGCCACTCTAAGTTTCATGAATGAAACAAGGTCCTCCATTAGAAATTTGGAGGCACAAGTGGGCCAGCTGAGTAAAAGAGTCACCGAAACTCCTCCTAGTACTCTCCCAAGCAATACAGAAGAGAATCCAAAAAGAAAGTGCAAGGCCATAACTGTGAGTAACATGGCCGAACTTGGAGAGAGTGAAAAGGCAGTGATTCCTAGTGAGGAAGACCTCATGGGACGTCCTTTGAAAAAAAAGGAGTTCCCAATTGAGGAACCTGAGGCTCATCTAGAGACCATAGAGATTCCATTGAACCTCCTTTTACCATTCATGAGCTCTGATGACTATTCATCTTTTGAAAAAGATGAAGACATTGTTGAAGGGCAAGTTGCTTAGTATTTAAGAGCAATCATAAAGCTGAATGCCAAGCTATTTGGTAATGAAACTTGGGAGGATGAGCCTCCATTGCTCATTAAGGAACTGAATACCTGGGTTCAGCACACTTTACCTCAAAAGAGACAGGACCATAAGCACCATGACCTTTGAGACCTGGGGTCAGGCATAAACTTAATGCCACTCTCTATAATGGAGAAACTAGAAATCTTTGAGGTACAGGCTGCTGATGAGCGGATAATTTGTATGCTTTTTGGCATTGTTTTTAGTATGTTTTTGATATGATATAGTTAGTTTTTAGTATATTTTTATTAGTTTTTAGTTAAAATTCACTTTTCTGGACTTTACTATGAGTTTGTGTGTTTTTCTATGATTTCAGGTATTTTCTGGCTGAAATTGAGGGACCTGAGCAAAAATCTGATTTAGAGACTGAAAAGGACTGCAGATGCTGTTGGATTCTGACCTCCCTGCACTCGAAGCAGATTTTCTGGAGCTACAAAAGCCCAATCGGCGCGCTCTCAACGGCGTTGGAAAGTAGACATCCTGGGCTTTCCAGCAATATATGATAGTCCATACTTTGCTCAAGATTTGATGGCCCAAACCGGCGTTCAAAGTCACCCTCAGGAATCCCAGCGTTAAACGCTGGAACTGGCACCCAAATGGGAGTTAAACGCCCAAACTGGCACTAAAGCTGGCGTTTAACTCCAAGAAGAGTCT
>NC_029781.3:39665759-39667092 GCF_000817695.3 Arachis duranensis
TGGTTAGTTGTGCGAAGTTGTGTAATGCCATGGTATTGAACACCAAGTTTTTGGATTCATTACCAGGGGATTATTTGATTTGTGAAAAGTATTGATATCCGGCAACAACACCAAGTTTTTTGCGCCGTTGCCGGGGATTGTTCAAGTTTTGAGCAAGCTTTTGGTAACATCAGTGCCAAGATCCGGCAACAACACCAAGTTTTTGGCGTTATTGCCAGGGATTGTTCAAGTTTGGACAACTGACGGTTCATCTTGTTGCTTAGATTAGGTATTTATTTTTTTTTCAAAATTCTTGAAGATGAGTTCTAGAGTTTCATGATGATTTGTTGAAGTCTGGCTGGCTGAGAAGCCATGTCTAATCTCATTGGACCGAGGTTTCAACTTATCATCACAAGAGCTTGTTGATTTTCATCAATCTTGCTTTTGGAGTAATGATCTGCTAAGGCTTGGCTGGCCTCTGGCCATGTCTAGTGTTTTGGACCGAAGCTTTCCCTGAAAGCTTGGCTGGCTGTGAAGCCATGTCTAATTCCTGGACCGGAGTCTTAGACTAGCATTGCACTGATTCCTGGAATTCTCATTGAGAATTTTGATATCTTTTTCCACTTAATTCTCGAAAAACACAAAAAAATCAAAAAAATCATAAAATCCAAAAATTTCTTGTTTGAGTCTAGTGTCTCATCTTAAGTTTGGTGTCAATTGCATGCATTCATTCATATGTCTTAAGGATTTTCAAGTAATTCTTGATAATTTTCGTGCTCTGATCTTTGAATTCAATTGACTTGAGTGTTTTGTGTGTCTCATATGCATTTTCATTCTGATAGTGTCAGTAGTATACAAACTGCTAAGTTTGGTGTCTTGCATGCATTGTTATTTGATTCTTGCTGCATTTTGATTTTTTCGTTATTATTAAAAATCCAAAAATATTTTTAATTTGTGTCTTTTCAAGTCAATAATACAGTGAATTGAAGATTCAAAACATACAGCAGAGGAATTGCACAGAAAAAGCTGGGCGTTCAAAACACCCAGTGAAGAAGGACAGACTGGCGTTTAAACGCCAGCCAGGGTACCTGGTTGGGCGTTTAACGCCCAAAAGGGTAGCATTTTGGGCGTTAAACGCTAGAATGTGCACCATTCTGGGCGTTTAACGCCAGGATGGCTAGAAGGGAAGATTTTGTTTTCAAATCAAATTTTTTTTCAAGTTTTCAAAATCTTTTCAAAATCAAATCTTTTTCAATTCAATTTTTCAATCAAATCTTTTTCAAAACCAATTTCTTTCCATTTTTAAAGATACTTACTATCAATTAATGATTTGATTCAACATTTCAAGTATGTT
>NC_029781.3:39667267-39668335 GCF_000817695.3 Arachis duranensis
CAATCATATCTCCTTAACCACATCTTTTTCAAAATAGTTTTCAATCAAATCTTTTTGATTTCTAATTTCAAAACCTTTTTCAAAAATCAATTGATTTCTTTTCCCTTTTCATTTTCGAAAATTAAGTAATGTTTTTCAAAAATGTTTTCAAATTTCCTACTTAATGCAAAATTCGAACTCCATTTTCTCTGATAAGTTCGAATTTGCTACTCCTGTCTTCTACTCTTCTTTTCCTCTGACACCTAAAGGAATCTCTATACTGTGACATAGAGGATTCCACATTTTCTTGTTCTCTTCTCTTTCTTATGAGCAGGAGCAAAGACAAAGGCATTCTTGTTGAGGCTGATCCTGACCTGAAAGGACCTTGAAGAGAAATCTAAGAGAAGCCAAAGCACAACTCTCTTTAGAGGACCTGACCGAATTCTTCAAGGGAGAAGAACACATGGCAGCCGAAAACAACAACAATGCCAACAATGCAAGGAAGGTGCTGGGTGACTTTACTGCACCTACTCCCGACTTCTATGGGAGAAGCATCTCTATCCCTGCCATTGGAGCAAACAACTTTGAGCTTAAGCCTCAATTAGTCTCTCTAATGCAACAGAATTGCAAGTTCCATGGATTAGTTTCTCTAATGCAACAGAATTGGAAGTTCCATGGACTTCCATTAGAAGATCCTCATCAGTTTTTAGCTGAATTCCTACAAATCTGTGACACTGTCAAGACTAATGGGGTTGACCCTGAGGTCTACAGACTTACGCTATTCCCTTTTGCTGTAAGAGACAGAGCTAGAACATGGTTAGATTCTCAACCTAAAGAAAGCCTGGACTCTTGGGAAAAGCTAGTCAATGCCTTCCTGGCAAAGTTCTTTCCACCTCAAAAATTGAGCAAGCTTAGAGTGGAAGTCCAAACCTGCAGACAGAAGGAAGGAGAATCCCTCTATAAAGCTTGGGAAAGATACAAACAATTAATCAGAAAATGTCCTTCAGACATGCTTTCTGAATGGAGCATCATAGATATTTTCTATGATGGTCTATCTGAACTATCCAAGATGTCTTTGGATAGCTCTGC
>NC_029781.3:39675608-39677987 GCF_000817695.3 Arachis duranensis
CAAGCTTGAATGTGTATCTCTTGGATTCCTGGTCCATGCGTTTGATTGCCTCTCCTGACAACAGAGCCTTCAATTCCTTATGATTAGAGTCTTCGTGGTATAAGCTAGAATCAATTGGCAGCATTCTTGAGATCCAGAAAGTCTAAGCCTTCTCTGTGGTATTCCGAGTAGGATCTGGGATGGGATGACTGTGACGAGCTTTAAACTCATGACTTTAGGACGTGGTGACAGACGCAAAAGGATAGTAAATCCTATTCCTACACGATCGAGAATCGATAGATGATTAGCCCTACGTAACCCGTAGCTGGACCATTTTCACTGAAATGATGGACAGTAGCCATTGACAACGGTGATCCCCCTACATACAGCTTGCCATGAAAAGGAGTATGAAGGATTGGATGAAGACAATAGGAAAGTAGAGATTCAGAAGGAACAACGCATCTCCATATGCTTATCTGAAATTCACACTAATGAATTACATAAGTATCTCTATCTTTATTTCTTGTTTATTTATCTTTTAATTATCAAAACTCCATAACCATTTTAATCCACCTAACTGAGATTTACAAGGTGACCATAGCTTGCTTCAAGCCGACAATCTCCGTGGGATCGACCCTTACTCACTTAAGGTTTATTACTTGGACAACCCAGTGCATTTTTGCTGGTTAGTTGTGCGAAGTTGTGAAAAAGAGTTCAGATTACAATTATGCGTACCTAGTTGTTGGCGCCATTGTGTATCACAATTTCGTGCACCAATGCTCATGCATTTCACTAATGAAGACATATGCATTCGTATTTCATTTAAAAAAACAAACTAAAAAAAACTTGTACATAACAAAGTATGGAATAAAGAGTTAAATAAAGGATGCATATGCCATGTTTGAAAAGAAATTGCATGAGTGAGGTGAGATAGAAAAAGAAAAGAAAATTGGTAGATAGGTTGTAATAACACGTGTATATAGGTGATATAGGATTAGGTGGACACTCAAGCTAATCAAAGAACTAATTCCTTAAGTCCACTTAGCCATATTTCACCCTACTTAAACCCTAGCCCCATTACATCCCTCTAAAGACCTCATGATATATGTTATTCATGCATTAAATACTAGTTGATTGTTAGATGACTTGCAAATCTTTGAAGAGCATGAAAAAAGGAGCATTGAGTGGTTAAACCCTAAACACTGAGTGAATTGAGTAGATACACAGCCGGTGAGGGGTTCGATCGCTCAATTCTATGTTCTTGCACCTTCTATTGTATCTTCTTGCAAGTTGTTCAATTAGATAGTTTTGGAAATTTCAATTCATTTCTTTGGACATTTATCTCAGTGCATGGACTCTTTACATTGACCCTAAAGCTTTCTTGTGATGGATTGGAATTTCATGGTTTGTTTCTACCAACTCTCATCATAGTACACATTAGTGACTATTTAAGTAGTTTATCGCATAAGTCATTTTCCCTTTTATATACCTCCTTTGAGTGTGTTTAGCATGAGGACATGCTAGTGTTTAAGTGTGGGGAAATTTATGAATCCGTATTTGATGATGATTTTTGGTTAGAATTGAACGGATTTCATCACATATACTTGCACTTATTCCCTTGAATAGCATGCTTTTGAACTTTCCTCCCAAATTGTGCTTGATTATGAAAACAAGCTCTTTTGTGCCCAATCTGATATATTTTATTCCAATTGCCTTCCATTTGATGCCTTGATCTTGTTTGTGAGTGATTTCAGGTGTATAAGGTGGGAATGGTTTGGAGAAAATGGAAGAAGAGCATGCAAAGTGGAGGAAGCATGAAGAATCAAAGGAGATGAGTTTAGAGACATGTGCGTATACACAGCCTCTTGTGCATACGCATAGGAGCCCAAGCAGAGTGCGTGGATCATTTCGAGCGCGTCGTGTGTCTATGTAAGCATCGCCTAGTGTGCGTGCGCACAGCCTTGTGTGCGTACGCATAGGAGGGAATTTTCGCAAATTGTGCGGACGCACATGCCTGTGCGTCTGCACAGGTGTCCGCGCATGACTTCATTAAAGGAGCATGTGACTCGCGATTTGAGGGCTTTGGAGGCCCATTTCTGAAGTCTCTTAGCTCATATTGAAGGGGAATGAAATACATAACGTAGCATATCATTAGTATAGTTTAGGAGGAGTAGTAGAGGTTTTTAGTTTTAGTTTTCTTTAAGATTTTCATCATCTCTACTAGGGTTTCTATTAGGGTTTTACATTCAAGTGCCATTTCCATTTTTGATCTTGGATTTTGCTAATCTTATTGTAAGTATTCTCTTATTATTATTCTTTATAGTTACTGTTCCGAGGGTTACCTGAAACGTGTAGCTCGGTCGTCTTGGTGAGGCCCGAGGTGGGGGTCAGGGACCCGAG
>NC_029781.3:39678087-39679684 GCF_000817695.3 Arachis duranensis
TGTACCGGGTCGCATCAAGTAATAAAACTCACGGGAGTGAGGTCGATCCCACAGTGATTGAAGGATTGAGCAATTTTAGTTACTGGTTGATTTATTCAAGCGAATCAAGTATTGGTTGAGGGGTTTATCATTAACAGAAACTAAATTGCTTGGAATGTAAAGGGAGAGGTATCCAACAGTAAGTAAATAGCAGGAAATGTAAAGGGAGAGGGATGAATTGCAGAAATTAAAGAGAACTTAAAGTAAAGTTGCTGAATCTTAAAGAACAAGAAATTAAATGACTGAAACTTAAAGTGCAAGAAATGTAAATTGCAGTAACTTAAATTACAAGAAATGTAAATTTCTTGAATGGAAAGGGGAGTTGAGGATTGGGAATTCATAATTTCAGCAAGGAAAATTAAATTGCAACAATTAATAAAGCAGAAGATGAATTGGAAGTAACTAGAATTCAAACAGGAAATGAAATTAAATTGCAGCAGGGGTTCACAGAAGAACCAAAAAGAAAAATGAGATCTCAGGGCTCTAGAGACTAGATAGCAGAGTCTAGATCTCAATTCCCTTCCCAGATCCAAGTTCACAAAGTAATTAACAAGAAATTAAAGAAGAAGCAGTAAAGGAAATGAAATTGAACTCAATTATGCAGTAGAGAAATTAAAGAGATCTTGAATGGAGATTGAGACAGAAATTCCTCAACTCTTCACACCCAAGACTCAAACAAGAAAAGTAAAAATGCTCAAGCAAGAACGAGGAAGCAGAGAGATCAATTCTCCTCCCCAATTCTCTGAAATCTCATTTCCTAGCTCTCAATGAAATCTCAGAATTCAAAACTCAAAAGAAGGTTCAAAATCTCAAAGTAAAGTAAAAGTTCAAAAGCTCAAAAGAAAGGTAAAAGTTCAAAAGCTCAAAAGAAAGGTTTAAAGTTCAAAAGTAAAGGAAAAGGTCCTAATTACATCAAACTATCTCCTATTTATACACTTTCTATTCTTGGATTTTGGAATTTGGATGGGCTTTTGAGTTGGTGAAGAAATGAATTAAATTGGATTTTTAAACCAATTTTTAGCCCAAGAACAATTGCTTCCAGGAGGCTGCCCTACCCTTGTGGAGGGCAGGGCAGAAAATGATGCGTGCGTCCTTGTGCGTGTGTGTTTGGTGCGTGTGGTGCTGCAGGATGCTGCCTTGCCCTTGTGGTGGGCAGGGTAGAAATTTTTGGTGCGCCAGATTCTGCCCGTGCGTGCGTGCTGTTGCTGCCGAAGCTCCCTTGGTGCGCCATTCTGGTGCGCTGGCTGTGCACCACAAAATGCTGCCCTGCCCTTGCGGAGGGCAGGGCAATGTTTCCAAAAATGAAGCTCCGCGTTCGAGACTTGGTCGATGCACACGCTACTATTTTTTCTTGGTTTTCTTGGCACCAAACTAAGGCCTAGTTTCTTGTTTCCTCATGGTGCCGTGTTCGATCCTTGTGGCAAGCATTAGTGAGCTTTTTCTTTGAATTTTTTCCTTTGATGAGCCCGATATTGCTCTTGAGGAGGGCAGGGCAGAGTTTTTACTCTCCTTGATCCATGGCACCAATTTGTGCTCCGCCCTTGAGGAGGGCAGGGCA
>NC_029781.3:39682620-39695954 GCF_000817695.3 Arachis duranensis
CTTGTGGACGGCAGGGCAGAAAATGATGCGTGCGGCCATGTGCGTGTGTGTTTGGTGCGTGTGGTGCTGCAGGATGCTGCCCTGCCCTTGTGGTGGGCAGGGCAGAAATTTTTGGTGCGCCAGATTCTGCCCGTGCGTGCGTGCTGTTGCTGCCGAAGCTCCCTTGGTGCGCCATTCTGGTGCGCTGGCTGTGCACCACAAAATGCTGCCCTGCCCTTGCGGAGGGCAGGACAATGCTTCCAAAAATGAAGCTCCGCATTCGAGACTTGGTCGATGCACACGCTACTATTTTTCCTTGGTTTTCTTGGCACCAAAGTGAGGCCTAGTTCCTTGCTTCCTCATGGTGCCGTGTTCGATCCTTGTGGCAAGCATGGGTGAGCTTTTTCCTTGAATTTATTCCTTTGATGAGCCCGATATTGCCCTTGAGGAGGGCAGGGCAGTGTTGCTTCTCAATCTTGTTTCCTTATGTTGCCCTTGTGGAGGGCAATGTTTGCTTCCTCCCTTCCATGCGCCACACTCTTTTCTCCTTGGGCCACGCTTTCTTAAGCCATGCTTCCTCTTTTCTTCTTTTCTTCACCTACAATAAACCAAAACAACCACTCAAAGTAGCACTAAATTCACAAGGCTTATAAATCAATTAAAAATCAGTTAAATTTAGCTTAAACCTTATGAGTTAGTATCAATTTAATGGTAGTTGCTTGATTTAAAGAAGTTATGCATTTTCATTCCAAATCACTTACTTAGGATGCAAGAAAGTGCATAAAAACTAATAAAACAAGTGAAATTAGCTTGAAAAATGGGTATATGATGACTTGTCATTACTGGGACGGAGCTGCATTACACGACCACAACAAGTCGGTCTCAAACGAAGTAAAGGGAAAAGTGATGTCCAACTGGCTGAAGAAATAGTCGTAAGCATAAAAGAAAGGGCGCTCCCCCTGGGTGAGGACAGGAAAACAAACCCTCTCTTCCAAATCAGGTACCACCAATTCATAATTCCTCTCTTGATCTCCACTCTTACAGAGACAGTGATGTTTCGTAAGCTCCACACAGAATTCAGCATTTACCACAGAAACACACATCAAAACAAGGGAGTCCAACCAATCGGAGAACCCCTCAGGGACCTTATAACACATCTCTACAATATTTTTGCGAGAAGACATGGCAAACTAGTCCTACAAACAAAAAAGGAGATTGGATTACTGAAAAAACATCTCAAACAAAATCAAAGCAACTCAGCCAGCATAGTCCAGCACAGTACAAACAACTAAAGAAAGCCCCAAGACCTACACTAAAAAGATCCAGGGGCATCCTTTAGAGGTAATCAGGAAACAAGGATTCAGGAAAACCTACAAGAATAAACGTCCCGACAAAACCCATAGCAACGACAAAGAGAAACCCTTTCTCAAAAAGCAATATCCCAAAAAAATATTGAGTCATTACCTCAGAAAGCCAGCAAAATAGGTACCTTCCAAATTCACAGTCCTAGCTTACCAACAAACAAAAAGCAAAACAACGCGAAGAAAATCAAAACAAGCCGTCAAAAAAATCCTTTTATGGGATTCATCAACAAAACGAAAAACATCAAAGGAACAATCTTCCAGGAAAATAAGCAGGTTCATGCAGTTCGTAAAAGAGGAAAAACAAGTAGTGTAAACCCTAGAATACAGAGGGACCATTTCAAAGCAAGAAAACCACCCTCACAATAAAAATAGGCGAACAGTGATACGAAGAGAATCAAACTTCCTAGCATGTATTTAAGAAAAAATCAAAAGCTTTATCAAAAACTGAAAGGCAAAGCAACAAAAGAAAGTAAGGGAGCATAAAGTAGAAACCAACCTGGAGAAAAGCTTCAAAAAGGCTGAAGGACGAAGCGATGAAAAGATGATTCCTTGAAGCAAAAGCGCCAACAGTTACCAAGCGGCGTCACAAGAGAAATGGAAAAATGCAAGTTTTCAAACAAAAACAGAAGGAGAGAAGAAAAAGGGAAGTCACAGCAAAAAAGCAAGAGAAGAGAAAACCATTTCTTGAGAATAAAATTCAAAGTAAAAGCCAAGAGAAACAGAGCATAAAAAACAAATTAATGAGGGCAATAAAAACCCTTGCGCATTCCCAAGGCCAGGACACTAATACAAAAGCGCACACTTTCAGAGGAAACGAGAGAAGAAACGTTCCGCATTCAAAAAGGAACTCTACAAAGGTAAAATCGACAAAATGCTCGAGTTCGGTTCCACCTGAGAAGGTTCGAAGTCCTAAAACTAAGACTCGACCTCCAAAATAAAAATCGAGCTTGAGCAGGGGCACTATTCATACACCAGTTCAAGATTGTCCGACCCGGGATGCCTGACAATAAAGCGACCGACCTCTTCAGGTCAGGACAATCCGACCTCTTCTCAAAGAGCTCGGTCAGATCACCAGAAAAGCCTAGAAAAGGGCCCAAATAGAGGATCACACCCCGAAACCTAAGGCAGCCTAAGCCTACAGAGAGAAAGGGTGGTTCCCCTGAAGATAAGATGACCTCGTTCAAAAGATAAAAGATAAGATAAGATAACTAACTTATCTTATCTAAGAAGGTCGCTCTACACCATTTTAAATACACTGGAGCATCCAGGTATAACTCATACTCTGATTCTACTAAAAACCTGCTTAATACCCTTGCTAACTTAAGCATCAGAGTCCTTTGCAGGTACCACCACCCTCCGGTGATGAAGGATCAGTAGCATTGCCAGTCCAACAAGTCAGACACGCATCTCCGATTAGCACCAAAGATCTCATCCGACATCGATCTACAGTGTCAGGTAACCCTCAAAACAGAAAGTAAGATCACAACTCAAATCAACATTAAAAGAACATCAATATTGATTTGCATTAAAGAAAATATCCAAATCCAACAAGAGTTCATCAACATAAAAGAGAGCATAAAAGTAAAATTAACATTATAAACAAAGAGAATGAAAGTGTAGAAACAAGAAATTGTAGATGAAATAAGATGAGAACAATAATCAAAACCTAGATCTAAGATGGAATTAAGCTAACCTAACATAATTCTAGAGAAAAGAGGGAGCTTCTCTCTCTAGAAACTAACCTACATGATGCTATACTACCAAACAATTTCTCCCTCTTTGCTTGGGCTTTAATTCTGCATGAAATACACTCAGAAACAGGTTGGAATGTGGCATGGGCTGCTCAGAAATCGCCCCCAACATTTTGCCTTTAAGTGAGTCACGTGTGAGTAGCGGCGTGTACGCGCCATGTGCGCGTGCGCGTTGATTGGCTATTTCTTCATCCGCGCGGACGCGTCATGTACGTGTGCGTGTCTCTATGCAAAATCACTTTTGCGCGTGCGTGCCCTGTACGCGTGCGCGCCCATCAATGCATTCCTAATTCTTGTTTTCTCATGCATTCTCCACTTTACATGCTTTTCTCCTCATTTCTTCCATCCAATACTTGCCTTATGAACCTGAAATCACTCAACAAACACATCAAGGCTTCGAATGGAATTAAAGTGAGTTAAAATTACCAATTTAAGGGCCTAAAAAGCATGTTTTTACACTTAAGCACAATTCACGGGAGAATTACAAAACCATGCTATTTTATTGAATAAATGTGGGAAAAGGTGAATAAATCCCCTAAAATAAGCATAAGATAAACCACGAAATCGGGGTTTATCAATGGATGTCGGGATGTAGGCGATAGTTTTTCCGAAAATCTTGCTCTGTTACTGCCTCAAAAGGATGCCCCTGGACCTTTGGTTTGAGTCCTGGGGTTTTCCTTTTGTTGTTGTGCACTTTAGTCTGAGTGGTATCCATATTTGTCCAAGCTAATTTCTGATTTTTCCTAAGTTGTTTTGGTTAGTGTTCATACCCTGGGTCGAGCTGTCCGACCCGGGATGTTTGACAGACAAAGCGACCGACCTCTTCAGGTCAAGGCAACCCGACCTCTTTCCAAAGAGCTCGGCCAGGTCACCAGGAAAGCCCAAAGAAGGGCCCAAATAGAGGAACACGCTCCAAATCTTAAGGCAGCCCAAGCCTGCAGAGAGAAGGGCGGTTCCCTTGAAGATAAAGATTACCTCACTTGAAGATAAGATAAAGATAAGATAAGATAACTAACTTATCTTAGAAGGTCACCCTATGCCATTATAAATACACTGGAGCACCCAGGTATAACTCAAACTCTGATTCTACTCAATACCTGCTTAATACCCTTGTTAACTTAAGCATCGGAGTCCCTTGTAGGTACCCCCACCCTCCGGGGATGAAGGATCAGCATCATCACCAAGTCCAACAAGTCGGACACAGCGACTTTGACCACCATCATCAGATCGGACTCTGCAGCTCCGACCAGCATAGAAGTTCTCGTCCGAGATCGACCTCTAGTTTCAGGTAACCCTCGGAACATTGGCGCCGTTGTCTGGGAACCAGGAAGTCATCCCATTACCATGGCAGACGACCATGACAATGATCACACCTCAGATCTAGAAGAAAGAACGCCACATAAAAACGCGAACACAACACCAAATGATACTCCCCAAATCAACAATAAGAACTCCCCAAACGAGGGAGCCCTGGAGGAATTTCAAGATCGGTTAAAACAACTTGAGGAAGACGTTCTACGTCAACGAGAGGCCGAGAAGGATCTACAAAGAGAAATAAGGCGACGCCGGAAACTGAAAACCAAACTCCTAAAACTTGAAGCCGATGTCAAGATGAAAGCCAACCGATCCATTTCTGAAGATAACGCACGAAAGGAGCAAGACACATTCACCAAAGAAATCATGAAGACAAAAATCCCAAAGGACTTTAAACTCCTAGACATGACCTTATACGACGGTACTACAGATCCCAGCCATCATCTTAGCAACTTCAGAAGCAGAATGTACCTCGTCGATGCCTCAGATGCAGTTCGTTGCAAAGCCTTTCCAACTACTTTAACAAAAATAGCAATTAGATGGTTCGACAATCTCCCTCCTAGGTCCATCTCAAGTTTCGACGATATGGCTAAAAAATTCTTGGCCAGATTCTCCATCCAAAAGGACAAAGCTAAACATGCCCCGAGCTTACTAGGAATCAGACAAGGAGAGCGGGAAACCCTGCGTAACTACATGGAGAGATTCAACAAAGCATGCATGGATATACAAAACCTTCCAACAGAAGCTGCCATCATGGATCTCATTAATGGCCTACGAGAAGGGACTTTTAGTCAATCCATATCAAAGAAGTACCCCACATCTCTGAACGAGGTGCAGGAGCGAGCGGAAAAGTACATCAACATGGAGGAAAACTCCCGATTATGAGAGACCTCAAAAGCAGGGTTCACCCATCGGGATAAAGACAAAGATTCCAGAAAAAATGAAGATCGACATGGAGAGAAAATAAAAAAATACCACAATTACACCCCTCTTCGGGTGTCTCTTGTGGATGTCTACAGAGAGGTTCAGAAAGAATACCACCAACTCGACCACTCAAAGGCAAAAAAGAAGGAGGAAACCGGGCTGAATATTGTGAATACCATCGGATCTGCGGGAACTCCACCAATGAGTGTTTCGACTTAAAAAATGTCATAGAAAAGCTCGTACGAGAAGGAATGCTAGATCGATACTTGGCCATCCGTGTTGATGAACAAAGGAAAAGAAGAAGAATAGAAGACGTTGAACCAACCGCGCGATCATCCCGGACGTCAGAAAGACATGTCCACATGATACACGGTGGATTCGCTGCAGGAGGAATCTCCAAATCATCCCGCAAAAGACATCTCAAAGACGTATACCACGTCGCAGAAAAGAAGGAAACACCTGACATCCCAGTGATCACTTTTACCAAGGAAGACGCATCCGGTGTCACATCAGGGCATGACACGACCTCATGGTGATCACTATTATACTGGCAAACACAAATCTTCACCACACGTTGATAGACCAGGAAAGCTCTGCCGATATCTTATTCAAAACCGTTTTCGACAAACTCGGCTTGGAAGAAAAAGAACTCAGAGCATATCCGGACAGCCTGTTCGGGTTAGGAGATACCCCGGTTCAACCAATGGGATACATCCTGCTCCACACAACTTTTGGAAAGGGAAGTCAATCAAGAACACTCAAAATAGATTACATCATCATTGATGTAAGCTCAGCCTTCAATGCCCTAATAGGTCGGACAACGTTAAATCAACTCGGCGCAATAGTCTCGACTCCGCATCTATGCATGAAGTTCCCAACCGCAGAAAGAATAGCCACAGTAAAGGCAGATCAGAAGATGGCGCGCCGTTGTTACAACGAAAGTCTAAACCTCAGAGGCAGAGGAGAAGAATTCCACACAATCGAGCTCGGTGGAGTTTGGAGGCGGGAGGAGCTCCGCCCACAACCTGAAGGAGAAATAGAGAAAATCCAGATCGGGAACACACCGGACCAAACAACCAACATCGGTACACTCCTAAAAAGGGACATAAAAGAATCACTCATACAGTTCCTACACGAAAATGCCGACCTCTTTGCGTGGAAGGCCGCAGACATTCCAGGCATAGATCCCATACTAATGTGCCACAAGTTAGCAGTCTACCCAGGATCTCGGCCGGTACAACAAAGGCGCAGAAAGCTAGGACCAGAACGCTCTCAAGCGGTGGAAGAACAGGTACGAGCTCTACTGGAAGCAGGCTTCATAAGAGAAGTTAAATACCCGCTATGGCTTGCTAATGTCGTTTTGGTAAAAAAGTCAAATGGGAAGTGGAGAATGTGCACCGACTATACCGATCACAACAAAGCTTGCCCGAAAGATCCTTATGGACGCATACTCGGGATATAACCAAATCCAAATGTACCCACCCGACCAAGAAAAAACCTCTTTCTTAACCCAAAAGGTAAATTACTGCGACATTGTTATGCCCTTTGGTCTCAAAAATGTGGGAGCCACTTACCAAAGATTAATGAACAAAGTTTTTTCGGATCACATAAGGGTCCGAGCAGAACTACCAGAAAATAGAAAAGTTTGCTTACACTCTCATAATAACATCTCGACGACTTCGCCCATATTTCCAGTCTCACACCATTAAAATTCGGGCCAACCAGCCCATAA
The DNA here is from genome assembly GCF_000817695.3 of Arachis duranensis. Lineage (NCBI taxonomy): Eukaryota > Viridiplantae > Streptophyta > Magnoliopsida > Fabales > Fabaceae > Arachis > Arachis duranensis. The sequence continues at coordinate 39,689,685 of NC_029781.3, forward strand.
AAGGAATCTTACAGAAAACAGACTTGGCAGGTAGAATCTTGCAATCGGCAGTCGAGCTCTTCGAATTTGACATTCAATTCGAAGCTCGGACGGCCATCAAATCTCAATATCTGGCCGACTTCATTACAGAATTTATGGACACACCGGAAATCCCCACAGAATGGAATCTATACGTGGACGGCTCCTCAAATAAAACGGGAAGTGGCGCAAGCATAATATATGAAGGCGACCAGGGGACCCAGATCGAACTCTCCCTCAAATTTGGGTTCCCTGCCTCAAACAATCAAGCGGAATATGAGGCGCTACTAGCTGGTTTGAAGCTGGCTAGGGAGGTCGGAGCTCAAAACTTATCATCTTCAGCTACTCACAGGTAGTCACTTCACAAATAACAGGTAGTTACCAAGCCAAAGATCCCACTATAAAAAGTACCTTAAACCAGGGAACAGATCGGACAACTCGGAGAGTATGAGATTTGACACATACCCCGAGAACAGAATGCCCGGGCCGATGCACTCTTGAAACTAGTCAGCACCAAACCAGGAGGCAACAATAGAAGCCTTATCCAAGAAATTCTACTGAAGCCATCAACTACAGATGAGAAAGAGGCAAAGAGGTTAAAACGGGAAGCACAATACTATACCATCATAAATAATACTTTATACAAAAGAGGGATTTCAACACCATTGCTAAAATGCGTGCCAACTTCCAACACTAAGGATATCTTAGAAGAAGTACACAGTGGCATTTGTGGCAATCACCTCGGAGCGCAAGCACTCGCCAAAAAAGTACTACGGGCAGGATTCTATTGGCCAACCCTACAAAAAGAAGACACAGAATTCGTAAGCACATGTTCGCCATGTCAAAAGCATGCCAACATCCACACCACTCCGCCAGAAGAACTCATCGGCGTAACCTCACCTTAGCCATTCGCAAAATGGGGACTCGATCTCCTCGGACCTTTTCCTCAAGGATCAGGACAAGTCAAATTTCTCATAGTAGGAATAGACTACTTCACAAAATGGATCAAGGCAGAACCCCTAGCTAACGCCACAGCTCAAAGAAGTCAGAAATTCCTATATAGAAATATCATCACAAGGTTTGGAGTTCCACACTCCATCACTACAGACAATGATACCGAGTTCACAGACGCATGCTTCAGAAAACTAGCGGCGGACCTAAATATTAAACAACAATTCACCTTTATTGAGCACCTCCAAGCGAATGGGCAAGCTGAAGCCACTAACAAAGTTATATTAGTAGGTTTAAAATGAAGATTACAGGATGCAAAGGGAGCCTGGGCCGAAGAACTCCCACAAGTCCTATGGGCATATCGAACGACTCCACATTCCACGACAAAGGAGTCACCTTTCCGATTAGCTTATGGAATGGAGGCGGATTAGCTTACGGAATGGAGGCGATGATCCCAGTGGAGGTAGAAGAAGGATCACCCAGAGTAATCCATTATAGTGAAAAAGCTAATTCCCAACTCCAAAGGGAAGAGCTCAACTTACTTCCAGAAATCTGAGAAAGAGCTCAGATGAGGAAGAAGCGTTGAAACGACGAATGGCCTCCAGATACAACCGAAAAGTAATACAGCGGGCCTTCACTGAAGACGACCTCATCCTAATCTGAAACGACATAGGAACAACTCGACCTGGAGAAAGAAAGCTGGCAGCAAACTGGAAAGGACCCTTCCGAGTCATAGAAGTACTGGAAAAGGCTACTACAAGCTTTCCGAACTCGATGGGCGAGAACTTCCTAGATCATGGCACGCCTGCAACCTAAGAAGGTACTATAGCTAGGGATGATAAAAGATCTTGGACAAGGCACACTCTTTTTCCTGAAAAAGGTTTTTTAATGAGGTGCCCTGCCAAGACCTACAAATCACCCGACATAGGAAATTAACTCCTCATGTATATTTGCATTTTATTTTAATAAAATTTGTCTAGATTCTCTACAAATGCTCAAGTCATATTATTCTGAAAACATTCATCGCCCAATTGTAAAGCTACAGATCGACAGAAAGTGAAAACCGAATTCACTGGGTGATCACGATAAAAACGAGGGTTAAAAACCCAAATTCTACAAAATCGACAGAGATGAAAACAGAATAATGCAAGAAGTTATAGATAGTGATCCATATAAAGGACCTGACGAGGTCCTAATAAAATGGATTGCTATAAAATAACTTAAAGACTGGCCGGCATAAAAAGTCGGACCAGCCACAACAATCCAAGTTATAAGTAAAGCCCTGGAAAGAGGTCTAGCCAACCCTATAAAAGAGGATTACTATAACTTCGAAGAGCTCGACATGACGAAGTCAGACTCCTACAAAAAGTTACAAAAGATAATCCCTAAAAGAGACCTAAAACGAGGTCCAAAAAAGAGGATTATCAAGTAACCCAACAGGGCCCGACGTGACAAAGTCGTCCCGGAAAGAAAAAGTTACAAAAGATCATCTCTGAAGGAGACCTAAAATGAGGTCCAAAAAAGAGGATCATCAGGTAACTCGACAGGGCCCGACGTGACAAAGTCGGCCCAGAAAGAAAAAGTTACAAAAGATAATCCCTGAAAGAGACTTAAAACGAGGTCCAAAAAAGAGGATTATCAAGTAACTCGACAGGGCTCGACGTGACAAAGTCGGCCCGGAAAGAAAAAGTTACAAAAGATAATCCCTGAAAGAGACCTAAAACGAGGTCCAAAAAAGAGGATCATCAAGTAACTAAATAGGGCCCGACATGACAAAGTCAGCTCGGAAAGATAAAGCTACGAAAGGTAATCCCTAAAAGAGACCTGAACAAAGTCCAAGAAAAAGGATTACCAAGAAAACTCGACATGGGCCCGATCTGATGAAGTCGGCCCAGAAAGACGTAAAGCTACAAAGGTAATCCCCAAAAAGAGACCTGAACAAAGTCCAAGAAAGAGGGTTACCAAGCAAACTCGACAGGATCCGACATCATGAAGTCAGGCCCAGGACATAGAAATTACAAACGAAATCCCCAAAAGAGATCTAAACGAGGTCCAAAAAGGAGGATTACAAACAAAACCAAACCAAAAATTCAAGATGATCACGTTGGACAAAATCCCAGCCTACTAAGGTACCAAGATGGGTGCAAGCAGACATGATATAAAAGCTACTAAGTTATGATAATAAACTCCAGAGGCCATCAAAGACCAGCCCTGGAAGCTCGAGAGCTACTTTATTTTTCAAAATAAAGTTGCTAAACGAGCAACCAAAGGAAGTATCAAACAGTCACCAAAACACCAGTTACAAAGATAAAGAGTTCAAAAGCCCACAAAACGGGCTATACACAAACATGACAGAGAAATCATAGAGGATCCAAAGGCTTCTCAGTAGCAGCATCTTGGGGAAAAGGAGGGCGAGTTTGGAGAGGCACCGCATCCACTATTTCGTCGCCTCGATTCAAGATCTGATAATCAGGATCTGGCTCAACTACGGGTGAGGGGGCTAAAGAAACCAGCATAGTAGAAGCTTTAAGAGAAGGCACAGGAGGAGGTTCAATGTCATCATCGGGATCATCCGAGACAATCTTGCTATCATTTACTACGTTATCAAGAATAACGAGAGTCAAATTGGCATCAGGGGCAACAATCCGGAACTGCTCCATCAGGTTCTCAAAAGCAGCAGTTACACTGCCTACAAGATGACTTTGGAGCTCGGCATAATCAGCTTGGGCAAACTCCAACTCCTCCCTAAGACCCATCAGCTCCTTATAAGTGGTAACATAGCTATCCTTATGTTTTAGTGCCGTATCCTTGAGCTCTTTTCCAGCTCCTTATGTTTTAGCAGCAGCCGCCAGACTAACAGACCGGGCCTTCTCCCCCTTCAACTCCTTTTCCAGCTCAGACACCTTCACCTCGAGCTCCTCCTTCAAACCCTTTATTCGGTCAAACTCTGACTTTGCCTCCTCCATAAAAGCCTTGGTAGCATGAATAGAAAGATCTTCAGCAGTTCGATATAGAGTCGCTCCCATGTGTGCCAGCGTAATACCGCTCCGGGTAATATAATCCAAATGACGAAGAATGGATACATCGTCAGTAGGCATGACACTGTAGAGAGCAATCTGTTGATCCAAAAATCCAACTGCATCAAAGTCGGGAGCACCAAAATTAAATGGCTCGACAGTCCGAGGTCTTTTTGGAGAAGGAGCAATTGAAGGAGCAGAGGTACCAACTAAAGTTTGAGGCGGATCGACCAAACGAACCCGAGGAGTCGGGATCATCCTCCTCGACCCAGGAGATCTCGGGACAGACGTCTTCGACAAAGCCTGGGAAGACCCTTCCCCTACCACCTTGGCTGGGACGTTCTGAGCCGCGGTAGCTTTCCTCGCCTTCTTAAAGGCCTTCAGTGAGTCATTATTCTTCGACATCTCTGAAAAACAAAGAAAAATACAAACGACTTATGAATACCCAGAAAAGAAAGCAAGAAAACAAAGACAGGAGAACACAGTCTATAAAATACCCAACACAGCACGAATCAAGGTCGGATCCCCTAGAAATTTCTTAGTCTCAAGATGAGGAGGTTCCCCCCAAATATCCTCCAAAGCAGCAACAAAGGCATGCTCGACCTCATCTAGCATCTCCCAGGTATACCTAGACACAACTACATTTCTCTACCACTCTAAAGGAAAATGAGGCTCGTCATTCTCATCCAGGAAGAAACTCTCTACAAAGAAGCTGAAAAATTTTAATAAAACCCCAGGAATTTGGATGAAGCTGGGATGGGGCCACGTTACAAGACCACAACAAGTCGGTCTCAAAGGAAGAAAAAGGAAGAGTAATATCCATCTGGCTAAAAAAGAAATCATATGCGTAGAAGAAAGGACACTCCCCCTTGGTCAAAGTAGAAAAGCAGACCCGGTCATCAGAGTCAGGTGCCACCAACTCATAATTGCATTCTTGATTCTCACTACTACATATCCGATGGTGTTTTCTAAGTGCCGCACAGAACCCCGATTTAGCCAGAGATACACATAACAGCACAAGGGAGTCTAACCAGTCAGACATTTCCTCGAGAAGTTTAGAGGACGCCTCGACAATATTTTTGCGAAAAGACATGGTTAACTAGTCCTACAAGAAGAAACGAAGATTGGATTACTCAAAAAACACCTCGGACACTAATTGAACAACTCGGGCATAAACGGAGGCAACAAACGAAGGCAACTCATAAAACTAAAGCATATAGGTGTCAGAGAAACAAGGAAAAGCAAGAAAAGGAAACCACAGGACCCAACTCAAAAGGTTCCAGGGGCATCCTTTGGCGGCAGAAAGAAGATTCAGGGAAGCCTACAAGCCTACATCTTTTCATATCCCAACAAAAGCAAATAAAATCATCAAAATAAGCGCTGACAAATTACAACCTCAGTCCACCGAACAGCAAGAACATGCCAAACGGCCAAACGGAAAAACAAATAAAGGCACAATCTTTTTCAAAAATCAAATGAATCAGACAACAACATACGAAAGCCTTAGGAAGCTTCAAACTGCCAAGGAAACATCAGAGAAGAAAAGCTAGAAAATGCAGCAACAAAATACAGAAAAGCGAAAGGGTTCAAACTTTCCCAAATATACACTCAAACATAAACCCTACTACACCAGGAAGTAGGACAATGCAAGCAAAAAGAGAAGACGAGCCAACCTGAGAAAGGAGAAGCGCGCAGAGAGCAAAGACAAAGAGACCAAGAGTAGTCGTCAAAGGCAAGAAGAGCACCCAGATCGCCAAGCAAACGTAACAGAAGGAAATGAGAAAATCACAAAGGAAAATAGAAACGAGAGAAAGAAGGTTACAAAGAAGAGAAACCATTTTTCAAAAGCCAAGTTTAAAAACAAAGAGACCCAGAGAATGCAGAGCGTTAAAAGCCCATTAATGAGGGTGTTAAACCCTCGCACGTTTCCAAAGCAAGAGCGCTAAATGCCAAAGCGTGCACTTTTAAAGAAGCAGAAACGTTCCGCATTTGAAAAGGAGCTCTACAAAGATAAAGCGACAAAATGCTCGAGTTCAGCTTTACCCGAGCAGGCTTGAAGTCCAAGACTCGACCTCCAGATAAAGACCCAGCTCGAGCAGGGGCACTGTTCATACCCTGGGTCGAGTTGTCCGATCCAGAATGTTCGACAGACAAAGCGACCGACCTCTTCAGGTCAAGACAACCCGACCTCTTTCCAAAGAGCAAGGCCAAGTCACCAGGAAAGCCCAAAAAAGGGCCCAAATAGAGGAACATGCCCCAAATCCTACGGCAGCCTAAGCCTACA
>NC_029781.3:39696257-39697520 GCF_000817695.3 Arachis duranensis
CCTCTGGGGACGAAGGATCAGCATCATCACCAAGTCCAACGAGTCGGACACAGCGACTCCGACCACCCTCATCAGATGGGACTCCGCAGCTCCGACCAGCATAGAAGATCTCGTCCGAGATCGACCTCTAGTTTCAGGTAACCCTCAGAACAGTTAGTAACCCATTTTTTCTTTTTCTTACTGTAGGACTAGTTGACCCATCTCTTCTTGAAAAAATATTGTTGAGACCTCTTCCAAAGTTCCCGAGGGCATGTCGGACTGGCTAGACTCCCTCGTGTTGATGTGTGTTTCTATGGTAAATTCTTAGTATTGTGTGGAGCTTAGAAAACATCACCAAATTTGTAGTAGTAGGGATCAGGAGAAGAACTATGAGCTGGTAGCGCTTGACTCCGATGATAGGGTTTACTTTCCTTCTCTAACCCAAGGGGAACGCCCCTTTCTTTTATGCCTATGATTACTTTTTTAGCCAACTGAACATCACCCATCCTTTTACCTCTTTTGAGACCGACTTGCTGTGGTCATGTAATGTAGCTCCATCCCAGCTCCATCCGAACTCCTTGGGTTTATTAAGATTTTTCAACTGCTGTGCCAAGAGTTGGATGTCAAGCCTTCTCAAACCCTCTTTCTTTACCTCTTTGTTTTGGCCGAACCTAGAACATCCAAAAAAAGCTTCTTGGATATCTTTCTGGTTTGCCAAAGGAAAGAAAGTTTTTTCCATGTATGACGAGTCCTTTAGGGATTTTAAGAACTAACTTTTTAGGGTCTGAGCTGTTGAGGGAGCTCGGCCATTTTTCTTAGAGTCGAATAATGAAACTGCCTTCCCCTTATGCTGGCAAAAAAATGTTGTGGTGTCTAGATATTCGTGGGATATGCTTGATGATGTTGAGCAGGCTTTTGTAAGTGTGTTGGAGGAGATTTGGGGGCAATCCCCTCATCTCGACACAAAGAGATTCTTAGGGGACCCCTCCCTACTCTGAGCTGAGCTGAGTAGTGGTCGACTTCTTTTTTCTTTGCTTTTTACTTTCTTTTCTTTTCTTCCAGTTTTTGTAACTTGGTGTTTTGCTGTGCTTTTTCAGAGATGGTTAAAAACAATGATTATATGAAGGCCTTTAAGAAGGCGAGGAAGGCTACGACTACCCAGAACGTCTCGGCCAAGGCTGCTGGGGAGGGATCCTCTCAGCTTCCTCCTAAGAAGCTGTCCTTGGGCGCTTCTGGGTTGAGGAGGGTGATCCCTACTCCTCAGGTTCATTTAGTTGATCCTCC
>NC_029781.3:39697561-39718240 GCF_000817695.3 Arachis duranensis
CCTATCCATGCAACAAAGGCTTTCATGGAGGATGCTAAGTCGGAATATGATAGGATTAAAGGGTTGAAGAAGGAGCTTGAGAAAAAGGTGGCCAAGCTGGAGCAAGAATTGGAAGGTGAGAATACTCGAGCTACTGCTGCGGTGGCTTCTGCTAATCTGGCTGAGGAGATTGCTCAGAAGCAAAAGGATGGCTATATCTGGACTTATGGTGAGATGGTGGAGCTTAGAGAGAGATTGGAGTCTTCTAAATCTGACTATGCTGAGCTCCAGGGCCATCTCGTGGGCAGTGTGACCACTGCCTATGAAAAATTGAAGGCTCAGGTTTGAGTTCTCATGCTCGAGCTCGACCTGATTCTCTTCAGTTTGGACAATGTTGTAGAAGATAGAAAGATTGTCCCTAATGGCCCAGATGATGATGAAGATGTAGATCCGTCTCCCGTGCCATCAGCCAAAGCTCCTACTGCCCCGACTTCTTCCACTCCAGCTACCGAGGTCAGCCAGCCCGAGTCTTACCCTGATATCCAGATCTTGAATCTGGATGATAGAACTGTAGATACAATTCATACGAGGATCAAACTTCCCCCACCGACTCAGGATGATGCTATTTGAGGAGAACATAGACCCCTGATGAACTTTTTCTTTGATGTATTTTGTATAGCCCGGTCTATGGGTTTTTTTGAACTCTAATTTTTGTAACTGGTGGTTTGTTTGACATTGGATATTTTAGTTTCTTTTCTTTAGCAACTCTATTTAGAAAAACAATGTAGTTTCCTAAGCTCTTGAGGTCGACTTTTCGGGTGGCCTCTTGAGTCTTTTTATAGTAGCTTTGTTTCTTTGTGATATGCTTGTCTGTATCTCTTGGAACTTTCCAGGAATCTTTAAGAGTGTTGGAGTCTTCTACTGTCCGACCTCTTTTTGATTGCTTGTGGGTAAGTGAGGTCGTGGCTTTCTTTAGGTCGAGTTGTGTCCCTTCTAGCGCACGCTTTTCATCTTGAGTTTTAAGTAATCCCTTGGGTTTACTTTTTATAACTTTGTCGCTTTAATTAGCTTGGGTTGACTTCTTCATGTCGGTCCCTTCCCAAGTTATTTTTAGTAATCCATTTTTAGTTGGACCTTGCTAGGTCTCTTATTATGGATTACTTTTTAAAACTTTTTATAGCTTTTTTGGGCCGATTTCATCACGTTGGTCCCTTTTAAGTTATTTCTAGTAATCCATTTTATTTGGACCCTGTCAGGTCACTTTTTATGGATTACTTTTATAACTTTTGTAGCTTTTTAGGCCGACTTCATCACGTCGGTCCTTTCTAAGTTATTTCTAGTAATCCATTTTATTTGGACCTTGTTAGGTCTCTTTTTATGGATTACTTTTATAACTTTTGTAGCTTTTTAGGCCGACTTTGTCATGTTGGTCCCTTCTAAGTTATTTCTAGTAATCCATTTTATTTGGACCTTGTCAGGTCTCTTTTTATGGATTACTTTTATAACTTTTGTAGCTTTTTAGGCCAACTTCGCCACATCGGTCCCTTCTAAGTTATTTCTTGTAATCCATTTTCAGGGCTGGCCAGGCCTCTTTTCTATGGATTTATGTTTTATAACTTTTGCTGTTTGACTGGTCCGACTTCTTTATGTCTGTTCGTCTTTAAGTTATTTCTAGCAACCCATTTTTGTTAAGACCTCGTCAGGTCTTTTCCTATGGATCACTTTTGATAACTTCTTGCATTATTCTATTTTCATCGCTTTTCATCTTGCCGATTTTGTAGAAATTAGGTAGTGCATTTCGCTTGGCCGACTTTGGATGAATTCGGTTTTCATTTTGTTGACCTTGTCGGGCAGTGAATTTGATTTTCACTTTTGCCAATCTGTAGCTTTATAATCGGCCGATGAATTTTTGCGTTTCAGATACTTTGTACTAGAAAAAACTTTATTTGCAGAAAGTATATGTGAAAAAACTTTATTTGCAGAAAATCTGAAAAAACTTTATTTGAAATAGAAAATATGCAATTATATACATGTGGGTGCTCACCCTTCTTAAGTCAGGTAATTTTGCAGATCTTGGCTTGGTGCCTCGTTAAAAAACCTTTTTCAGGAAAAAGAGTGCACCTTTGTCCCAAGGTCTTTTATTACCTCTTAACTATAATACCTTCTTAGGATGCAGGCGTGCCATGACCTTGGTAGCTCTCGCCCCTCGAGTTCGGACACTTTGTAGTAGCTCTTTCCCAATACTTCTGTGACTCGGTAGGGTCCTCTCCAGTTAGCCACTAGCTTTCCCTCCCCGGGTTGACTTATTCTGATATCGTTTCGGATTAGGATGACGTCATTGTTGGCGAAGCTTCACTGCACTACCTTTCGATTGTATCTTGAGGCCATGCGATGTTTTAATGCTTCTTCTTTGATCTGAGCTCTTTTTCAGACTTCTGGGAGTAGGTCGAGCTCTTCCCTTTGAAGCTGGGAGTTGGCTTCTTTAATGTAGAGGATCGTTCTGGGAGATTCTTCTTCAACTTCTATCGGTATCATTGCCTCCATTCCATAAGCCAATCAGAATCGCGATTCTTTTGTGGTGGAATGTGGAGTTGTCCGATATGCCCACAGGACTTGTGGGAGCTCTTCCGCCCAAGCTCCCTTTGCGTTCCGTAGCCTCCGTTTTAACCTGGCTAGTATGACTTTATTGGTAGCTTCTGCTTGTCCATTAGCCTGTGGGTGTTCTACTGATGTGAATTGGTGCTTTATCTTCAAGTCGGCTACCAAACTTTCTAAAGCCTGTGTCTGTGAATTGAGTGCCATTGTCCGTGGTGATGGAGTAAGGAACCCCAAACCTTGTGACAATGTTCCTATATAGGAATTTCCGACTTCTTTGGGTAGTGGCATTGGCTAAGGGCTCTGCCTAAATCCATTTTGTGAAATAATCTACCCCTAAAATGAGGAACTTGACCTGTCCCAATCCCTGGGTGAAGGGCCCGAGAAGGTCGAGTCCCCACTTTACGAATGGCCAAGGTGATGTTACGCTGATGAGTTCCTCTGGTGCAGATGTCTTGACGAACTCGGTGGCTTCTTTTTACAAAGTTGGCCAAAAGAATCTAGCTCGAAGTACTTTCTTAGCAGGAGCTCGTGCTCCGAGATAGTTACCGCATGTGCCACTGTGTATCTCTTCTAAGACCTCTTTTGTGTTAGAGGTCGGCACACATTTTAGTAGAGGCATCAAAATCCCTCTCTTGTATAGGATATTGTTTATAATGGTGTGATATTATGCCTCCCGCTTTAACCTCTTTACCTCCTTCTTATCTGAAGGGAGTATCTCTGATTTGAGGTAGCTGATTATGGAGTCATACATCCTAGATCCTGACCGGATATGTCTAGGACTTTTTCTTCTTCTAAAATTGACGGGTTCTGTAGTATTTCCTGGATATGGCTTCCATTGTTGCCCCGTGATTTGGTGCTGGCTAATTTTGAGAGTGCGTCGGCTTGTGCATTCTGCTCCCAAGGTATGTGGCGGACTTCATATTCCTTGAATTATCCGAGTTGTTCCCTGGTTTTGTCCAGGTACTTTTTCATAGTTGGGTCCTTAGCTTGGCAGCTTCCTGCTATTTGTGAGGTGATTACTTGCGAGTCGCTGAAGACGATAACCTTTTGAGCTCCAACTTCCTTAGCCAGCTTCAAACCAACTAGTAGTGCTTTGTATTCGGCCTGGTTGTTGGAGGCACGGAACCCGAATTTGAGGGAGAATTCGAGTTGGGTTCCCTGATCGCTTTCTATTATCACACCTGCACCACTTCCAATTTTGGTTTGAGGAGACGTCTACATAGAGATTCCAATTTGTAGGAGTTCCCAGAGTGTCGGTGTATTCAGTAATGAAGTAAGCCAAATATTGGGACTTGATGGTCGTCCAAGTTTCATATTGAATATCGAACTCGGATAGCTCGACCACCCATTGCAGAATTCTTCTGGCTAAGTCTGTTTTTTGTAGAATGCATTTTATGGGTTGGTTAGTCCGAACCTTGATGGTGTGAGCTTGAAAATAGGGGCGAAGTCGTCAAGAAGTTAGTATGAGGGCGTAGGCAAACTTTTCTATCTTTTGATAGTTCAGTTCAACCCCTTGTAGGGCTTTGCTGATGAAGTAGATGGGTTGTTGCCCCCTTTCATCGTCTCTGACTAGTGCTGACGCTACTGCCTGACTTCCTACTACAAGGTATAATATGAGTGCTTCTCCTTCCATTGGTCGTGTTAGAATGGGCGGTTATCCCAAGAATCTTTTGAAATCTTAGAAAGCTTGCTAGCACTCTGTTGTCCACTCGAACTTCTTTCCCTTCCTTACTAGGGCGTAGAAGGGGAGAGACCTTATGGCTGATCCAGCTAGAAATCTGGATAATGCTGCCAGTCGCCTGTTGAGCTGTTGTACTTCTTTGGCACAGGTCGGGCTTTTCATGTCGAGTATGGCCTGACACTTGTCTGGGTTTGCTTCAATTTTTATTTATGTGAGCATGAAACCCAAGAATTTGTCAGCTTCTACTGTGAAGGTGCATTTTGCAGGGTTAAGTCGCATGCCATGCTTTCTTATGGTATTGAACACTTGGGCGAGGTCGGACAGTAATGACTCTTCGCTTTGTGTTTTTACTAAAATGTGGTCCACGTAAACTTCCCTGAGTTTCCCAATATGATCGGAAAAGACCTTATTCATCAATCTTTGGTAGGTGGCTCCTACGTTTTTAAGTCCGAATGGCATGACGATGTAATAGTAGTTTGCTTTTGGGGTTAAGAATGAGGTTTTTTCTTGAACAGGAGGATACATTGGGATTTGATTGTATCCCGAATAAGCGTTGGTACACAAAATCGTGAGTTCACACTTTTCTCACAACTCCGCGCAGCTGACCAGCAAGTGCACTGGGTCATCCATGTAATACCTTACGTGAGTAAGGATCGATCCCACAGAGAATGACAGCATGAAGCAAGCTACGGTCATCTTGTAAATCTCAGTTAGGCAGATTCAAATGGTTATGGGATTTTGAGAATTAAAAGATGAATAAAACATAAAATATGATAGAGATACTTATGTAATTCATTAGTGGGAATTTCAGATAAGCGTATGGAGATGCTTTATTCCTCTTGAATCCCTGCTTACTTACTGCCTTCATTCACTCATGCGTACTCCCTTCCATGGCAAGTTGTATGTTGGGAGATCACCGTTGTCAATAGCTACTGTCCGTTCTCTCAGTGAAAATGGTCTGGCTACGGGTTACGTAGGGCTAATCATCTGTCAGTTCTCGATCATGTCGGAATAAGATCCATTGATCCTTTTGCACACTATCCCTACGCCCAACATTCACGAGTTTGAAGCGCGTCACAGTCATCCCATCCCATATCATACTCGGAATACCACAAATAAGGTTTAGACTTTTTGGATATCACGAATGTTGCCAATTGATTCTAGGCTATTCCACGAAGACTCTGATCGCACGGAATGGAAGGCTCTGTTGTCAGGAGAGGCAACCATTCGTGAACCAGGAGGCCAAGAGATATACATTCAAGCTTGTTTTCATGTAGAACAGAAGTGGTTGTCAGGCACGCGTTCATAAGTGAGAACGGTGATGAGTGTCACTTGATCATCACATTCATCATGTTGAAGTGCGAATGAATATCTTAGAACAAGAATAAGCATGAATTGAATAAAACAACAATAGTACTTTGCATTAATTTATGAGGAACAGCAGAGCTCCACACCTTAATCTGTGATGTGTAGAAACTCCACCGTTGAAAATACATAAGAACAAGGTCTAGGGTTTACAGAAATACATGAAACAATTGAAAAAGGGTTCACAGACCTGATCCCAAGATCAAAGATGATCAAAAGATGAAAATATAATAGTAAAAGGTCCTATTTATAGTGAACTGGTAACCTAGGGTTTACAAAAATAAGTAAATGATGCAGAAATCCACTTCTGGAGCCCACTTGGTGTGTGCTTGGGCTGAGCATTGAAGCTTTGACGTGTATAGGCTTTTCTTGGAGTTAATCACCAGTTTTAGTGCCAGTTTGGGCGTTTAACTCCAACTTTTATGCAAGTTCTGGCGTTTAACGCCAGAAAGGGGTCTCTGACTAGCGTTTTGACGCCAATTTGGGCCATCAAATCTCGGGCAAAGTATAAACTATTATACATTGCTGGAAAGCCCAAGATGTCTACTTTCCAACGCAATTAAGAGCACGCCAATTAGGCTTCTGTAGCTCCAAAAAATCTATTTCGAGTGCAGGAAGGTTAGAATGCAACAACATCTGCAGTCCTTTTTCAGCCTCTGAATCAGATTTTTGCTCAGGTCCCTCAATTTAAGCCAGAAAATAACTGAAATCACAGAAAAACACATAAACTCATAGTAAAGTCCAAAAATGTGATTTTAGCATGAAAACTAATAATTATATACGAAAAACTACCTACAAACAATGCCAAAATGCGTATAAATTATTCGCTCATAAAGCGTATAAATTATTTGTTGAGATCGCTGTAGTCGGTGCACATTCGCCACATCCCATTTGATTTTTTCACTAAAACAACATTGACTAGCCATAACGGATATTTGATTTCTCTTATGTATCCTGCCTCCGGTAGACCTTGTACCTGTTCTTCCACAGCTTGGGATCTTTCAGGCCAGAGTTTTCGACGCTTTTGTTGTATTGGCCGAGATCCTGGGTATACTGCCAGCTTGTGGCGCATTAGTTTGGGGTCAATGCCCGGCATGTCTACAGCTTTCCACGCGAAGAGGTCAACATTATCTTTCATGAATTATATGAGAGACTCCTTTACATCTCCTTTTAGGATTGTGCCAATATTGGTCGTTTTATGTGGGACATCCCAGATCTAGACTTTTTCTATCTCACCCTCAGGTTATGGACAAAGTTCTTCCTGACCTCAAACTCCCCTGAGTTCGATGGTGTGGATCTCTTCTTCCTTGCCCCCGAGGTTCAGACTTTCGTTGTAACAGCGTCGCGCTATTTTTTGGTCTCCTTTTATCGTAGCGATCCCTTCTGGGGTTGAGAACTTCATGCATAAATATGGAGTTGAAACTACTGCGGCAAGCTTATTTAGTGTTGTCCGACCTATCAGGCCATTGTACGCTGAGCTCACATCGACTGTGATGTAGTCTATGTTGAGTGTCCTTGACCGGTATCCTTTTCCAAAGGTTGTGTGTAGTGAGATGTATTCAAGTGGTTGTATTGGAGTGTCTCCTAGCCAAAATAAGTTGCTTGGATATGCTCTAAGTTCTTTTTCCTCTAGGTCAAGTTTGTCAAAGGTGGTTTTAAACAAGATATCAACCAAGCTTCCTTGGTCCACCAGTGTACAGTGGAGATTAGCGTTGGCCAATATGATTGTGATGACCATGGGATCGTCATGTCCTGAGATGATGCCAGCCGCGTCCTCTTTAGTAAAGGTGATAGTAGGGAGGTCGGGTGCTCCGTCTCCTCTTTTGACGTGATATGCTTATTTAAAGTGTCTTTTGCGGGATGATTTGGAGATTCCTCCACCTGCAAATCCCCCATGTATCATGTGGACATGTCTCTCCGGGGTATGAGGTGGTCGTTCGGTTCGTCCGACCTCTTCGTCCCTTCTTCTTTTTATGGGCTTATCTGTCTTGCTGGCTAAGTACTGATCTAGTCTCCCTTCTCTTACCAATTTTTCTATGACATTCTTCAAGTCAAAGCTCTCGTTGGTGGGACGTCCATAGATTCGATGGTATTCACAGTATTCTGTCCGATTTCTTCCTCCCTTTTTGCTTTTAAGTGGGCGAGATGGTGGGATCTTCTCAGTGCGGCATACTTCTTAGTATACTTCCACAAGAGACACCTGGAGAGGGGTGTAATTATGGTATTTTGTAATCTTCTCTCCATGCTGATCTTCTTTTTTCTTGGACTCTTTATCCTTGTCTCGGGAGGAGTAAAAGGATCCGGATTTTGAGGTCTCTCCTAGTCGAGAGTTTTCCTTCATTTTGATGTACTTTTCTGCTCGTTCTTGTACTTCATTTAGAGATGTGGGATGTTTCTTTGATATGGAATGACTAAAATGTCCTTCTCGTAGGCCATTGATGAGACGCATAATGGATGCTTCAGTTGGCAGACTTTGTATGTCCAGACATGCTTTGTTGAATCTTTCCATGTAGTTGCAAAGACTTTCCCGATCTCCTTACTTGATCCTTAATAGACTAGGGGCGTGCTTGGTTTTATTGTTCTGGATAGAGAATCTGGCAAGAAACTTTTTGTCTAAGTCATCAAAGTTTGTGATGGATCTAGGGGGCAGATTGTCAAACCATTTAATTGCTATCTTTGTTAAGGTAGTTGGGAAGGCATTGGACCAAATTGCATCTGAGGCATGGGTGAGATACATTCTGCTTTTGAAATTACTGAGATGATGGCTTGGATATGATGTGCCGTTATACGGGGTCAAGTCGGGAGCTTTGAAGTCCTTTGGGACTTTGGCTTTCATAATCTCTTTGGTGAATGGGTCTTGATCTTTGCGGGGGTTATCTTCATGATTGAATCGAGTAGTCCTGGTTTTTAGATCGGCATCAAGTTTTAAGAGCTTGTCTTCTAACTCTTTACATTGCCTGGTTTCCCTTCGAAGATCCTTCTCAACCTCTCGTTGATGCTCAGCCTCCTTTTTGAGTTGCTTGAGACGATCTTGTTGAGCTTGAAGTGCCTCTAGGATTTTTGCATTTGGTGGACTCTTATCTTTGTTTAGTTGAGGAGTGTCCTTTGGTGTAGCGTTCGTGTCTTTATGCGGCGTTCTATTCTCTAGATCAGAGTTGTGATCATTGTCAACGTTGTCCGCCATGATTATGGGATGACTTTCAGGTTTCCCGGCAACGGCGCCAGTGTTCCGAGGGTTACCTGAAACTGAAGGTCGATCTCGGACAAGATCTTCCGTATGGTCGGAGCTGTTGTGTCCAACTTGATGATGGTGATCGGAGCCGCCGTGTCCAACTTGTTGGACTTGGTGGTGTTGCCAATCCTTTGTTCTGAGGGTTACTTGAAACTGTAGGTCGATCTCAGACGAGATCTTCTGTACTGATCGGAAATAACGGGTCTGGCTTGTGCGTGGCAGCCAGAGCTGTCATGTCCGACTTGTTGGTCTGGTGATGCTACTGATCCTTTGTCACCGGATGATGGGAGTACCTGCAAGGGACTTCGATGCTTAAGTTAGCAAGGGTATTAAGCAGGTTTTATGTAGAATCAGAGTATGAGTTATACTTGGGTGCTCCAGTGTATTTATAATAGTGCGAAGTGACCTTTCTGGAGAAAAGATAATTATCTTATCTTATCTTTGAGGGAAGTCATCTTATCTTCAAGGGAACCACCCTTATCTCTATATGCTTGGAATGCCTTTGGATTTGGGTCGGGCTCCTCTATTTAGGCCCTTTTTGGGCTTTCCTGGTAATTTGGCCGAGCTCTTTGAGGAGAGGTCGGATAGCCCTGACCTAAAGAGGTCAGTTGACTTGTCGTTTAGACATCCCGGGTCAGACAGTTCAACTCAGGGTATGAACAGTGCCCCTGCTTAAGCTCGGTCTTTTTGAGGTCGAGTTCTTTAGACTTCGATCTTTTTTCGGAGAAGTCAAGCTCAAGCATTTTTTGTTGGCTAAGTCTTCTTTGAATGCGAAGCGTTTTCATTCACCCCTTTTGTTTTGAAATGCGCATTTATTGCTTTGGGAACGTGCGAGGGTTTTCAAGGACCATTAACTCCTCTTTTGCCATTTCCCTCTTTTCATTTTAAATTGCGAAAAAGAATTTACTCTTAGTTTTTCCTCTTGCTTCCTGAAACTCCATCTTTCATCCTTCCGTTCTTGTGTTTTTTAGTTCATCTGTGACTTCTTACATTTTCGTTTGCTCCAAGCTTTCACGTTTCCATCCCTTCCATCTTCCTGCTTTTGGAAGTGATTTGTCGGTGTGGGCTTGCCATCGCTTTGTTCTGCAAGCGGCTTTTTGTCTCCTTCTTCTTCAGGTTAGTTTTTGTCTTTCCTATGATTTGTCTTTTCATGCTTGCCTATGAGAAAGTTTTAATCTTTTCCTGAATTTTTGTTGGAAAGTTTAAATCTTTTTTTTGTTTGCTGTTTGGTTGTTTCTGCAATGTATGCCATTTCTAGGGTTTTTTTCAATTTGCATGACCTTGTTTCCTTATGGTTGATGCTTTTGAGTGTCGTTTACTATCTCTTGATTGTGTCTTTTTGAAAAACTATTTGACAGCAAGAAATGTTGTGTTTCTGATGATTTTCCCTTGGTATTTTTGACGTTTGATAGCTCCCCTTACTAATAGGCTGTAGAAGAATGGTGTTCTTTTGGACTTTGTGTTTGACTTTCTCTGAAGGAGGGTTTTTCTTTGTTTGAGGGATGTCGAGGTGTTGAGGGTTGTCGAGGTGTAGACTTGTAAATTTTTCCTGAGTCCTTACTTTATCTCTGCCTCCAAAGGATGCCCCTGGGCCTTAATGCGTGTCTTGGGGTCTTCCTTTGGCTATTTTGTCATGTTTTGTCCGAGCTGTTTTGATTTCGCCTGAGTTGTTAGTAATCCATTCTCTTTTTATTATTGTAGGACTAGTTGGCCATGTCTTCTCGCAAAAATATTGTTGAGACGTCTTCTAAGGTTCCTGAGGGGATGTCCGACTGGTTGGACTCCCTTGTGTTGATGTGTTTTTTTGTGTTAAATGATGAGTTTTGTACGGAGCTTAGAAAACATCACCGACTCTGTAAGAATAGAGATCAGGAAAAGAACTATGAATTGGTAGCGCCTGATTTTGATGAGAAGGTTTGCTTTCCTGCTTTGACTCCGGGAGAACGTCCCTTCTTTTATGCTTATGACTATTTTTTCAGCCAGTTGAATATTACTTTTCCTTTCACTTCCTTTGAGACCGACTTGTTGTGATCGTGTAACATAGCTCCATCCCAACTCCATCCGAACTCCTGGGATTTTATTAAGATTTTTCAGTTGCTTTGCCAAGAGCTGGATGTCACACCTTCTCAAACTCTCTTTCTTTATCTTTTTGTTTTGACTAAGCCTGAGATTTCCTCAAAAAGGAAAGCCTCTTGGATTTCCTTTCGATCTGTCCATGGACACAAAGTGTTTGCTATGTATGACGAGTCCTTTAGGGACTTTAAGAATTACTTTTTTATGGTCCAAGCTGTCGAGCAGGCTTTTGTAAATGTTTTAGAAGATATCTGGGGGGAACCTCCCCATCTTGACACCAAGAGGTTTTTGGGGGACCCCTCCCTAGTCCGAACTGTGTTGGGTATTGGCCGACTTATTTTGCTCTATTTTTACTTTGCTTCTTTCTCTTTCCAGGTTGTAACCTGCTTTTATGGTTGATTTTATTTTTTAGAGATGGCCAAGAATAATGACTCCATGAAAGCCTTTGAAAAGGCGAGTGTTTCGAGGGTTACCTGAAACTGTAGCTCGATCTCGGATGAGATCTTCTGTACTAGTCGGAGCTGTCGTGCCTGACTTGTTGGACTTGGTGATGGTCGCTTTACCGCCAAACATCCCGGGACAGACAGCTTAACCCAGGATATGAACAGTGCCCCTGCTCGAGCTCGGTCTTTATTTCAGAGGCCGAGTCTTAGTTTTAGGACTTCAAACCTTCTCGGGTGAAGCCAAACTCGAGCATTTTGCCGATATAATCTTTGTAGAGTTCCTTTTTGAATGCAGAATGTTTCCTCTTTTGTTTCCTCTGAAAACACGTGCTTTTGCATTAGTGTCCTGGCAATGGGAATGCGCGAGGGTTTTTTAATGCCCTCATTAATTGGTTTTTGATGCTCCATTTCTCTTGGCTTTTATTTTGAATTTTATTCTCGAGAAATATTTTTCTCTTCTCTTTGATTTTTGCTATAACTTCCGTTTTTCTTTTCTCCTTCTATTTTATGTTTTTGGGTTTGCAATGTTGTTTGGTGATCGTAAGTGCTTTCTTTGCTTTCGACAGCCATTACTGATTTCTTCATCTTCAACTTCCTTCCAGATTTCTTCGTCTTCAACTTCCTTCCGTACTCTTCTCCTTTTCCAGGTTGGTTTTAATTTTTCTTTCGTCATCTATATCTGCTACTCTGTTTTTGATTCTTTGATGAAGTTTTGATTTTGACTGAGTGTAGTGTATATTGGAAAGCTTGAATCTTTTCATGTTATCATGCTGGGTTTACCACCGTGATGCATGTTTTCTGGTTTCCTTTTGACTTTATGTATGCTTCTGGGTGGATTTTCCTGGTTTGGCTCTTTTAGGGCTTCGTATGCTACCGCTGCTTTCTGAACTGTTATTTTTAAGAAAGGTTGCTCCTTTTGATGGCTTTTGTCCCGTTGATTGCTTTTCTTTGATGGAGACGATATTTTTTCTTTGATTTTTGCATTTTTCTTCTCAGGACGCTGCTTTGTTAGGAGAGGGTTATTTTCTCTGTTGAGGGTTTCATTTTTAGCTTTTGTAGATTTTTCTGAGATTTTACTCTGTCATTGCCTTCAAAGGATGCCCTTGGACCTTGTTGTGCGTCTTGGGGTCTTCCTTTTACTGTTTATGTGCTCGAGGTCACATTGTCTGAGTTGCTTCCATATTGCCCGAATTTGTTTTTAGGTTAGTAATCCATTTCCTTTTCTTTGTTTTGTAGGATTAGTTGGCCATGTCATCTCGCAAAAATATTATAGAGGCATATTCAAAGGTTCCTGAGGGGATGTCCGACTGGTTGGACTCCCTTGTGTTGCTATGTGTATCTCTAGCTAATTCGGAGTTCTGTGCGGAGCTTAGGAAACACCATCAAATATGTAGTAGTGAGAAACAAGAACACAACTATGAGTTGGTAGCACCCGATTCTGACGACAGGGTCTGCGTTCCTGTTCCGACCCAGGGGGAGGGTCCTTTCTTTTATGCGTATGATTCCTTTTTTAGCCAGATGAACATTACCCTTCCCTTTACTCCCTTTGAGACCGACCTGTTGTGGTCTTGTAATGTAGCCCCATATCAGCTTCATCCGAATTCTTGGGGTTTTATTAAGATTTTTCAGCTGGTTTGTCATGAATTTGGTGTGACGCCCTCTTTAACTCTTTTCCTGTATCTGTTTCTGTTGACCAAGCCTGGAACTACCAAAAAGAAAGCTTCTTGGATTTCTTTTAGGTTGGCCCAGGGACATAAGGTTTTTCCAATGTAAAATGAGTCTTTCCGAGATTTTAAGAATTATTTTTTCAAGATCTGAGCTGTTGAAGGATCTCGTCCTTTCTTTTTGGATGAGAATGGCGAACCTCGTTTTCCTTTAGAATGGCAGAGGAATGTAGTGGTATCTAGGTATACCTTGGAGATATTAGACGAGGTTGAGCAGGCTTTTGTTGCTACTTTGGAGGATATTTGAGGGTAACCTCCCCATCTTGAGACCAACAGATTTTTGGGGGATCCATCCTTGATCCGTACTGTGCTGGGTATTATAAACTATGTCTCCATTTGTTTTTTTTTTCTGCTTTCTTTTTTGGTTTGTAAGCTACTATATTTTTTATTTTTCAGAGATGTCGAAGAACAATGACTCGCTGAAGGCTTTTAAGAAGGCGAGGAAGGCTACCGCGGCTCAAAACGTCCCGGCCAAGCTAGTTGGAGAATGGTCCTCCCAGGTTTTGTCGAAGCCATCTGTCCCGATCCTTCGCAAACTTCTGCTGCTACCTCTTCTTCCACTGGTGCCCCTCCTCCGAAAAAACAAAAATCTACAGAGCCTTTTAACCTTGATGCTCCTGATTTTGACGCAGTCGAGTTTGTGGATTAGTAGATCGGTCCTTATGGTACCATGCCTACTGATGATGTTTATCTTCTTCGCCATTTGGACTTCATTACCTGGAGCAGTGTCAAGATGGCACATATAGGCACGACTTTATATTGGATAGCCCAAGATCTTCCAGTTCATGCTACGAGAGCTTTTATGGAGGAGGCTAAATCAGAGTTTGATCGGATAAAGAGTCTAAAAGAGGAACTTGGGAAGAAGGTGACCAAGCTGGAGAAGGAATTGGAGGGCGAAAAGGCTAGCTCTCTTGTCTTGGCGGCTTCTGTGAGATTGGCTGAGGAAACGGCATTGAAGCACAAGGATAGCTATGTCACGACCTATAGAGAGATGATGCATCTCAGGGATGACTCAGAGTCTGCTCGAGCTGATTATGCGGAGCTTCAAGTTTACCTTGTAGGTAGTGTAAATGCTGCTTATGAGAACTTGAAGGAGCAGGTTCGAATTCTTGCACCCGAGCTCGACCTTACTCTCTTCAGTTTGGATAATGTTGTGAGAGATGGTAAAATTATTCCTGATGACCTTGATGATGATGATGTTGTCCCTCCTTCCGTGCCTGCCACAAAGACCTCTTTCGCGCCGACCTCTTTACCTCCTTCAGCCGAGGTTAGTCATCTTGAGTCTGAACCTGATTGCCAAATCTTGAACTAGGATGACGGGACGGTGGATGCGGTGCCTCTCCAGACTCGTCCTCCTTCACCTCATGCTGATGCTACTGGGAAGTCTTTGGGTCCTTAATGATTATCTTGAATGTTTTGTGTAGTCTTCCCGATTTGTGGGCTTTTGAACTTTTTATATTTTGTGACTGGTAGTTCTGACTTTCTGCTACTTTTTAGTTGCTTGTTTAGCAACTTTATTTTGGAAAAACAAAGTGATTTCCAAGCTTTTGGGGCCAACCTTGATAGCCTCTTGAGTTTGTTATTATTAGATCTTGTGCTTTTTTCATAATATGCTTGTGTGCACTAGCCTGGTACCTTATCAGGTTCTTATTGGGAGTTTTTGGAGCTTCGCCGACCTCTTTTGGATTTGCCTTTGTATTTTGTACTTGTGGCTTGATTCTTTGAGGTTGGATCCAACTTGTATGCCGACCTTCTCCTTTTAACCTGTAGTTATTTCTAGTAATCCTTTCCATTTAGGCATTGGTAAGGTCTCTGTTTTACCTTTTATAACGTTAACGTTTTCGAGAAGCCGACTTCATCATGCTGGTTTCTTCTAAGTTATTTTGTAGTCCTCTTTCTTGGACCTTGTTTGGGTCTCTTTCGGGGATTACTTTTATAACCTTTGTGTGTTGAGCCGACCTCGTCATGTCGGGTCCTGCGGAGCTATTTTGTAATCCTCTTTCTTGGACCTTGTTCAGGTCTCTTTCAGGAATTACCTTTGTAGCTTTATATTTTAGGCCGACTTTGTTACGTCGGGCCCTGTGGAGCTATTTTGTAATCCCATTTCTTGGACCTTGTTCAGGTCTCTTTCAGGGATTAACTTTGTAGCTTTATATTTCGGGCCGACTTTGTCACGTCGAGCCTTCTGGAGCTATTTTGTAATCCTCTTTCTTAGACCTTGTTCAGGTCTTTTTCAGGGATTACCTTTGTAGCTTTATATTTCGGGCCGACTTTGTCACGTCGGGCCCTACGGAGCTATTTTGTAATCCTCCTTTTTGGACGTTGTTCAGGTCTCTTTCAGGGATTAATTTTATAACTCTTATTCTTTGGGCCGATGGTGCACGAAATTGTGATCATCAACAATGGTGCCAATGGACTTGGAGCTCTCAAACGTAAATCACACTTTGTCACAAGTTCGCACAACTAACCAGCAAGTGCACTGGGTCGTCCAAGTAATACCTTACGTGAGTAAGGGTCGATCCCACGGAGATTGTTGGAATGAAGCAAGCTATGGTCATCTTGTAAATCTCAGTTAGGCGAATTCAAATGGTTATAATGGTTTTCGAATATAAGAATAAATAAAGCATAAAATAAAGATAGAGATACTTATGTAATTCATTGGTGGGAATTTCAGATAAGTGCATAAAGATGATGTGTTCCTTCTGAATCTCTGCTTTCCTACTGCTTCATCCAGTCATTCTTACTCCTTTCTATGGTAAGTTGTATGTAGGGCGTCACCGTTGTCAATGGCTACTTCCCATCCTCTCTGTCATAGCATGGCTAATCATCTGTCAGTTCTCGATCATGTCAGAATAGAATCCAGTGATTCTTTTGCGTCTGTCACTACGCCCAACACTCGTGAGTTTGAAGCTCGTCACAGTCATTCAATCTTTGAATCCTACTCGAAATACCACAGACAAGGTTTAGACTTTTCAGATTCTCAAGAATGCTGCCAATGAATTCTAGCTTATACCACGAAGATTCTGATTAAGGAATCCAAGAAATACACACTCTAGCTCTCGCTTGAAGAACGAAAGTAGTTGTCAGGCATGCATTCAAAAGGACGAATGATGATGAATGTCACGGATCATCACATCCATCAGGATGAAGTACAAGCGATATCTTAGAACAAGAATAAGCTTGAATTGAATAGAAGAACAATAGTAATTGCATTAATACTTGAGGTACAGCAGAGCTCCACACCTTAATCTATAGTGTGTAGAAACTCCACCGTTGAAAATACATAAGTAATAAAGGTCCAGGCATGGCCGAATGGCCATCCTCCATACGTGATCAAGAGATTAATCAAAGACTAATTCCAAGATTAATTACCAGAAGAAAATACAATAGTAAAAAGTCCTATTTATACTAGACTAGTTACTAGGGTTTAGAGAAATAAGTCTTAGTTCATAAATCCACTTTCGGGGCCCACTTTGGTGTGTGCTTGGGCTGAGCTTGAGCTTTACACGTGCAGAGGCTTCTCTTGGGGTTAAACGCCAAGTTGTAACGTGTTTTTGGCGTTTAACTCTGGTTTGTGACGTATTTCTTGCATTTTACTCTAGAATGCAGCATGGAACTGGCGTTGAACGCCAGTTTGCATCATCTAAACTCGAATAAAGTACGGACTATTATATATTTCTGGAAAGCCCTGGATGTCTATTTTCCAACTCAGTCGAGTGCAGGGAGGTCAGAATCCAACAGTATCAGTTGTCCTTTTTCAGCTTGAATCAGATTTTTGCTCAGGTCCCTCAATTTCAGCTAGAAAATACCTGAAATCACAGAAAAATACACAAAATCATAGTAAAGTCCAGAAATGTGAATTTTGCATAAAAACTAATAAAAACATCTCTAAAAGTAGCTAGATCCTACTAAAAA
This sequence comes from Arachis duranensis, assembly GCF_000817695.3. NCBI lineage: Eukaryota > Viridiplantae > Streptophyta > Magnoliopsida > Fabales > Fabaceae > Arachis > Arachis duranensis. The sequence continues at coordinate 39,714,572 of NC_029781.3, forward strand.
CTACCTAAAAATAATGCCAAAAAGCGTATAAATTATCCGCTCATCACAACACCAAACTTAAATTGTTGCTTGTCCCCAAGCAACTGAAAATCAAATAGGATAAAAAGAAGAGAATATACTATAAATCTCAAAATATCAATGAATATTAGTTCTAATTAGATGAGCGGGACTAGTACCTTTTTGCTTCTAAACAGTTTTGGCATCTCACTTTATCCTTTGAAGTTTAGAATGATTGGCATCTCTAGGAACTCAGAATTCAGATAGTGTTATTGGTTCTCCTAGTTTAGTATGTTGATTTTTGAACACAGCTACTTTTATGAGTCTTGGTCGTGGCCCTAAGCACTTTGTTTTCCAGTATTTCCACCAGATACATAAATGCCACAGACACATGACTGGGTGAACCTTTTCAGATTGCGACTCAGCTTTGCTAAAGTCCCCAGTTAGAGGTGTCAAGAGCTCTTAAGCACACTCTTTTTGCTTTGGATCACGACTTTAACCACTCAGTCTCAAGCTTTTCACTTGGACCTGCATGCCACAAGCACATGGTTAAGGATAGCTTGATTTAGCCGCTTAGGCCTGGATTTTATTTCCTTGGGCCCTCCTATCCATTGATGCTCAAAGCCTTGGATCCTTTTTACCCTTGCCTTTTGGTTTTAAGGGCTATTGGCTTTTTCTTCTTGCTTTTTCTTTTTCTTTCTAAAATTTTTTTTCGCAAGCTTTTGTTTTTCACTGCTTTTTCTTGCTTCAAGAATCAATTTTATGACTTTTCAGATTATCAATAAAATTTCTCTTTTTCATCATTCCTTCACGAGCCAACAATTTTAAGATTCATAAACAACAAGATAAAAAATATGCACTGTTCAAGCATTCATTCAGAAAATAAAAAGTATTGTCACCACATCAATCTAATTAAAGTAATTTCAAGGATGAATTCAAAACTCATGTACTTCTTGTTCTTTTGAATTAAAAACGTTTTTCATTTAAGAAAGGTGAAGGATTCATTATTTTTCTTTTAAGAAAGGTGAATGATTCATGGAATTATTCATAGCCTTAAGACATAGTTACTAAATACTAATGATCATGTAGTAAAGACACAAACATAGACAAACATGAAGCTCAAAAACCGAAAAACAGAGAGATAAGAACAAGGAAGTTAAGGAATGAGTCCACCTTAGTGATGGTGGCGCTTTCTCCTTGAAAGACCAATGGTGTTCTTGAGCTCCTCTATGTCTCTTCCTTGCCTTTGTTGCTCCTCCCTCATAGCTCTTTGATCTTCTCTAATCTCATTGAGAATGATCGAGTGCTCTTGGTGTTCCACCCTTAATTGGTTCATGTCATGACTCAATCTTTCTAGAGAAGTGTTGAGTTGTTCCCAATAGTTGTTTGGAGGAAAATCCATCCCTTGAAACATCTCAGAGATTTCTTGATGATGAGCTTCCTCATACGTCTCTTGAGATCCATGAATAGGCTCTCTTGTTTGCTCCATCCTCTTCTTAGTGATGGGCTTGTCCTCTTCAATGAGAATGTCTCCTTCTATGACAACTCCATCTAAGTAGTCTAGATGGCAAATGAGATGAGGAAAAGCTAGCCTTGCCAAGTTGGAGGGCTTTTCGGCTACTTTGTAGAGTTATAGAGAGATGACTTCATGAACTTCTACTTCCTCTCCAATCATGATGCTATGGATCATGATGGCCCGATCCACAGTTACTTCAGATCGGTTGCTTGTCAAGATGATAGAGCATTGGATGAACTCCAACCATCCTCTAGCCACAGGCTTAATGTCCAGTCTTCTCAATTGAACTGGCTTGCCTTTTGAGTCTCTTTTCCATTGAACTCCTTCCACACATATGCCCATGAGGACTTGGTCCAACCTTTGATCAAAGTTGACCGTTCTAGTGTAGGGGCGTGCGTCTTCTTGCATCATAGGCAAGTTGAACGCCAACCTTACGTTCTCCGGACTGAAATCTAAGCATCTCCCCCGAACCATTGTAAGATAATTCTTTGGATTCGGGTTCATACTTTGATCATGGTTCCTAGTGATCCATGCATTGGCATAGAACTCTTGAACCATTAAGATTCCGACTTGTTGAATGGGGTTGGTAAGAACTTCCCAACCTCTTCTTTGGATCTCATGTCAGATCTCCGGATACTCATTTTTATTGAGCATGAAAGGGACCTCAAGGATCACCTTCTTCTTGGCCACAACTTCATAGAAGTGGTCTTGATGGGCTTTTGAGATGAATCTCTCCATCTCCCACGACTCGGAGGTGAAAGCTTTTGTCTTCCCTTTCCTCTTTCTAGAGGTTTCTCTCGCCTTAGGTGCCATCAATGGTTATGGAAAAACAAAAAAAGTTATGCTTTTACCACACTAAACTTAAAATGTTGCTCGTCCTCAAGCTAAAGATGAAAGAATAGATGAAGAAGAAGAAGATATGGATAAGAGGGAGAGAGATGTGTATTAGGCCAAGGGGGAGAAGAGAGGGTAGTGATATGTGAAAATAAAAAAGGATGGAGGGGTTTATATAGTGGAGGGAGAGGGGTTAGGGTTCGGTCTTTTAGGGTGGATTTGGGTGGGAAAGAGATTTTGAATTTGAAGGTAGGTGGGGTTTTTGGGGAAGAGTAGCTGGATGTGAGCGGTAAAGAGGTGATGGGGAAGAGTGATTGAGGTGATTGGTGAATGATGTTTGGGGAAGAGTGTTATGAAAAGGTGTGAGAGAGAGGGCAAAAGTAGGTGGGGATCCTGGAAGGTAGGTGGGGATCCTGTGGGGTCCACAGATCCTGAGGTGATCCTATGGGGTCCACGGATCCTGAGGTGTCAAGGATTTCTCATTCCTACACCCTTTAGGCGTGTAAAATGCCCTCTGTATGCAATCCTGGCATTTAACGCCAGACTGCAGCATGTTTCTGGTGTTAAACACCACTTCCATGCTTGTTTTGGGCGTTCAACGCTAATCTGCAGCATGTTTCACTACAAGAAAATGGAACATTTGTAACAAAAAATTTGTATCAAATTTAAAATTGTTACAAAAAGATGATTTTTTGTAATAATAATTGGTAATTGTTACAGAAGAATAATGTTTTGTAACAACATTACAAGTTGTTACAAAACGCTAATATTTTGTAACAGTCTAATTTTAGTTGTTATAAATCATGTTAGTTTTTTGTAACGAACTGTCGTTAATAAAGAAGTTGCAAAAATTCGTAATATTTTGTAACAAAATATATTTTTGTTTCAAAAACTCCAATTTTTTGTAACAAAATTTTTTTTTATTTCAAAGATTCTAATTGTTTTGTAACAAAAAATAAATTTGTCACAAAATTCAATATTGTTTGTAACAAGTTATTTGTTTCTCACAAAATGTAAGTATATTTTATAACAATTTTTTTTTCAAAATGTTAAACTCTTTGAAAATAAAAAAAATTGTTTATATAATTTTTTTAGAATAATTTTATTTTTGTTTCAAAAATTAAATTTTTTTACATATTATTTGTATTCATTAATTTTTAAAAATTGTAAATATTATTTTATATTTTTTAAAAAAGTTAATATATAATTTTTATTCATAATCAGATTTTTAATATTAACTAAAAAACAATTTGTGAAAACATAAAAAAAATTAATTAAATTATATTTATAAACTCCAATAATCAAATATAAAAGAAAAAAAA
>NC_029781.3:39718298-39721752 GCF_000817695.3 Arachis duranensis
AAATGATAGAAAAAAACTAAGAAACCAAAAGACAAAATGTAAAAAAAGAAAATGTAAAGCTGTACAAAAAAAATTCTAATTTATCACTCCTTTATTCTGAGGCTCTGAGCCTCATTCAACCCCGTCTCTGCAGCTCCAACTCCACTGAGGGAGATGAAGAAGAGAACGGAAGGGATGGCGCTGCGGAATTTGCTGTTCAAAGATAGAAATATAATGAAAAGTTATATCATTTAATTTGAATAATTAAAATTGAGTTTAAACTATATTTTATAAAAATGTGATTAATATATTCATTTTATAATTTAAATTAAAAATAATTGATTGAACTTAGTAATATGTTGATAAATAATATTTCTAAATATTTTTAATAGAGCACATTTGATTTTAAAATTATTCTACCCTCCAATTTTATCAAAATATCTATTCATATCTAGCCATATTATTTTACAAAATCCCTAATTTCTAACCCTAATTCCCGAAATTAACTCAGAACCCTAATTTCCCCAATTTCTAACCCTAACAGGCACAACCTCACCTTCCTTCAACATAACAAACGCATACAAACTGAAGAAATGGGGAACAGAGAGGAAGAGATTTGAGAAGGGAAGAGAAGGGAGACGGCGCTGGCTGGGGCCTCGCCGCCGTTACCGTTGCCGTCAAGCGTGAAGGGTGGAGAGGAGAGAGGCTGCATCCGAGAGAAAAGAGATGCTGTCTGCCGTCACCGTCGCCGCCCTGGAGCTCGCTGTCGAGCTGCTTCACAGCGCCGTCTCGTCCATGGACCCACAAGCTTGCATTAATGCTGATCCGTCCACAAGCCGTCGTCGAGGGGACAAAATCGCGAAGAGAGAGAGACGCACGAAGAGAAGCCCGCGACCAGCCTTGTCGCCGTCAGCGCCGCGGGTTGCCATCGCCATCCTCATGAGCTGCCACCGCGTCGCCTGCAACCCCGCTGTTGTCACACTCTGTTGCTGCCGCGTCTCACCCTGCCGCCGTTGGAGGAGGACGCTTCCACTGTCACCATTGAAGCTTGCCGGGGAAGTAGCTATTAACAGAAGAAACTGCTGCTGCTCTTAACTACTCTGTGCTACTCTGTTCAGCCTCTGCTTCAGGTTTCGTAGTTATCGGAGCCCTCTACCACCGGAAACCAATATTGGTGCTGCCTAGAACCACTTTGGTTGCTGCCCAGGTAACGAAACGAGTGTTTAAACTTCTATCAGAGCTGCTGTGTTTGGCAATTTTCCTGAGTTTCGACTTTGAGGCAGGGGATTTATTTTAAAATTAACAGTTTTAACTTATGAATGCCAATGAGGTTTAGTGAGTAATTACAAATAATTCATGAATATGATTAATTGATAGGAATAAGCTTGGTTTGAAGTTGTGAAATTCGGATTAAGTTTGGTATTGAGATGATATTCTAGTGTTTTAATTAGTTTATTGAGTTTAGGTTATGGCTGTGAATGTTGCTGGGTTTTGTTATTGTGAGTAATTAATTTGACAAGGTTAATTTTGGTTAATGTTGTGACTGATATTGGTTTTCTGATTTTGATGAATTTGTTAAAAATTCTGATCTTATGTGATATTGCTGAATTGGTAGAAATGTGGTTGTGAATGGTGATTCATTTGATAATACTTGTTAAATTGAAATTTGAAAAGTTGTCGTATCGATATTTGATGAACTGAGTTGGATTTGTGTTTGGTTTGGGATTATTGTGATGATGGTTTAAGTTATGGCTGTATTTTGATTATTGAGAATAAGCATTTGCTGCTGATTTTGGTAATCTGACATGTCGGAATGGCCGTGAAATTGACTTGTGACTGGTTGGAATTGGTTTTGGTAGTTGTTAATGTTGGTTCATGATTAATTAGAATTACGTTTGAGAGCTGTTAAAAGATTGAAGCTTGATTATTAAATTAACCTTTTTATGAAATCTAAATTTAGAGATAAAAACAGTAACTCTAAAAGTACAAGGATAAATTGTGATAATTGAAAACTACATGGAGCAGAATTTTTGGGTGAACATATCATAAGAGAACTGGAATTTTATAAATAAAACATACTCTATGTGTTTTTTGATAAACCACTATTTTATGGTTTATCTTGTGCTCAATTGAGTGGATTTTATCAACTCTTTACCCACTTATTCATACTATTTGCATGTTTTACATTTGCCTTCCTAGTATGTGCTTTGATTGAAAACATGTTTCTTTGGACTTATATTTGCTTATTATTAATTCTCCCTTATTTCCATTCGATGTCGTGATTAGTGTGTTGAGTATTTTCAGATTTTCTAAGGCAAAATGACTTAAAGGATGAAAAAGGAAACATACTAAAAGGAAAGGAGAAAGCAAAATGGAGCTTTAAGGAAACTGGTATCCACGCGATCGCATGGACGACGCGATCGCGTGCCAAGCACGAATCAGCAGCAACGCGGCCGCATGACTGACGCGACCCCACGCCTTAAGCAGAACGCACATGACGCGGTCGCATGACTGACGCGACCGCGTGGCAAGGAAACGCTGTGAATGACGCGACCGCGTGCCCCACGCGACCGTGTGACAGAGGCCACGCACCAGAAATTACAGAAAACACTCATAACGAGTTCTGAGGCCCTTTTTTGGCCTAAATCCAAGTCCAGAAGGCACAGATTAGAGGCTATAAAGTGGAGAAATGCATCCATTCATAAGTATGCTTTTCATAATTCACTTCTCATGATTTAGATTAGTTTTGAGAGAGGTTCTCTCCTCTCTCTTTGGATTAGGATTTAGGACTTCTCTTAGTTTTAGGAGTAACTCTCAATCCCAGGTTCTTTATTTTTATTTATCCCAATTTAATTTATGAATTCTTCCATGTTACAGATTCCTATTTTAAATTAATGTTATCTGAGATATTTCAGATTGATGATTGCTGTCTTTTATTTATATGAATAATTTGGATTTTCCTATTGCCCAATTGGCTTATGAATATTGTTAGTTTTAGATTTTACTGCTTTGAATGAATTGAAGGTATTCCAGATATTTATGATTTTAATTTAGCTTTTTACATTCTTGGCTTTGGTTAAATAATTGGTGACTCTAGAGTTATCAAACTCATTGTTGATTGAAAATTGGATTTATTCGTTTCATTAATTCAAGTTCCAATAACTCTAGTCTTTCCCAAGGATAGACTAGGACCTGAGGAATCAAAATTAATTCATCCACTTAACTTACCTTCATAGTTAGAGGTTAACAAAGTGGGAGAAAAATCCAATTCTCATTACAATTGATAAGGATAATCAGGATAGGACCTCCAGTTCCCATACCTTGTCAAGAGTTTATTTTATAGTTATTTATTTATTTTTCTTATTATTTTTTGTGCAACATACTGCCCCCTTACCTCCTAAACCCCAATTTACAACTCATAACCAATAATAAGAACATACCTCCCTGCAATTCCTTGAGAAGACGACCCGAGGTT
>NC_029781.3:39722024-39728350 GCF_000817695.3 Arachis duranensis
AACCACCTTATGAGCCATATGAACCATATATAGAACCACCCCAATTCCAACACAATTACTCACAAGAACCACCACTTCAATATTCACCATCTCCATATCCATCAATCCAAGAGCATTATGATTCTACTTATGAAAACCGAGTGCATCAAGAGGCAAAGGATCGTCTCAAGGAAACAATGGATCGATTTCAGGCAACCATTCAACAACTGGGGCAAGTATTAATTCAATGGGCTTCTAGATGCTTAAATACACAAAGATCAGCCACAGCCCCATGTGGACAGTCTAGTGAAGAGCATAGCATAAAGGAGATACTAGAAACTCTAGTGGACAAGACAGAGCATGAATTCATACTAGAACAAGTAGAAGAAGCTATCATTGTTCAAGAAGAAGAGTTGGTTGAAGACTTAGGAGATATAGAACCTCCATGGGAAAGTCCAGTCATAAAACCTCCTTCTAAGACGGTTGAAATTGATGCTGAAGAGGGTGTACAACCTCCAAGCATATCATAGTTGAAGACTTTGAAGAGGTTGATCAAGAGATGGAGATTCAAGAAGAAGAAGCACAACCTCCCATGCCCTTGGAAAGCAATGAAAAGGAGATTGAATTGAAAGAGAGCTACCAAGAGGAAGAGGTTGAAATTGAAGAAGTTTGCAAAGAGGTGGTAATTATCAGAGAAGAGCACAAGGGAGTTGAGCTTGCAATTTCATTAAAGATACCTCCCCCTAAGTCGCCATCATGCTTCGCAACATTCAAGTGGGTAAAATTCATATCCCATAGCTTTCTAATCCCACTTGAATATGGGCTACTGGAGACGGATGGTCAACTTAGAGCTCTTTGTGACATTAAGAGTAAGGGGAAGATGGCCGGTGGTAAGAATTGTCCTGCAAGGTTCATCATGGTTGGAAGCTTTAAGTTTAAACGTAAAGGTTGGTATAGAGCTCAACTGAATGGGTCTAGGAAGTTGTTTGGCCGCTTACGTGAGAATTCAGACTGCTTGCCTCCTAGATGGAACAATATTGCTCAACCAAAAGACGGGTGCAAAGGCAAGGTCTGGGACCCCGGAATCCATTCTACCAATCACCACTCTTGGGGCCTTGTCACTTGCTTTAACTTGCTTGAAGGCTTTCTGCGCCTTGTTTGGGATCCCAGAGGCTATTGAAAGTACAAACATTGGTGGGGATTCCTGGATCAATACAAGCACAAGCCACCCTAGCAGGAAGCTCATCAAATGTCCAACTTAAGGACTATAACTAAAAGTGCTAGGTGGGAGACAACCCACCATGGTATGATCGTTCATTTTGCAATTTTAATTTTATTTAGTTTGTTTGTTTTTGAGATTTATTTTATTTTATTGAACCTGGAATCATGCATAGCATTCATATTAAGCACTGCATTTGCATTTGCATATTGCATAAAAAAAAAGGAAAACACGCACGCGATGCGGCAGCGTCGGTGACGCGTCCGCGTCACCATGCGCTATGAAGAAAAGAAAGTTGAACAGAGAGTCACGCGAAAGCGTGGCTGGAGGCGCCCCTTAGCATCATTTGCCCTACGCGACCGCGTCGCTCACGCGTCCGCGTCATGTGGGAATATTAGCCTCCCATGCGACCGCGTGACCCACGCGGCCGCATGCCCTGATTTTTCGACGTAATAACGGTGTATGGCAAAAAGTTGAGCTGGAATTGGGCTGGACTTGTGCTAGCAGCACAAGCCCTAGCCATCCACATGATCGCGTCACTTAAAATTTGGCACTAATAATAATTTGAACAGAGAGTTGTGCGAGTGCGAGGCTGCCATCACGCCAGTAGCATGAATTGTGTCACGCGACGGCGTGACCGACGCGACCGCGTCAATCAATATCAGCGCAAGTCACGCGACCGCGTGCCCCACGCGTCCGCGTCGCTTGCGCCGCACAACATATCCCAATTTGCCAAATATCTTATCTTTTCTTCCCTAATCCTAATTTTTCCTCCCTCCTTTCTTATTTACTTCTTCTTCTCTTCTTTCCCTTCTCATTCTTCTTATTTTTCTTTTTATTTTATTTTAATTTATTTGCATATCTCATTCATTGCATTTTAAAATTGTGCATATTTTTATTTTCTTTTCTGAATTTTTTTTATTTTTCCATTGGTGTTAAATATCTTTTCTTATTCAACCGTTGCATATTTTCTTGAATTTATTTTGGTAACTTGTTTTACACTGTTGGCAATACTATTTAAGCCAATGTTAATCTTTTATGTTTTTTGTATTAATTTTGCATTGACATGAATTTATATTGTCTTACACTCTCTTCCCCATTGTTGTACATTTTGTACCACTGGCATGCCATGGCTTCTATTGTTTTCTCACGTACATGTTGAAGCTTCCATGTAAATGAGACCCTTATCAATTGGCATTAACCCACCCATACTTTATTTATTTTCTTATCTTTATTCCAGGGTTACTTTTCTTCCCTTTTTCTTTCAGGATGGCCACCCGGAAAGGAACTGGAAGACATTTACAAGGGGAGACAGACAAGTCTATCTGCAAAATCTTCGGGGAAAAGCGCCAGTTAGAGCCCGTCCACCTGCACATCTCAGCATGCACCGAGGACGGTGCAATCTTTAAGTGTGGGGAGGTCGATACCGATCTCCATGGGTTAGCTACTCTTTTATCTCAACACCAATGGTTTATTTTTCTTGTTAGTTGTTGCATTTGCATATTTGATTGCATATTTATTTGATTTTGTGCATTTAGCCATTACTTTGTTGAAGTGATATTTTCTTTTTCAAGAAATTTTTATATTTCACTAATTTAAATTGAAAATTTTTTGTTACACTTGTTTGAAGTTGTATTTGGAACATGGTTTTTGAGCCAAAAAACACACAACCTGTGAAATTTTGAGCTTATTTACATGGTTACATTATTTAACCACAAATTTTTATTCTTGTGTGTTTTCTTCTCTATAATTGTAATTTAGATTTTGTTCCATTCTATATGTCCATTATTTAGTGTATTTACATGCTTGCATATGATTGAGGCCATTACTTATTTTTGCTCACTTATCCCAAATAAGCCTACCCTTTTATGTCACCTTTGTTAGCCACTTTGAGCCTTTTTACCCCCTTCTTCTATTTTATAACCACATTACTAGCCTTAAGTAGAAAAACAAAATAAAAAATCCCAAGTTGAATCATTGGTTAGCTTAAGATAGATTTTGTGTATAATTTAAGAATAGAAAATTTTATGGGAACATGGGATGATAGGAAAATAAGGGAATTAAATTAAATAAGTTATCTCAAAAATTTGGGAAGCATGCTCATGTAAATAATTAAATTACCATGTGCATTAAAAAAATAAAAATTAAATGTGGTGCATTAAAGTATGTATGTTAAGTGAGATCTTAGACTAATCAAGGATTCACTTTGTTAGCTCACTTAGCCTTATATATACATCCTTACCCTTACCTTAGCCCCATTGCAACCTGAGAATAGACCTCATGATTTTTGTATGTCTATATTCCATATTTGTTGATTGGTTAGATAAAAAATAAGATTTTAGAAAGCATGACTAGAAGAGAAGAGAGTGATTAACCCCAAACACTGAGTGATTAGAGAGTAAACATAAAATCCAGTGAGGGTTTAATAGCTCATTCTCATATATCCATATATAATTATTAAGTGTCTTACAAGTTGTGAACTATCTTAAGTCAACTCAATTGTGACTGTGCTTTAATATGATTTGGCTTAGGCCACTTGGCCAAATACAATCCTACCATGACCCTAACCCCATTACAATCCTTAAAAGACCTCTTGATTTGTGTATTGGTGTATTAAATTTTTGTTGATTGTTAGATGAAGAGCAAGCCTTAGAAAGCGAGATTAGTAGAGAATTGAGAGAATCGAACCTTAAACACTTGAGTGATTAGAGTGTAGACACTTCCAGAGAGGCTTCGATGCTCGATTCTTTATTCCCGGCTTTCATTAGCTATTTTCTTCTGCAAGTCTATTTGTGCTTCATTTTTATGATTTGAATTAGTGAAATCCAGTTCATATTTGTTCTTGAAAGATTTGTTTATTTTTAATCAAGTAGGTAGAAACATTTTGCATGTAGTTGCATTTATATAGATAGGTTGCATTTCATACATTCTACCATTCCTCTTCATCTTTATAGTCTCTCTTGAGCTTACCATGAGGACATGCTAATGTTTAAGTGTGGAGAGGTTGATAAACCACTATTTTATGGTTTATCTTGTGCTCAATTGAGTGGATTTTATCAACTCTTTACCCACTTATTCATACTATTTGCATGTTTTACATTTGCCTTCCTAATTATGTGCTTTGATTGAAAACATGTTTCTTTGGACTTATATTTGCTTATTATTAATTCTCTCTTATTTCCATTCGATGCCGTGATTAGTGTGTTGAGTAGTTTCAGATTTTCTAAGGCAGAATGACTTAAAGGATGAAAAAGGAAACATACTAAAAGGAAAGGAGAAAGCAAAACGGAGCTTTAAGGAAACTGGTATCCACGCAATCGCATGGACGACGCGATCGCATGCCAAGCACGAATCAGCAGCAACGCGGCCGCATGACTGACGCAACCGCGCGCCTTAAGCAGAACACACATGACGCGGTCGCATGACTGACGCGACCGCGTGGCAAGGAAAAGCTCCGAATGACGCGACCGCGTGACCCACGCGACCGCGTGACCCACACGACCGCGTGACAGAGGCCACGCACCAGAAATTGCAGAAAACACTCATAACGAGTTCTGAGGCCCTTTTTGGCCCAAATCCAAGTCCAGAAGGCACAGATTAGAGGCTATAAAGTGGAGGAATGCATCCATTCATAAGTATGCTTTTCATAATTCACTTCTCATGATTTAGATTAGTTTTGAGAGAGGTTCTCTCCTCTCTCTTAGGATTAGGATTTAGGACTCCTCTTAGTTTTAGGAGTAACTCTCAATCCCAGGTTCTTTATTTTTATTTATCCCAATTTAATTTATGAATTCTTCCATGTTACAGATTACTCTTTTAAATTAATGTTATTTTAGATATTTCAGATTGATGATTGCTGTCTTTTATTTATATGAATAATTTGGATTTTCCTATTGCCCAATTGGCTTATGAATATTGTTAGTTTTAGATTTTACTACTTTGAATGAATTGAAGGTATTCCAGATATTTATGATTTTAATTTAGCTTTTTACATTCTTGGCTTTGGTTAAATAATTGGTGACTCTAGAGTTATCAAACTCATTGTTGATTGAAAATTGGATTTATTTGTTTCATTAATTCAAGTTCCAATAACTCTAGTCTTTCCCAAGGAAAGACTAGGACCTGAGGAATCAAAATTAGTTCATCCACTTAACTTACCTTCATAGTTAGAGGTTAACAAAGTGGGAGAAAAATACAATTCTCATTACAATTGATAAGGATAATCAGGATAGGACCTCCAGCTCCCATACCTTGCCAAGAGTTTATTTTATAGTTATTTATTTATTTTTGATCGGGGTAAAACTTGTCTCTCAACAATTTCCCATTCGGCAAGTGTACCAAATTTGTCGTCAAGTAAAAACTCACAATAGAGTGAGGTCGAATCCCACAGGGATTGATTGATCAAGCAACTTTAATTAGAGGAATGATCTAGTTGAGCGAATCCATGAATAGAGATGATAATTGCAGAAATTAAAATGGCGATAAAGTAAATGACTGGAAGTAAATAGTAGAATTGTAAATGAGAATGGGGGAATTGCTCATAAAAGTAAATTGCAGAAAATAAAGAGAATGGGTAAGATTAGAAATGGGGAGTTCATTGGGCTTAGGAGATGTCGCATTCTCTGGATCAATTTCATTTTCATCTCTTCCTCAATCAATGCACTCATTGATCTCCTTGGCAATCTTAAGTGATTGAATCACAATTTCTTGCAATTCAATCTCTCAAATCTTGATCAATAGCCAATTCCTTGGTCAATTGCTCATGAGAAGAGATGAAGTGTGGTCACTGATTATACCACATGCACTTCCCAAATCAAGTGTTTAGAGGGTTATAGCCACATACCCATCCACACTCAATTTGGTCCAGCATGAGAAAGCATTTCTAGCAAATCTCTTCATTCCTCTTTCAAGGATCCGAAGAGATCCATGTTTGAATAGCTTCTTTTCCAAGATAACTATCCAATTGGATGAAGATTGAAAGCTTTCAAGTAAAATCAAAAAGGAAAGATAGAAGAAGAATAAGAAAATTAGTATTGATCCATCAAATTACAACAGAGCTCCCTAACCCAAGGAAAGGGGTTTAGTTGTTCATAGCTCGAGAAATCAAAATCAAAGATGGAGAATACAT
>NC_029781.3:39729256-39734533 GCF_000817695.3 Arachis duranensis
TTTGGTCCTGAAATCAAGCAATAGAGTGCATCGAAGTTCTAGTCCAAGTCATGGGTAATGCAATATACAGTTTTGTCATTAAAATCATGCAAAATCCTCATGAAATAATTTAAAATGCACAATGTATGCTTGAATCAAGGTTTGAGTGAATATTTGCCCAAAACTAACTTATTTCCTAAGAAAATGCATGAAATTACCTAAAAACAGTAAAGAAAAGGTCAGTGAAACTGGCCAAAATGCCCTGGCATCACAACACCAAACTTAAAGCTTGCTTGTCCCTAAGCAAGTACTGGAACAAGAGAATGATGAATGGAATCTCCAGAGAAATGAGTCATTCTTGTGGAAGTCATATTACTGATTTTATGGTGGTTTCATGCATAGCAACTTAGGTTCATTCCACTACTGGCTTTCAGACCTTTATCATCTCCTAAATTACTCACTTTGTTATGTCCCATGAGACCTGTATTTATTGATCCTTTTATTGTTATTTCAAGGGCTTATTTGTGTTTTTAGGCTAAGTGTTTTGTAAGGGGACAACTCTTTAGGATAAGCTTTCACCCAACACTCCCGAGCCAGTTGGTTCAAGGTGCTAGGTGTTGAAGCACCCCTAAGGACTTACTTGCTCAAGTCTCTCCCCCATACATACACACCACAGGCATATAGTTTATTTATTTTCTTTCCTTCAGACCTTGGTGTCCAGCACCTCTTTGGGTTACTAAATGCTCTGTGGTGAGGGTTACTCTTGATAGTGGATTTTCAGCTGATAATCCCGGGTTAGTTAACCCAAGTTACCAGGTGATGAAGCACCCCAAAGAGCTTATTCATCCAGGTAGATCCCTCACACAGGAGCACCACAGACACATGTCCTAGGGTAAACCATTGGTGCCTAGCCTTATTGCTTACTCTTTTTCTTTTGTTTTTCACTTCCTTTGTTCTTTCCCTTTTCTCTTATTAGGATCTTGTTGTTATCTTAGTCTCATTGGTATATCAAAAGTAAAGCATTCAGGATAGATAGTTGTCGTCCTAACCTTGTGGTTGAACCAACTTAGCTAACTTATGACTACCCCCAAAGATTCATGAATGCACTTCCACATTATGAACTCTACTCTGGTCTTTCAAAACATAAACATTCTCTCTTCATTTGATTATAAGGACAAACATACAATAAGTAAAGATACAAATGCAGTAACATAAAGGCTAGCAAGCATTGACTTCTTAATCATAAAATTCAGAATGCATAATTGAAAGTTGTCTAGCTAATATGGAGGCATGTCCTATTTCATACAAGATCCTCCTTATTGATAATATAAACTAAAAAAAAAAACAAGAAAGGAGCTCCACCACCTTTTACTCATGTGGTTGCTCATGCTCCCCTCCATGCTTGTCCTCTTGGTGCTTTTCTTGAGTGCTTGTGCTCCCACTCCCTTTGCTTTTTCCAAGTAGTTTCTTCCAGAAGCTAGCATCTTCCATTTTTTTCTTCAGAGTTTCCTTCTGCTGTTTCACCTTCCCTTCTTCTCGTTCAACAAACTCTTTTTGGACCTCCTCATATGTGGGAATGGCATAATATAGGTGGTGCATATTATCATACATATAGCTCAATCTGACTTGAGTGTTTACACTGAATTCCTCTCTATGCAACTGCCTTCCTTCATCACTGAATTCCTCTATATGCAACTGCCTTCCTTCATTCAGCACGCTAAACTCATTAAATGTTTTCATCTGAGCTAATTGCCACTGGTTGAGCTCTTGAAGGCATTTGTCTTGACGCTCTTGCCTCTCTGTTACTTGGTGTAGGGCTTGAGTGAGTTGTGAATATTGCTCCTGTTGCTGCTTCATGTGTTGTTTCAGCCACTCTTCTTGTTGCTTCATCCATTTGGACTGCATGGCAAGTATTTGCTCTTGTCCCTCCATATGTTTCATCTCTAAATCCTCAATGGCATGTAAGATATGACTCATATTGAGGTTGGCTGGGTTGTGTTACTCTTCTTGTTGGTAATCTTCCTGATGATACTCCTCTTGATGAACTTCTTCCTGGGCTCTGTGCCTTCCTATATGTGGCCTTCTTAGTTGTTGAGAAAGTGAGGTGTGGACCATGCGCTCACGTGTGACCGGCTTCCCTGGGTTCACCCAGTCTGGATTGCTATCCTTAAATACTACCTTAGCCTTGTTGCACAAGCGGAGAATTGTGCTGGGGTACCAAAGCCTGGCACCCGAATCAACTTTCTCAGCCGACTCTTGTATCCCTTCGGCAATAAGCTCATGCACATTGATTTCCCCACCTAGTACTAAGCATTGCACCATAGTGGCTCGGTTGATGTTAACTTCTGAATTATTAGCAGCTGGTAGGATGGACCTTCTTACAAGCTCGAACCACCCCTTGGCCTCAAGATGAAGGTCTCCCCTTTTTATGAATTTTGGTCTCCCATCTGAGTACCTCTCCCAATCAGCTGCTATCACACAGATATCTGACGCTATCTTTGCGAGCTCATCCTTATCAGGGCTTCTACTTATCCTTGACTGATAACTCTCCTCGTCAAAATGAGGGAATTTCAGTTGAAGAGCTCTTATTATGGCATTTGGGCTGAAGTCTACTTCTCTTCCTCTCACATAGCTTTTGTAGGTGGGGGCTTTGGTCTTCTCCTCTCTAACTACATTTGCATAAAACTCTTTGATGAGGTTGCCATTGATCTTAACTTCTGGACTGGTGAGCAATTGCCATCCTCTCTGTTTGATTTTTCTCAAAATCTGTGGTGATTCATTGGCATTGATTTGAAAGATTAACTCTGGCAATATCTTTCTGGCCCTTATCCTCTCGAATTCTCGTTCATGGAAGGCCGTCTTAAATCTCTTCTCATCAAAAGGGACACTCTCCATGTGTTCCTTTCTCTTTTGCCTCTTCGAGCTTGATGATGCCATGACTTGAATTGTTGTTTTGAGGTGGGTTGAGGCTTCGGATAGAATAAGAGTGGGTTGGTTAAAACAGAGTGTGATGAAGGGTTTAGTGTACCAACAGAAGTATGAAGAATGGGGATTTGAATGTAAGGAGTGAGCATGCACCAAGGTTCACTTATATAGGAAAATTCATGAGTGCATGAAGGGTGTGGATTGCACGAATGATTCCTTGATGGACGGATGGGGTTGCATACGAAGGGAAGACAAGGATCATCACTTGATGGGGAATGTTGGTTCGGTCTTCAAGTCTCTCCTTCTTTCAATGTTGCATGGCAACATTTCCCATGCCTTCCTTGTTGGGACAAGTGTATGGTTCTCTTCGTGAAATGGCCGAGCCTCCCCCATTAAATTGTCTAATCAATCCTCATCAATGCTCACTTTCCTTCCCTATAAAGAAAAAATAAGAAAAGTGAGACCGGATATTAAAATGAAACAAAATTGCTTCACCCTTTACGGCTAGAATGATATAAAGTAAATAAAAAAATACTTGCTTATTCTTGAATTCCAACTAACTAACTAACTTTGTATCTTCAGATGCACATTGGTGGCACCATAGGGTGACACCAAACTTAGTTTGGAGCACTGTGATGAAAAGTGGTGTCCAAAGATTTAAGAATAATGCTTTGAACACCAAACTTGTTCTTCACTATATTCTGCATATAAAAATTTCACACGTGTTTGTCAATTTTTGGTTGGAAGTCATGAATATTAATTTATTCACTACTTCTGAAAGCATGTAAAACATAGGTTGCCTCCCATGAAGCGCTTCTTTAGCGTCACTGGCTTGACGTTACCCCCTTATTATGGTGGTTGGTAATGCTTGAAGTCTTCTCCGCTGGCAGTGGACTTGTATCCATTGGTTGTATCAATGATCTCTACATGCTCCAAGGAGAGAACTCTATTGATGGTGAAGACCTTAGGTAGCTGAGATGGTACAGTGGGGAGATTAGGGGGGATATCTGTGAAATAGGCTGAGACTACTTTATCCCCTAGAGAGAAATCTTCTGTAGGGAACTTCTTGTTCTGCCACCCCCTTGGTACCTTCTTCTTTTCCCCTGGTGCTATTTTCTTACTCCTGGTGGCCTCCTTCTTTGATGAGCTTTTGTTAATGTCCTCACAAACTTCTGGTGGCTTAGGTTCATCCAATTTTTCCTTGACCTGTGGCACTTGCTGCTGGCCTTGTCCATCAACCCAGTGAATTTCAGGATGAGCTGGTTGTGCTTCAGTGCTTGCTTCTTCCTTTAGTATCTCATGATGCCCTTTGCTTGGTTTTTTGTCCTCTTCATCTTTTTCCAGTGAGAGTTCGAAAACATTGAAGCTCAGTTGTTCATCATGGATCCTTAATATTAGCTCCCCTTTCTCCACATCTATGAGTGCTCTAGCAGTAGCTAGAAATGGTCTCCCCAATATGATTGGGTGCAGATGACTCTCTTCCATGTCCAAGATGACAAAGTCTGTTGGGAGAAAGTATTTTCCAACTTTGAGCAACATGTTTTCCGCCATTTCTACTGCTTGCTTTTGAGTCTTGTCAGCCAGCCTTATGACTACATCTGTAGGTAGTATCTCATTGATCTGCAGCCTTTTTACCAGGGATAGGGGTATTAAGTTGATGCTTGCTCCCGAGTCGCAAAGTGCTCTATCAAAATTTGTTTCCCCTATAGCACAAGGGACATGAAAACTCCCTGGGTCTTTTCTTTTCAGCGGGCAATTGTGTTTGAATGAGGGTGCTGCAATCCTGGTTGATCACTATAGTCTGGCCCCCCTTGAGTGAGCTCTTCCTGGGAAGTAGTTCCTTCATATACTTGATGAATGCTGGCATTTGCTGAATGACCTTGATGAATGGTATGTTCACATTCAAAGATGCAAACGAGTCTAAGAACCTTGAGTACATTCTCTTTCCCACAGCACCCTTTAGCAGTTGAGGAAATGGTGCATATAGTCTCAGCAGCTCCTGTTGTGAGATTTCTGGTTCTTGCTGGTCTTTCTTCTCCTTCTCTACTAAGGTATTTTCAGGTTGTTCTGACAGCTTGCTTGGCTTGTCTTCAGTCTCTTTGTCATTTGTAGTGACCATATTGCAGTCTTCCCATCTTACTTTCTTCGCTTCACCTCTCAAATTCTTCTCCGTGTCACTTGGGAAGCTATCAGTGGGTCTGGGCATCTTCTCAGACAAATATCCCACTTGGAATTCCAGCTTCTTGATTGCTTCCCCCCGATTCTTCATACTGGCTCTCACCTCCTCTTTGAACACCTTATTGTCTTGAATGTCTTTGCATATGTGGTGCGGCGAAATTGTGAACTTAGAGATTCTGTCATCAAATGATGGTA